>NC_085048.1:99163437-99506512 GCF_963662255.1 Cinclus cinclus | reverse complement strand
AAGTATTCACTGTTATATGCATATGTATTTTTTCTTACTGTCTGCAAAGTCCTTTTAAAAAACCGTGCTTGGTTTTCATTATCCTTGGGCAGTATTTTCACCTTTTTAGTGTAGCAAAGGGTTTCTTTTACTATTTTAATTGTGTAAGAGTGCCTACTCTCCAAGAAGATACCAGGCCAGAGCTGTATACCTGGATGATATATTCCAGTTAGGCACAATCTATGTCATCATTTTAGACAGTTACTGTATTAGTGAGTCTATACTATACTTTGTCCTGTACAATTAAGAAAGCTGCATGAAAAATAAACCTGCAAGCCAAACGTATATCCAAAAATTATGAAAAAAGGGTCTGACTCTTGCACCTGATTGCTGTTTATGTTAGCATAACAAGAGGCACAGCAGCACAATGCCAGGGCCTGGCCTGTGAAGATGGAAGAGGCTTCCTCTGATGCAAAGAGGGCACAAGCAGAAGGTGCGAAAGCATTTGCTGCACAGAAACAGAAAGCTGACAGTGGAGTTGGGTGAGGTGGGAGTGATGGGAGGAGGTCTCCATAAGTGTCCAGGCAGTTTATATGCCTCTAATTCCAGCTACCTATTCTGTGTAGCAGAGAAATGGAAAGGGAGGTGGGTGAGAATTTTGTCTTTGCAGGTTCCCTCTTCTGAGTCTGATTTTCTTTGCGGTTGTGTCTATTCTTCGGTGGCTGGTGGGCAGGATCAATCAGCACAGTGAGCCAGCAAGGGAAGTGTTGTTGGCTTTGTTGGCTGGTAGCAGAGCTCCAGCATTCCAGTTGGGAATGTTTACATGGAAGGCCCTCCACCACCTCTCGGCATCTTCCTGCTGGATAACCACTGCATAAAAGTCTCCTGTAGTATCGGTAGCCTTGGTTTTATGAGAAGATATTGCTGTCATTTTGTGCACAGCTGTGCCCTTGCTGAGAGCTGTAATGCTGCCAGTGGTGCAGACAGCAGGTACTGACCTGGGAGGAGGAGTTTGAGCGCTGCAAAGCTAGATGGTTCAGATGAAATAATGAGCTACACATTTCAAAGGGGCCACTGATTTTGGATGCCCTAGATTTTAGGTGTTGAGATGTGTAATATCTTAGTAAAATTCACAGAGGGTTTAGAAGCTTCCACTGAAGTGAAAATGAGTACTTGTTTTTGCATTGCTTTGCACAAAAGGAAAATAACAGGATGAGTCTATGTCTATTTGAGAGGTTAATATTTCAAACCAGAAGAACATTTTTAGGTAGCAAAAAGATGCATAATCACTTAGGAGTGCTGAGATTAAAAAAGGAAAAAAAAGGATGGTGAAACATTTGTGGTGAATTAAATATTTGTAAGCCAAATTACATTATAGCTAATAAAATCAGTAATTAGTAATTAAAATTAATTAATAATTCTTAAATTCTACTGTGACTTACCACTGAAAAGATCGACTAATGGTTCCATTTTTAGTGAGCCTGTTATGCCCTATAGCAGCAGATAACCACTAATGTATATAGATCATAATCTGTGTTTGCTGCAAGCAGTTGTTCTGCAGCTTGGAGAGGCACTGACTGTTTTCCCAAAATGCTTAGTATAGGGCTGAGTTCCACCCATGACTTTCTCTGTGCATGCAAGGAGCTGCAATGCAGTCTTTTAGAGCATAGATTACTCATTTAGGACACGTGTGTATTGCATGTGCCACTGCGCTGACCTTTCCCATTGCTTCTTTCTGTTTCATTTGGCTTATGCAGAGAATATCCTTGGGGTTTGTCTGCTCTGTCAGTCAAACCAGGGTACAAGGCTGCTTTTTAATGTAGATTTGCCCACTTTTCCTGTTGCTTTTTTTTCGGAAGTATTGCTTAGGTGCAAGCTGAAAGCTGTTTTTGGGGGTATAGTTCCATGTGTTTTGTGCTATATTGTAGGCTGTTATCAGCTTGGAGGAGTTGGACATAGACAGAAAACTGGAATGTGCTGTTCTCCCTGCCAGAAAGAACTGTCTTTCCAAGAACAACATGGCCTTGAGTAATGCCCAGATCTGTGAAGCAGAATGTATTTGTCCCGAATCTTGATTTCTTCTGTTGACTTTTTCTCAACCTGACATCATGGGTGGTGGCAGAAGGTTGCCAGAGAAGAAAGAGGCTCAAATGCTACAGCTCTTCTCTTTTAGGTCTCTTTGCAGTAGATATAGAAGAACTTACCCCAATCTGCCATATCTGCACCACTGCATTTTTGCCTACAGCAGGACTCTAATGAAACACTATACAATTGAGAAGATTAGACATGTGTCCAGATAACTGAACTTCACAAAGATGGATGACAGGTTTAAATATGATATGTTAATACACTGCAACATCACCACTGTGTGCAAATCATGTATGAAATATATATATATATATATATATATATATATATATATATATATAATTAAATTAGCTGATTATGGAGGCAATATCTTTGATACTCAAGCGCAGTGTGCTGGATGCAGAAACATAATTTCAATTGCCAACTTGATGCTTTAATATCAAGTAGGTTTTATTTGATAAGTTCTACTCAGGCAATTTATTCTTCATAAATAACTGACCATGAAAATAAGGTTTCTTGTTCTCAGCAAGGTGGACCTAAGGAACCTGTTGTTACTTTCCAATGGAATTTCAAAAGGAATTACATAATGTAATACCAGATTTTGCTAAAACTCTTTTATCCACACTCAAGATCATGAACATCTTTATGGAGCAAGATAGCACAACTTCAGTATAGTGTAGTTAAATTATGGGGTGGCATTGCTGTAGCCCAGTGTAGCCAGACTGTAAATGGTGGCTTTTCATCTGATTGAAAAAATTGCTCAGATTTCTCCACCTGTTGAGTCTACATTGTTTTTGAGAACAGCGTTAAGGGCTAAAAACTTTTAAATTCTGCAAGGGCCTACACTGAGCCTTTATTTTCCTTCATTGTTTGGGAACAGGTTACTTAGTGTGATCTTTATTTTTTAAACTACTGGTGAGAAAATAAATGTGTCCTCAGAAACTGGAGCTTAATATTAGGAGTTTAATGTGCATTGAGAGCAATATATTTGTGTCTCATTTAGTGTGCTGTCATTTAAATATGCACATTAAAAGCTTATTTTTATTAAGATAACCCCTTGATATTACAGCGAGAGATTACAGGTTATTTGTGACAAATCCTTTGCTAGGTATTGTATATGCAGTTATGCCTAAAGTAATGAATGTAAAATAGATTTCAAGGGAAAATATTTGTGTGTTAACATTTCATTTTGTTTCTTTACCTCACTGGGAACAGAGAAAGCCATTCTGTTTCTGAAACAAGATACATAAGGTACATGGCTCACCATTTTGGGGAATGCTGAGCAATCCATAAACTTGCATACACACACTGTAATTGCTTCCAAAAGAGGAATGACTATGGCACGGAGCTGAATTAAGTAATGGATCAATTAAGCTACTTCTCCACTCTCTCCCCCCCCCCCCCCCCCCCACTGTTTACTATATGTAAGGAGCATACTTTAAAAGTGATTATTTTTCCTAATTTAAATATGCAATGGTTATCTATATAAAAATAAGAACTAAAATATTCCTTTCCTAATGTAGGACAGATACTTCAGAAAGGAACCCCAAAAAACCATTTCAAGGTGATTAAAGCTCCCTGGTAATTTTTGCCTTGATCATGTCTTTTATTGACACATAAACATTACTACTCCTGAACACAGTCATTGCACAAGAATGCTTTACCGAGATGATTATGTTATCTAACTCCTAGAAGGAGTAAATTTAAAATTATTATATCTGCTTAAGCCTAGTATGTACATGGGGGTAAGTAGCTTCTAGTATTTTAGACATATGTATTATAGCCATATAATCTAGTAAAATATAATGGGTGTCATTACAAAAAGAATATAAAGGAATGGAAAAAAATATAAGATATATAAATCTCACCTGTTTATTTTTCCCTTAAGATATAAAATCTAATGTGAGTATTATGGAATACCGTGGTCCAAAACCCATGGAGAGTGGAACAGACTAATCAAATCAGGAGAATTAGATACAAGTAAGTCCGTCCTTTCTTATATTTTCCTTTCTTTTATTATTTTTTAAATTTTTTTTTTTATTTATTTTTGTTGCTTAAAATGGACTTGCTGAGAGAAGTAGGTTAGTAGTTGCTGTTCATTTCCTTTGTAACTGGTCCACCAGAGTTGATGCTCAAGGCATCTTTTCTCTTGCTGTTCACAGCTTGGCATCTGTTGAAGGGAGAGGGACTCTGCTGTATTTTTGGAACACTCACTGACAGCATTTTCAAGAACTGTTTTAGCCTCCAAGAATGCTGAGTTACCACCTTGCTGGGAGAGAAGGGCACTATGAGAGCAGATGAATCCCTCCAATATCCTGCGAAGCTTAGTGCACAGATATCCTATACTTATGGTATCCTACACATGCATAAGTTAGTATGGGAGTGTACAATGCTTTGGATATTGCTGAAAAAAGCAAGCTATATCTCTGCTTACTACATTTACTTTCAGAAGTTCAGAATATGTTTTTTTGGTAGAGGAATGTAAAAACTCACAAAAGCAGAGGCCAATGCAGCTGTGTGCACAGGCTCTGTGAGTTATGGCTGTGCTGTGCTGGTTGTGGACAGGTGTTGGCTTTACTAGAAGCTGAAGATAAAACTCCTGAGTTACTCTATTAAAATACAATCAGAAATGAGTCATCATCCTTGTTTTTCTTGTTAGGAGCTATTTACATTGTGCTTGGTACAGCTGCTCTGTCTACAACTGATGCCAAGCACAGTGTCAGAGCTGCCAGCTCTGTTGGGTCAGAAAGGGACAAATTAAGGACCAGAACAACTGGTTTTGTAAAGCAGAAAAATTGGACTTTCAAAAGACTGTTCATTGATCTGGTTTCAGCTGGGGAAGACATTTGGTAGAAAGGTCTGTGTGAGGATCTGCCTGTGCTTTGGAAGAGTGGAAATGGGTGTGTGGTTTCCCACAGTCCTCCAAATAAGGTTATATCCCCACCCTGGCCATAACCTGCTATGGCACCCTTGCCACCAACCCCATCTTTCTTGTGGCCATGACCATGGTGTTTCAATTTGTGGGTTACCAGAAGCTTCCTTAGTGTGAATTGTTTTCTTGTAAGCAGTTTCCTGACTTCAACAAACTGAGAGGAAACGGAAATGTTTTATGAGAAATCTCTTATATCTCTTTCACTAAGATGTGTGGCTTCAATGCTGAATATCTTATTTAGTTGACTCAGCATTTCCATTAAAGTAAGAAGGATAGGATCAGCAAAGAAATATTTGCAAGTTTTTTCAGTTCCATGGGAATTTTGTTGACAGCCATTCTTCAAGACTTTTTAAAATGATAAGCCTTTGCCAACATCTCCCGTGGTACAAACTGTCTCAGTCTGGTTTCATATTGCATCCATGCTTGACTATCCCTTTTAATTTCCCTTCCTTTAGGAGATAGTTTTCCCTCTGCAACGCATAATTGAAACCTCTCAATTCTGCAAGACAAAATGAAAAGTTCATCAGAAATCTCAAAGTGTTGATGTCAATGTTAATTAGGCTCTTGTTTATTATGATCAAATAGTTTTGTGCTCTTCCTCAGTTGCTTTACTTTACCTGCATAGTGCTGTATAGTCCAACACAATTGATAGGTGGTGGCTTGTAAGCAGGCCTAAGTGGCCTGAATGCACCATTTAACTCAATATTCTGTGCCACTAAGCTCTTTATCCCTGCTCTGACCTGCTTATTTACAGAAAAAGTTGGGTTGTTTTTGAAAACCCTTTTTGCATTTTAAAAATGATTTTTTGGCTTCTTACCTGGTTAAACTTAGGAATAATAATAATAATAATAATAATAATAATAATAATAATAATAATAAAAAACCTCTGCAAAATAAATCAGGGACAATTGTGTCCCTGTGCTAGCATAGGCCAGCCATGGAAAACCAAGAAGCTCTGAACTGGAAAGCAAGACTGTATTATTGCTGATTGTATGGCTAGTGCAGATTTATATCTGGGGATGTGAGGCTCCTCAAGGAGCAGAGTGGCCCATGGCATGAATTTGTGTCCTCCTAAACTCTCCCTGTCTTTGGCAGTGAATTCAAAGGCAGCATTTCCACAGTGGGCGAGAGGTACTGAAGTTATTTTCAGCTGTGCAGGCATTTATGCTACTTTTCTGTGGTGCTGACATCTGTGCTACTCTAATGGGTGTACACAACGCTGCCTGTGTCCAACAGCATCTGAGCGTGTATTGGGAGTTCTGCTCTTAACAATGGTGGGAGTAAAAGTATTGGTGTTTGTTGACTTGAACTTGGTTCTTGGATGGTGGGTACTATTTAGAAATGTTGCCAGGGGTTGGCAGGTGTCCTGGTTTGAAAGACAGGTGTTTGCTAAGGAAAGCAGAAGCTTCCCCTTGGACTGAAAAATGTGACCCTTCCTTCCTTCCGATTATTATGATTTTGAAATTAAGAGAGCTCTCAGGCAAAGATATGGGGATAGGAATAACAGTTCTTTACTAGTATATCTAGCAAGACAAACAAGAACAACAACAGCTATGAAATTACCCACAAACAGAACAGTAACTCAGTCCCAGTGTTTTTTGGCTGCAGGCACCTTTTCCCTGAGCTGCAGTTCCCGGTGCTGGGGGCGGGCGGGTCCCGCAGAGCTGCAGGAGGGCTGGGGGTGATGGCAGAGCTGTCCCAGGGGGAGAGAGAGAGAGATGGAGAGAGAGCTCTCCGCTCACGGTGTGGGTCCTGGTGCTCAGCAGAGTGCTGGATGGTGGCAGGTTAAAGTGAGAAGGCAGCAGTGCAGGGTCCCACAGCAGTGAGGATGGCTCCTGGCACTGGGATGGCAGGGATGGGACACAGGCGGCGATCGTCCTTCTCATCCGAACTCCGCGGGGGAAATGGGGAAAGCCAGAGCCTTCCGTTTCCTCTTCTGGCTGTTTGAATCTCGAGGGGTTTCCCTCTTCCCTCCCCTCCCCCTTGTCTCCAGGGCCCAGTCAACAGGTATCTTAGCATGACAATGGGGAAAATTCCACAGAGGGAAAAGGGAAATTACCAACCCCCAACATTATGTTGAAAACTTCAGCTATAGTGGGTCATGGGCACAGTTCTGTGCAAACAGAAGCTGGGTCTGCTTAAAAATTTACAAGAGACGAATGTGTACTTGTTAGTCTTCACTTCTGTCCTTGGTGCACCATTCTGGAAATGCTGCAAGGCCACATCAGCCATGTAGGAATTAAGCTTTGGTGCAGATTTATTTCCTGTAGTGTGTACTTATTTTTGAAACAAATCAGCTTGATCTGGAGAATTGTTGCTTATGTTCTGTATAAACTAATACTTTGGGGTTAATTTTGCATACTTACCATCCTCTGAGTGCCTAGCTGTGTGCATGCCAGGTGAAGAGACCTCTGCTTGACTGTCTGGAGGAGCAGCCAGGTGGTGGCAGAAGTGCCAGCACAGCCCTCTGCCCTCCTGACCTGGCTGTAATCTCCATTTACAGAGCTGGCTGATAAAATGAATACCAGGAGTCCTCATGATATCACTGATCCCCTCCAGCTCTGCTAAGCAAGCTGTGCAGGCCAAATTATCAGCTCATAAAAATCCTGAAGAAGTGGCTCTTCCTAGGTTCTTGAGGGAGGGGATGCTCCTGACACAGTCTAGCTATGTGTATACCACACCAGGTGAGAGGATTTTTTAACTCTGACTAACAAGGAGCTCTGAAAATCATTCCCATCATGCAAACTGGCAAGCTGGAGTAGTTTTATGTAAGAGAAATTATTATAGTAATTTATGCTTATAGATTTTTTTAAAGCAAAGTGTTATCATCATCATCATGTTTTCCCCATCTTACAGAAGGAATCAAGGCAGTAAGAGGTGAAAGACTTACTGCAGGGTCAGAGTCAAATCTGCTTCTCTTGAGGTGCAGTATTGCTCCAAAGGGGAAAAAGGAGTTTCAGAACCTCCATTTTATATCTTTCTCTGTGTTCCTGATTTCTGCAGGATTCACGTCTCAGTGTTGTGAAAGTTTACTTTTCCTTGAGATGCTAAATGCAGATTTTTCTGATAAAGCAGCATTTCCAGGGCTTACCTGCAGCTGCAATTAAGTTTGTCTAAACAAATGCTCAACCAAATGATCACTTGCAATCATGTTACAGCATCACTGCTGAACTACCCTCTTAGACCAGGCAACAAACCCCCCATCATTTTCTTTTGTTTCTTTCTGGAAGCTTACAAAGACAAAATTTTGAGTACTGTGCTAGTGGCACATGGGTCAGCAGTGAAAATTCTCGTGGGTTGTTTTTTTTTTCCTTTTTTGTTGCTTTATATAATGGATTTCAAGTGACCTTCCCAGAGGTCAGCTGGTTTCCTCTCAGGGAAGGAGAGGTTGGGATGGAAGGAAATATAGACGAGCAAACTACACTTGTTCCAGCTCTTTCTGTGTTGCTCAGAAAATGAGATAAAATGACAAAAGGTAGCTCTGATCTACTTGTATTGATCTGAATTAAAGGTAAACAGGGTTCAATGTTAGATCTGTTGCTTGTGGATTTAGCTTTGATTATAAAGAACAGTGTGGTAGGATTGCATCATGCTAAATACAAAAGATGGACTTTCCAGCTAAAATCCACCAAAATGCCACCAAATATCCAAGTACTTATATAGAGTCAGGTGATGTCAAATATCTCCACAGTGAAGCTTTTCTGATTAATAATGGAGTAACACTAATTTACACCAGCTGTAGACTTCTACTCAAAAATTAATCGAAGTGCTTGTTCATTGCTGTTGGCTACATATCAAAAATTATGTTGAAAAGGAAACAGATCAGTAGCAGAAAACACAGATAACAATAATACTCTGCAACAGGGAAAATACAAAAGTAAAGGAAATAAAAAAAAATGTAGTTCTCAGCTCAGAAAGTAGCACTGAAGAACTACTGTGTAATTAATAAAATTAACAAAGTGTCAATCAAGTAAACAATCTGGTTTGGGTCAGATTGAAAATAGGAGGCAAAATTCTGTCTTTAGCTGCTCATATGTGGTTTTGTCACCCAGGCAGAATTTACTTCATAATCTATGCATGAATAACAACACAAAACAAGAGAAAGGATACTTTAATGTTAGCCATAAATGGCACACATGAGGCAAATCTGCTAGATTTAGCTCGAGCTTTAATTGAGAAGGTTGGTCTTGCATAACAGCAGCAGAGTTAGCTGCCAATCTGTGGACCTAGTCTCTAATAAAATATCATTGTTAACTGGTAGCCCTGATGAAAACAGCATCAGTTTCCGGCCAGAGAATCATAAGCAGTGGATTGCCCAGACATAATGGTAACAATTACCACTAATGCCTTGTTGCAGCAGTTTTAGAGGACACAGCAGCATGAAAAAGATGGTAAAATGCCTGTGAAGAAAATATTACGTTGGTCTTGCCCATAAAGAAACTTAATTGGCAAAGAAATCATTAAAAAATGATTGGATTTTTGGAGTAGGCTAAGAAAATGAATGGAGAAATATTTGTCTACATTCATCACACCCTATGAAAGGCAAGAACATACCTGTGTCTTCAAAATAGAGTAAATTATAGTGGATGAAGATTGTGAGACTGCTTTTCTAAGATCTTAGGTATGATTGAAATTGCACATCTAAGATCATAATGTCAGTAGTGAAAGTGGTTAGTGACAAGGATGTTACTAAAACAAAGGGCTGCAGGGGCCAGACTGTTCCATCAAGGCACAGCAGTGTAGTTGAGTGTGTGGAATAGATTTCATTTGGCATCCTTTGGACATGAGAAATTGTGGAGATCACAGTAATTTAGCATGTCTTAACAATTCAGGTTTGATACTAGTGGTAAAATTGCCAAAGGACATGACTAAGGCAAAATTTGTAGGAAGAGGACTTATCATGTATTGAACCATTTAAGTAAGTGGAAAATGAAAGCTTTTGGGCTGCAAGCATCCCTTTGGCAAGGACTCCACAAATGACAGTCTCAGGGTACCCTTTAGGCTCCAAAATCTAGACATCTTGTTTTCTGTGACTAGGAGATTACTACCAAAGGGATAGCAAGAGTTTTTTTGGAGCAAACATCCTATTCTTATCCGAAGTGATGCAAACATGACCTTTGGATGTTTTCCTTCAAAATTGTACAGGTTTTGGCGGCTTTCTCAAGAACTGAAAGTCATTTAGTCACAAGATGATGAACACGCAGCCTGGGAAAAGAAATGAAGTTTGTGTTGCACTGAATTCCACATGTAAAACACAGAAAAATGAGTGTATACAAAGTTAAAAAGAGAAATAGAGTTTTATTCCAGAAAATCTGTTACTCTCCTTTCCTCTACTGCTTTGAATATAGAGGTCCTGAGTTACTAGTCCTGGAAAACAAAATGCCTCTTTTTTGGAGAAGAAAGGGTCCTGTATGCCAGATGAGTGCAGAGCCTGTACAAGGACAAACTTCATGGGGATTTGTCGTTTAACCACACAGAAATATAGGGATTTAGTGGCACATCTATCTTTGCCTGAATCCTCACTGGCAGGTATTTCTTTAAAGCACATTTAAAACTCTTCTGTTGCAGATACCCCACAAGCTCCTCACCTGTAACTTCATCTAATGACTTTTTATAGCAAAGCAAATGAATGTTCTTCTCTATCAGTTAATTTACATTAATAAGTCTTGATTTAAATCCAATATTGGGGTTTTTTTTGCCTTTCCATGGCATCTTTACAGGGTTTTTTTATGTAATTTTCTAACTTGTGGTAGAGAAGAGGACAAAGTGCTTCAGTAAGGCTGTTTCTGTACTGAGACAAGGGGGATAACAATGAGTACCTTCTTGTACTCACAATGCTCCTGTTAGTACGTTTCAGAAAGACACTTGCTGTTAATGGACTAAACTAATAATGCTGTTTCCCTCTTCTACAGAGGAGACTTCCATGCCACACTGTCTCAAAAGCCTCACAAAAGTCAAAATCCATCATAGCTATAGCTTTTCCATGCTCCACAAAGCCAGTTATCCCATAAGAGAAGTTAATGAGGTTGGTCTGATATGATTTGCTCTTGACAAATCTAAGTTGTCTCTTTCTTTTTGGCTTATTATGCTCGAGAGGATTAAAAACTGATTATTAATAATTTATCCCAGTACCTGTCCAGGTGTCAGTGTTATGCTACCTTGTCTACAAATTCCCAGATTCCTGTTTTCCACTTTTTAAAGCTGTTAACTTTTATTTGTCTTTCCTCGGGCCTCTGGGACCTCACTAGTCTCAGTGAGTTCTTGAAGACAATTACTAATGGTTTGGAGGTTGTTCTAGCAAGTTCCTTAACCACTCCAGGGTGATTTTCATCAGACCCTACTGTTTTGAATTAATCTGATTTATTTAAATACCCTGCTCTATCCCTACATTGCCTGTGTATTCTTTCCTTTTTCTCAAGCTGATTGTGCTAAGTACTTTCTTCAAAGGTAGAAGCATAAATGGTGTTAAACACTTCAGCCTTCTGTGTTTGTCCTTATCTCTCTCCACTTCCTTTCAGCCTTTATTACTACCTTTATCTAGAGCTTCTTCCTAAGCTTGAACAATCTGTGATTAATTTTGTGCTGCAGCTTCTCAAGGTTTATTCCAGGCCAACTCTCGTCTTGTTCCACACATCTACTGGTGTGTTTAGCACATGCCCATTCAGAGAGCAGACTGGTTTAAATTGTGTCTCACTGAGCAGGCAGTCTAGATTTTCTCTCCTCTGCCAGTGTGCACTTTATACAGTATGATAATACAGGACTTCCTGTGCCTGTTTGAAAATTGTACCCAAGGCAGTGTCTAAGACACAGCTGGTATTTCTGACTTGGCCTGCATATTTTCTTATGTGCACAAAGGCAGCAAGATGGGAATGTGGAATGGGAATTTACAGCTGAATACAAGTAGTCTGTAGTTTTCAGAACTGTGTGTTCAGGCTGCCATATAATAGGGATACTGGGGAATGCTATTATCTTCTTCATCAGCCTGAAATCCAGAAGAGATGAATGCTTCCAGCTGCCACTGGGACAACTTAGGACTCTCTATAAAGGAAAGAATTTTATACAGAAAAATATTACCCTACTGCTTGTGAAATCTTAAATAGCAACGACCTACATAAGTATCTCTTTGCACCAAGATTTTTGGATGTGTCACTAGAATAGCAATTTTATTTGTCTCGAAAAGGCTGGGAGATATCTTACAGGATAGCTTACAAAATACTTAAACCACTGTGGCTGTGCAGTAGAGCTTTGGGAAACTCCATCACAGTGATGAGAGTTCTGTGGGAGGAAAAGTTTGGATTGTCATTATTTGCCAGAAAGGCAAGAGGTGTTCCAAGGCTGTTAGCAACTTCTGAAAGAACACCAGCCAAGCTTCTGCATCAGGGTTTGTCCAGAGGACCATATTGGTCCCTGGACCTGCTTCCTCTGGGTTTATCCTGAGCACTAAGGGAGTTGCTAAGTGAAGCAGAGCTCATTCGCTCTGCTCTGCCTCCCTCTTCTTCAACCCCGTGGGAATGGCAGAGGAACTGTTCCTCTGGCACTGGGGTGTGACAACACTCTGGACTTTTCTGGCATATCTGCCTTGTGGGATCAGGCATTGCTATGAAACCTGTTTCTTTTCTGATATGAGCAGCTGTTCATCAGATCACATGGAATGCACATTAGGCATTCCCCCACTGCAGCAGGAGGTGTGCAATAGTCTTTGATAACAATAGCTTTGGGAGTTGATGTTTTTCTCCTGATGTATTCTAAGCCACCACAGTCCCAGTGGGACCTGAAAGGATTTGGCACCCCTGGTTATTGGGACTTTTGCTGTGTAAAATATGCAAATATTAAATCAAGAGTTGATTCAAAAGACACTCTCTCAGAAGGAGGCTTTATGGAGGAGGTATTAGTGCTTGGGTTTTATTGGTCTGGAAGCATTGCCTGGAGGGCTGGATCAGTTCTCAGGAGTTTGTATGAGTAGGAAATATCAAGGGAGTCCACTGCAGCATAGGAGAGAGAATAAGGGCCATTAAATACAATACATTTCTAACAGCAGTGTTATTATGTAACTGAAGTGTTGACAGTAAAAGAGAATAAAATTCCCTTTTATTTTTAAATCTGTGACAGATTAGGAGACAAATCTATATGCAGCTGTATCAATTTGTTACTTCCATTTTGCTTTGTAAAGGCAATTTTGATTGCAGAGCTGTCCTGTGCCATGCTATAGACTCCACTGAGACTTCATGTTGCACTGAATCAGCAGGCTGTCAAGCCTTGAGAATCATCCACTCAGACAAGGCTTCCACTAACAGATAACTACTTTGTAGCCAAGAAAATCCTGTTTCTTAGGAATCTGTAGCAGTCATGCATTGAAACTGATAACAGCAGTAGGATCTACATGTCTGTCTCACATCTGCAACACTTGTGCTTTAGAAAAATAAATCTTTTGCAGGACACAGGTGTAATTTTCAGGTATCTAGCTTGTAAAATTTAATTCCTGGCAAAGAGATGACGTGGAAGTCTGAGCTCAGGAAGTGATTCCCAACACAAATTTAAAAAAGGATGTCTAGAGGTGAAAGGCAGTGTATGCTAAGGAAGGTGTGGAAGATGTGTCAGACCAGAGATATGTTTGTGGGATTTGGCTTCTGCAAGCTCAGAAGCTGCTTAGGTTATACTGAAAAATAGGCAGGGACCTAGTTTTAAAGTCAGGATTGAGAAGAAATTAAAAAGTTAGTGCAGAATGCTGTATCCACCATGTGCTCTTGTGGCTTTTGGTCTGAATTTGTACCAGACACAAGCTCAATTGGAAACTAAATATTATCAGCAGACCCCCCCAAAGATTTGCATTTGAAGCATTTTTTTCTGTTGCCTTATGTCTTCTGGAAAGGTTTTTTTGTGCCTCTGTGTCAGATGAATTCTTCAGAACTCAAGAATCTCTCTATACATCACATGTCAGGCAGCAAATCACCACAGATGGTGGTGCAGTCTTGCTGCATTAGTGGGGGATTGCTTTTAGGAGGCAGTTTTTTGTTTTTTTGTTTAAAATGGTAATGAGAGAAAGACTCCAGAGAGCATGAGTGCATGGTGAACAAGAAAAATGCCTGATCTGCAGAGGGACCTGAGACGGCATCTTCCTTCTCTCCTCTGGACGCCTCTCTGCTCACACATGTGGTGGTGAGGGCTCTCTGCACCAGTTTGCAGAGGTCCTTCTGCATCTGCATGTGGGCGAGATGCAGTTTCTTTAAGGAACTAAGACATTTTAAAGTTCACTAAATATTTAAGCATCTTGTCACAAAAGCATGAATTCTTACTCCCTAGTTGCACTCTTTGCATGGCATAGGCTGACCTGAGAAAGAGAGGCCTGGAGACCTGGTTCTGTCAAAAGCTGTATTTCTGAGTGAAATGAGCACGGAACCATGGTGATGAGTAGTTCTGCATGGAATTTCAGATATTCCTTCTCCTAAATCTACTTTAGTCCTCGACATTTGGACAGTTGTGGTTCTCTTTTCTTTAAAGTTCTAGGAAGGAACAACAAGGACAGAGTAATATATGCAAGCACTCGTTTTATTTAGTTTATGTAAACCTTTTGTTATAGTTAAATATCCATTTGGAAGCTTTGATAGCTTACAGCTTACAGAGAACATGAATTCAGGACTCTGGATGAAGTTCTCAAAGTGGCTGGGGAGATGCACAGGCTGAGATGTCCATTTCAGACCTGTGAAATGTCTTCCAGTGCCACTCCCAAAGGGTGCCAGCTTAGCAAGGACTCAGAATTCCTGAGCATTGCTAAGGTAGGCAGCTGTTTCCCATCAGTTCAACTATATGAATAAGATGGAGTCAGATAAATAATTTAAAGAACCCTGCTTTACAGCACTGGTGAAACTTTATGAAACACAAATATATTTTCCCTCATAATTCTTAGCATTTTATTTAATGTTAATGCCCCCACACTTCTGTGAACAAATATATTAATAAATACAATAACATTGAAACATTTACCCATCAATTATATCAGCTGTGCTGGGTAGTCAGTATGTTTGCAAAGTACCTACAGAAATTTCTACTAACAGTTAGCACTATTATCACTTTGTCCCAAGTATATAATAATTCCCAGCACTAGACTTACAGAATTCTCATTCCAAGCCAGAAGAAAGTAGTCAGACTAATGAGACAATGTGAAAATGGATGTTGCTCCCGACTGAACCAATACTGTGGAAACACATGCCTGATGTACTACTGAAAAGGGAAAAAAACTGTCACTTAAATGAACAGAAGAATTGTTATTTTGGAGCTCTCAGAGCCTTTTGGCTCTGACCTTTCTGAAGGTCTCATTATGGACCTTCAGAAGTAAAAGCAGGACTGTCACTGCCACGATTTGAGAACTCTAGATGATTTAAGAGATTACTGGTAATTGCTTGTGTGCATGTGAGGATGTTTTACACATTTTGTACAAAATTTGATCATTGTGAATAAATTAAGAAGGATGCCTGGCACTGGGAGCCAGGTTCACGGGCTTCATCCCTCTGCCTGAAAGAGTGGCTGTAAATCTTACATATCAATTTGTTCCTATAGCATCAGGAGCTGTGCGTTTACATCTGTTTGCCTTTTCCACCTGACAGAAGTAAATCACTGAAGCAACAAGCTTCCTTTGTGTGGTGTTGCTTCAGGATACATGTCTGGAAATCTGACAGCTGATGGGTTAAATGTTCACCCATTATTTGAATGTATTAATCCATTCTGAAGCTTCCTAAAGGATTGTCTCACTTTTATACTTTAAGAGTTTAGGAATGTGTAATAGGATGGACAGTGTTTCAGCAGGTTGGGTAATGCAGTCAGTATGAATTGAAGTTCTATTGTTCCTAATAAATTGCTTTTACTCATTTGGCTGTCTTTCAGGGCACTATTGATCTTTACTAGCCTCAGAGAATGTGTTGTTCCCAGGTGCATTCCCAGCCTGCCCTGCCCACTTGGGTCACTGTGGTTCAGAGTGGAGTTGGTGCAGACATGGAACAAAGCTGCAAGCAATTTGGCAAGGCTACACTGGATGCTGTGGACTGTTTGTACTTCCAGTGGTTCAGCTTTAAAGAGAGCAATTCTCTTGTGCAGTCAAGGTTAAAATGAAGGCTATTAATTTCTGAAAAGATCATGAGAACTGGACAAGTGAAGAGAATTGTCCACCGAGGAGTCTATTTTTGTTTTAATAGTGCTCTTTCGGAACAATTTAAACTGAAATCTGAGCAGGCTTGAGGTCTCCATTTTATAATGGTGAAGGGTAGTGCAGTGCCCTTGGGCTCTGCTCAGCTGCCACCCTTTGTTTTCAATAATTCCTGCCTCTGTGAAAGTGATAACATGGCCCATAACGAGCAAAACTGTCTAAATACTGCCTTGCCTCAAGTAAATGAATACAGTGATCTTGTAATGGGATCACAGAAGCAAGGGGGTGTGAGGGAGAAAGGAACCTCTAGGGATCATCTAGTCTCAAAGCAGCTGACTAGAACAGGTTGATTGGGAAGTTGTTCAGCTGGGCTTTGAGTATCTCTGAGCATGGAAGCTCCACAGCCTCTCTGGGCAACCTGTGCCAGAGTTGATCCTCCAGTTCCCTAATCAACTTTGTAGCCCTGTGCTGGTCTCTCTCCAGTATACTCATGTCCCTCTGCTCCTGGGAAACTCAGACAAACTTCCATGTATTGCATACTTCTTTTTTATGTTTTTGTTGGGAGCTCCTTGTGCATCCATGCAGACCTTTTGCAAACTCCTTTTCTTGGCTCACTGCAAGGGCTATCCTTGGTTTTGGAAAACATGGTCTTTGAAAAGTCCCCTTATCAGCTTAGCCTAATTTGCAAGACTACTCTTTCCCCTTGTGCAGGAACCACCTGCATGATTTTCTGGTATTTTTCAAGAAAGCTTAATGAAACAAGGCAGACAACTGACATTGCATCCTAGCTCTGTGGTGACTGAGATATTCTAAAGGTTTAGAATAAAATATTATTGCCTCATTTTTCCACAGGCAAAATACTCATTTTAGTCTGTTAGATGTCATGACTTTTTACACATATAAAAAATTACTAAGGGCCTGGATTTTGCATTTTTTTTTTCCTCTGACAGGTGCTGGATTATTTTCTCTATTTTTTCATCAGCCTCTGTTTGTCATGTCTTGTCATTTTGGTACAGCAAGCCCCCATTAAAAAATTGTATTGTGTCCTTTCCATTTAAGTAGTCTGTGTCAAAATTTCCATATCGGTGAGACTCTTCACGGGGACACTACACTAACTTTATGGAGTTACAGAATAATTTGGGTTGGTAGGGTGTTGTAATGCACATTGTTTTATATTGCACTGGAAATGGTTTGTTCTGTTTCCCCCCTCTTGGTTTGTAGGGTGGTTCTTCCCTCCCCTTAACCCCTCCCCTTCCCCCCACTGGCCAGCCCTGATTGGCTGTGACCCGGGGTTCCTCCGCCCCTTACCGAGGTTTCAAAAAGTCCCGCGTTTCCCACAATTCCTCTCTCTCCCTGGAACTCCTCAGGATAATAAACTTGGATTATCCCGGGAAGGAGAGCCTTCTTTGGTCTTTTGCTTTTGTCCATGACAGAAAACCCCTCTTCTCTGACCCAGAGCTAGCTGAGGCAGGTCAGAGAGACCAGGGGGATTTTGCCAGCTGACACCCAACGTGAGGCTTTCTCATGGAACTTTGAGAGCCTCATGCGCTGGCTGGAATCCTATCTAAGGATTCATTAAGCCTTTTGGATTGCTCAGCTCCTTTCTAGCACAAAATTGCTTTCTGCGCAAAATCCTGCTGAAAGGAGCAAACTGATAGCTTGTTCTGAGCCCAGGACAAGTCGGTTTGGGACAAAGGACTTTTCTTTGCAGCAGTTTGGACGACCCAAGCCTCCAGGAAGGGGTGAGAACCCTTGCAGCAGGCAGGGACCCCAAAAGGACCCCAGTGACAGGGGGTGGTGCAGCTGGTGCTGCGGCAGAACGGGGGGAGGTGGTAGGTTGACTGGCCCACATGTGTGGCAGTAGAGCCAGCGCTTGGCCCCTTGTAACCCAGGCTTGGGGGGGAACAGCTGCCTCTTTTCCGGTTTTTCTGACTGCAAGAAAAGATAAGACTGCTTGCCTAGTTTGCATTTATCAGTATGGGCTCTAAGCTTTCTGCGCAACAGAGGAGTTTATATTCCCAGTTTCGGGAAATTTTGCATAGTGTAAATGTTAAAACCTCTAAAAAATGTTTAAAGCTTTTTTGTGTGTGGGCTATCTATTCAATTCCCTCAGTTTACCCTGCAGAATGTAAATTTGAGCTCTTCTTGAGACAAAATTTGGGATCGTTTAACATCAAAAATAGAAAATGGAGAGGAAACACTTTCTGTTCCTCCCAATATTCCTGAAAATTTGCAAAGAATTAATTAAGAGAGAACTGAAAAGACAGCCACAGACTTCCCTTACCCCTTCTCCTCTCTCTCCCTCTGCCCCTGAATTGAAAGGGACACATAGGTGTCCCCAAGATGTGCAGGAAGCCTGGCATAGCCGTGGTTTCCCGGGACCCTCATGTCACCCCCAGTACCCCAACATCGCCGCTCTTGGCAGTGACTCTGTGTTACAGATCCAAGATGGCACCGGCCACGTGGATGATCCTCCGGGGGTCGCTGGCTGCCGTGGGGGGGGGAAGGGGGGTCCCCCATGGCAGCGGCCACGTGTTTGATCGCCCAGGTTACCTTACTTCTTCCCAAAATTCCTATTTCCCGCTTGTACCTGCCCCTAACCCTTTCTCCTCCAATAACCCTTTCTGTCCCTCAGACCCGGCCCCTCTCTCCTCCAAGTGCCCGCCCTGCATGACGGCACCCTGCGACCCCCGCCCCCACGTGTTGCAATCCTGGTTCCCACTGTCCCCCCTCTCACCCGGGTGGCTCCGGACCCTCCTCTGCTCAGGCTTCCTATGCCTGCCCTCAAGGTTGCTGCGGGAATGGGGGCGGGGAAGAGGGAGCCTGCCCTTCCGGGCGCTGCCGCGGGAGCGGGGTGGGGCCATTCCCACCTCCCAGCCCTCCCGGGGGTGTGGGGGTGGGGGGAAACCCTGGGAATCAGGAACCCAGGGATCAGAACCTGGAACAAAAAACATACCACCAGTTGCTCCTGTTATATATACAGGGAGGAGAAATGAAATTAGACAATTCCAATTCCTGTCGTACCAAAGGAAAAGGGAACTCTGCAGAATTCAAAAATAATTTGGCCATAATAGTGAAATCTTTAAAGAGATGTTGAAAGCTACCCTAACATCCAATGAATTAGTCCCAGCTGATCTTTGAGATCTTTTCAAGTGTCTCCTAAGCTCCTCAGAGTTTGATCTGTGGGAAAACACTTGGAAGAGATCTCCGAAGAGACTACTAAAAGAACTTATACAAAGTAGCCAAGGTGCAGTAGACACAGATGGAAGTCCCATTTATGCAGGGAAGGGGAGTGGTCTAACCCTTGTGATCAAGCTAGAGAATTAGCAAAATTTATTCTAGATAAAATCTGTGAAGTAGCAGAAAAGGTCTTTAACCAGCTGCCTACTTCAGAGACCATGGGTAGTTATACCAATATTAAACAGTTTGTTTCTGAGCCCTTTTTACAGTTTATTGATTGCCTTCGAGAACAGGTACAAAAACAAGTGGAAAATCCCATAGCACAAGAACTTATTAAGGAGATGGCCCAAAGAAATGCTAATGAAGCCTGTCACAGAGTGATCCTAGGCCTGCCTTTAGATCCCTCACCAACTTCAGCGCAGATAATAGAGACCTGTACCACAAAGGCAGAACTGTTCAGTGGACCCGAAAGAAAGCTTGGACTGCCAAACCCAAAGACTGCAGCAGCTGTAACATCAGGAGTAAAGAAGCAGCCCATGACACCAGAGCAGCCTCAGCACATCATCTGCTTCCACTGCAGAAACCCAGGACATTTTGCCAGAGACTGTCCACAAAGCCAGCAACAAAACAAACTCAACAAACAAAAAAAACTAAATTTAAAGTATGTACCCACAACTGACATAATTGTGTACAAAGATAAAAAATGCAACAGGCTCCGCACTGGCAGAAGCCTCTCTCTTGACCAAAAAGGGGGAGGAAGTGAAACAGGGTGTGGGACGGCAGGATAAATATTTGTATAACAAGGCTGGGTAGCCACGAGGCCGCTTTAGGCTTGTAACTACCAAAGGTTTTCATTTCAGGTCTACTGACTGGACAGTCATTGTGGTGGACCTGCCAGATAACTTACAAGACATGACGTTAAACCACAGGGAACTGGACAGTGAGTATTTTGTTATTGGGGACACAGCACACACACCCCTGAAAATTGAGCTAACTCCCATGACCATCAGGGGAGACATAAGTAGCCTCATTCTCCTGGCAAGATGTCCCCAGCCACCATTGTATCTGGTTGAGGGGCAAATCCTTGCCCAGACAATTCCCATTCCAGCGGAGATCCCAGTAGATGGAAAATCACCTGAAATCTACTGGGCAGAAGTAACCCTCTATGGCATGCTACCTGACCCGTGGATTAGATCATCTCCATGTGGAAGGGGTGCTTGACACAGGGGCAGATGTGACAATCATATCCGAAAGGAATGTGGCTGTCACATTGGGACCTGCATCCCGTGGCGGACAAAATCCAGGGTATAGGAGGGGTAAAACTGGCAAAAGTCTCAAAAAGCATTGTGCAGATTGAGGGACCAGACGGAAAATTGGCCAGTGTCCGTCCATTTGTTACAGACTATAAGTGCCCCCTATGGGGGAGAGACACCGTGTCCCAGTGGGGGGTCAAATTAGTTATCCCTAAAACTCCCCAGGATTTTTAATGGCGGCCACTGTAGAGTGCTCTGCTCAAAAGTTAATATGGTTGAATGACACTCCAATTTGGGTAATCCAGTGGCCGCTTAGCAAAGAAAAGCTCAAGGTGCTCGAAGAGCTCTTAGAGGAGCAATTGGCAAAGGGCCACATAGAAGAAACAACCAGCCCTTGGAATTCCCCGGTCTTTGTGACAAAAAAACCAGGGAAAGGCAAGTAGCAGCTCCTCCATTATCTCCAGGAGATAAACTGTTGTAATGCACGTTTATGGTTGTTGGGGGTTGTTTTGGTTTTTTTTTCCCTTTTCCCTCTGTGGAATTTTCCCCATTGTCATGCTAAGATACCTGTTGACTGGGCCCTGGTGACAAGGGGGAGGGGACGGGAGGGAAGAAGCAAGCCCCGCGAGATTCAAACAGCCAGAAGAGGAAGCGGAAGGTTCTGGCTTGCCCCATTTCCCCCGCGGAGTTCAGACAAGAAGGACGATCGCTGCCTCTGTCCCCATCCCTGCCATTCCAGCGCCGGGAGCCATCCTCTCTGCTGTCGGACCCTGCACTGCTCCCTTTTCGCTGTGAGCTACCACCATCCAGCACTCTGCTGGGCATCGGGACCGACACCGTGAGTGGAGGGCTCTCTCCATCTCTCTCTCCCCCTGGGACAGCTCTGCCATCACCCCCAGCCCTCCACCCCCATCACCTCCCCCCCCACCCCAGGCGGGACCTGCCCGCCCCCAGCACCGGGAACTGCAGCTCAGGGAAAAGGTGCCTGCAGCCAAAAAACACTGGGACTGAGTTACTGTTCTGTTTGTGGCTAATTTCATAGCTGTTGTTGTTCTTGTTTGTCTTGTTAGATATACTAGTAAAGAACTGTTATTCCTATCCCCATATCTTTGCCTGAGAGCTCTCTTAATTCCAAAATTATAATAATCGGAAGAATCACTTTTTTTTTTCAGTCCAAAGGTAAGCTTCTGCTTTCCTGAGCAAACATCTGTCTTTCAAACCAGGACAATGGTTTTGTGTTGCGCTGAGGATGGTTTGTTCTGTTTCCTCTCTTGGTTTGTAGTGTGGTTCTCCCCTTCCCTCAACCCCTCCCTTTTCCCCCTGGTCAGCCCTGAGTGGCTGTGACCCAGGGTTCCTCCGCCCCTGAGTTGGGATTGAAAATAACCCGCGTTTTCCAGGCTCTCTCTCTTTTCCCTGGAACACTTCTGGACAATAAACTTGGATCATCCCGGGAAGGAGAGCCTCCTCTAATCTTTTGCCTTTGTCCATGCCGGATAAAAATCCCCTATCTCTTTGACCCCAGCTGGCCAAGGCAGGTCAGAGTGACCAGGGGAACTCCGGCAATGCAATAAGTAATTGAGGACATGGGGTCACTCCTACCTGGCATACCTTGTCCAACGATGCTTCCCCAAAGCTGGCAATTGGCTGTCCTGGACATCAAGGACTGTTTCTTCCAAATTCCCCTCCAACCAGAGGATACCCCATAATTTGCCTTCTCGGTCCCCACCACCAGTCGAGAAGCCCCAGTGAAGAGGTACCACTGGAAAGTCCTTCCCCAGGGAATGAAGTGTAGTCCCTCCATCTGCCAATGGGATGTAGCCTCGTTGCTTTCCACAGTGTGTGCTGAAAAGAGGGAGGCCATTATTCTACACTATATGGATGATGTGCTTGTGTGTGCCCTCAATGACTCTGTACTCCAACACACACTTGACCTAGTGGTTAAAGTTTTAACCTCTGCTGGATTTCAATTGCAGGAGGACAAGGTCCAAAGGATGACACCTTGGAAGTACCTGGGCTTGGAAATAACTGCGTGGACCATTGTGCCACAGAATATAGTAATTAGTAGTCATCCCAAAACCTTAGCGGATCTCCATTCCTTGCATGGGTCTTTAAACTGGGTCAGGCCCTGGCTAGGCCTCACCACCTAGGACCTAGGCCCCTTCCTCAACTTATTGAAGGGGAGAGAGAGCTGGTTTTTCCCAGAGAACTGACCCCAGAGGCAAAAACAGTCATAGAAAAAGCAGAAAAGGCTTTGGCCAAAAGGCGGGCTCACCGTTATCAGCCCAAGCTGCCCTTTAAATTTATTGTCCTGGGAAAGCTGCCACACCTGCATGGTTTGATATTCCAGTGCATCAAAGGGCAGAAAGATTCACTCTTAATCATAGAGTGGGTCTTCCTCTCCCATCAAAGATCCAAGACTATCACCAAGCCACAAGAGTTGATAGCTGATTTGTAAGGTAAGGGTAAAAGTGCGTGAGCTGGCTGGTTGTGACTTTGCATGTATTCACCTCCCGTCAAGCTTTCAAAGGAGGGAAAGAACTCTCCTGAGAAACTGATCAAAGAAATGTTTGAGCACCTGCTTCAGAGCAATGCCAACCTGCAGCTGTCTCTGGATAGCTACAGTGGACAAATATCAGTCCATGCTCCATCTCCCAAGTTGTTTAATGAAGAATTCCACCTCATTCCTTGCGAGAAAAGGAGCTGTAGGGCACTCAAAGCTCTCACGGTGTTCAATGATCTGTCTGGAGCATCCCACAAGTCGGTGATGACTTGGAGAAATCCACAAACTCAAAATTGGGAAGCTGAGGTTGAGTTTGTGGAGGGTTCGCCCCAGATAGCTGAACTGGCCACAGCTGTGAGAGCCTTTGAGAAATTCTGGGAACCAATTAACTTGGTAACCAACTCAGCCTATGTAGCTGGGGTGGTATCCAGAGCAGGGCAGGCAGTTCTCAAGGACATTGAGAACGAGCAGCTCTTCAGGTAGCTCTCCAGACTAATCTATTTAGTTTCGCATAGAGAACACCTGTTCTATGTGATGCATGTAAGGTCACACACCGATCTGCCAGGTGAAATCGCAGAAGGGAATCGTAAGGCAGACTCCCTTGCTGCCCCAGCTGAGAAAGCACACCTCCCTGACATTTTCCAACAGGCAAAGCTGAGCCACCAGCAATACCATCAAAATGTGCCGGGTCTGATCCGTCAGTTCCAGCTAACATGGAGTCAGGCTCGAGCCATTGTGGCCACCTGTCCTAGCTGCCAGCTCCAGGCCATGCCATCGCTGGGTATGGGGGTTAACCCCAGAGGCCTTGGCAGCTGTGAAGTGTGTCACACAGACATCACACACATTCCCAGTTTTGGTCACCTCAAATATGTACATGTGAGCATTGATACATATTCGGGTGTAGTTTATGCCTCTGCCCACGCAGGAGAAAGGGCTGTGCATACCAAACAACACCTAGTGCAAGCTTTTTCAGTGCTGGGGATCCCTAGATAAATCAAAACAGATAATGGCCCAGCGTACACATCAAGGAGTTCCTAGAGTTTGTCCAGCAGTGGGGAGTGGAACACAGAACTGGCATCCCCCACTCCCCCACAGGCCAAGGTGTGATCGAGTGTGCCCACCAGACACTCAAACAGGTCCTGGTTAGACAGAGCAGTTCAACTGTGTGGATGTCTCCAAAACAAAAGCTCTGTAAAGCCATGTTTGCTATCAATTTTCTAAACTGTTCTTTTGAAAATATGAGTCCACCTGTGGTTTGTCACTTTAACAGTGGTAATCAATTCAAACTGCCCCAGCATGCACCAGTTTTGATCAGGGACCCAGAAACTTGGGAAACCAAAGGTCCCTATGAGCTTGTCACCTGGTTACGCATGTGTATCCACCCCTCAGACACTCAGTGGATTCCCCAGAAGTGGGTGAAACCTTTTGTCCCCAGACATCCAGCTCCAGAAGAAGGGGATGAGAAGCCAGTTTCAATTGCTTCAAAAAGGAGATGCCGCCAGGAAGAAAAGCAAACATTTTGAAATTTGGTTTGCCTCCAGGAGACACAATAATTTTTAATATGCTTTAAAAAATGTTCGTTTTTTTTCTTTTCTTTTAGAGAAAACCTACCTCCCACTCAACCCAGTAATGAACCACATCCAAGTTATCATATTCTGAATCAGAATGAAACCGATGCCTTTCTTTTAACTTATTAAACAAAAAAGGGGAGGATGTTGTAATGCACATTCATGGTTTTAAATTGCAGTGAGGATGGTTTGTTCTGTTTCCCCTCTCAGTTTGTAGCGTGGTTCTCCCCTTAACTCCTCCCTTTTCCCTTGGCCAGCTCTGAGTGGCTGTGACCCGGGGTTCCTCCGCCCCGAGTTGGGATTGAAAATGCCCCATGTTTCCCATACTCACTCTCTCTTTCCCTGGAACCCTTCAGGATAATAAACTTGGATTATCCTGGGAAGGAGAGTCTCCTTTGGTCTTTTGCCTTTGTCCATGACAGAAAACCCCTCTTATCTGACCCGGTGCTAGCTGAGGCAGGTCAGAGAGACGAGGGGGATTTTGTCAGTAAGGACCTTTAACTCCCACCTAGTCCAACCCCTCTTCTGTGAGCAGGGACATCTTCAAGCAGACCAGGTTGCCCAGAGCCCCACAAACCTGACTTTGAATGTTCCCAGGGATTATGCATCCAGCACCTCTCTGACCAAATTGTTCTGGTGGTTTTCACCACCAGATGAACCAGGTGGTACATTGTAACAAAATTTCTCCCTTACATCTTGTCTCAACCTACCCTCTTAATACATAATAAGTTTGGATGCTGAGAAACTAAGGGAAATTAAAACATCTCTGTGGGCTGTTAGGGTCTTTGAGGGGATCTCTACAGAAGAAGCATTTCTGTTGTGCTCACTCGGGGTCCCAACATGAGTCAAAATGTGCTTGGAGACCATATGGATGATGATTAATTGCACTTTCCCACTCCCATTCAAGTTGCCTCTTGCCTACTGAACACTGAGAATTTGTTTATATGTTGCATTTTCACCATTTGAAAATAATCTTTAATAGGTGCTGCTCAGTGTAGTAAAACATCACACTTGTTTTGTAATTATCTGTCAAAGGTTTGTTTACAAGAGCTTTTAAAATCAGTCTGTCACATAATAAACCTTTCCATTGGTAAATCCCCTTCTCCCTGTCAGGGAGCAAGGTGAGATGATAAAAGCTTCCACAGCACAGTGTATGAATAGAGAGCACAGAAAAGTATTCCCATTAAAAGAAAGAAATAATATTTAGGAAAAATTACAAACTCACAGAATAGGTCAGGTTGGAATGACAGTGGGTCACCTGGTGAAACCTCCCTGCTCAAGCAGCATCATTGCAAAGCACACATGACACAGGAGTGTGTCCAGACAGTTCTTGAACATCTCCAGTGAGGGAGACTTCACACCTTCTCTGGGCAATTGTCCTGGTTTGAAGGACAGGTGTTTGCCAAGGAAAGCAGAAGCTTCCCCTTGGACTGAAAGAAAATGTGATTCTTCCTATTATTATAATTTTGGAATTAAGAGAGCTCTCAGGCAAAGATATGGGGGTAGGAATAACAGTTCTTTACTAGTATATCTAACAAGACAAACAAGAACAACAACAGCTATGAAATTAGCCACAAACAGAACAGTGACTCAGTCCCAGTGTTTTTTGGCTGCAGGCACCTTTTCCCTGAGCTGCAGTTCCCGGTGCTGGGGGCGGGCGGGTCCCGCAGAGCCGCAGGAGGGCTGGGGGTGATGGCAGCGCTGTCCCAGGGGGAGAGAGAGAGATGGAGAGAGAGAGCTCTCCGCTCACGGTGTGGGTCCTGGTGCTCAGTAGAGTGCTGGATGGTGGTAGTTCACAGCGAGAAGGCAGCCGGGCAGGGTCCGATGGTGGTTTCCCGACGCTGGGATGGGACACAGACGGCGATCGTCCTTCTCATCCGAACTCCGTGGGGGAAATGGGCCGAGGCCCAGCCTTCCGCTTCCTCTTCTGGCTGTTTGAATCTCGCGGGGCTTGCTTCTTCCCTCCCGTCCCCTCCCCCTTGTCACCAGGGCCCAGTCAACAGGTATCTTAGCATGACAATGGGGAAAATTCCACAGAGGGAAAAAAAAAAAAGAAAGAACTAACCCTCAACATTATCCACCCCGAATTTTCCCCTACCATCATGCTACATCAAATTAAAATCTTCAAATTATAGACATCCATACAGTTACAGATACAGGCACAGTATTGTAGGTAGTTCACCCTAAAACAAGGTCTCCTTGGGGTATGCATCTGGTCTTTCCATCCCTTTGCATGACCTACCAGGTACAACCTGGCCCTTGAGCAAAAACCACCCCCCGAATTGGATTGTCTTTGCTGGAGGCAGGGTTCACCCAAACAGTTTTTCCTAGCATACCTCTCATATGCACCACTGGAACCTTGTCCCCATCTGGTGTTCTCAAGGGCTCAGACTGGGCAGGGCCTGCTCAATTAGTGGAACCTCAGGTGTTCACTAACCATGTGGCCTTTGGTAGATTAATCTCCCAGTTTTTGAAAGTCCCCCCACCCAGTGCCTTCAAGGTGGTTTTAAGCAGCCCATTGCACCGTTCCACTTTCCCAGCCGCTGGTGCGTGATAAGGAATGTGGTACACCCACTCGATGCCGTGTTCTCTGGCCCAGGTGTTTATGAGGCTGTTCTTGAAATGAGTCCCATTGTCTGACTCAATTCTCTCAGGGGTACCATGTCTCCAAAGGACTTGTTTTTCCAGGCCCAGGATGGTGTTGCGGGCAGTGGCATGAGGCACAGGGTAGGTCTCCAACTATCCAGTGGTGGCTTCCACCATGGTCAGCACGTAGCGCTTGCCTTGGCGTGTCTGAGGCAGTGTGATGTAGTCAATCTGCCAGGCCTCGCCATACTTATATTTGGACCACCACCCCCCATACCAGAGGGGCTTCACTCGCTTGGCTTGCTTGATGGCAGCACACGTCTCACAGTCATGGATAACCTGGGAAATACTGTCCAGGGTGAGATCCACCCCTCGGTCTCGTGCCCACTTATAGGGAGAATCTCTACCTTGATGACCTGAGGCATCGTGGGCCCATCGAGCCAGGAACAATTCTCCCTTGTGTTGCCAGTTTAAGTCTATCTGTGACACCTCTATCCTTGCAGCCTGATCTACTTGCTCATTGTGTTGGTGCTCCTCATTAGCCCGACTCTTGGGGACATGGGCATCTACATGACGGACCTTTACGGGTAGCTTCTCTACCCGACTGGCAATGTCTTTCCACTCATCAGCAGCCCAGATTGGTTTTCCCCTACGTTGCCAGTTAGCTTTTTTCCATCTTTCCAGCCAGCCCCACAGAGCATTGGCTACCATCCATGAATCAGTGTAAAGGTAAAGCTTTGGCCACTTCTCTCTTTCAGCAATGTCCAGGGCCAGCTGAACGGCTTTGAGTTCAGCAAGTTGACTTGATCCACCTTCTCCTTCAGTAGCTTGTGCAACCTGTCGTGTGGGGCTCCATACGGCTGCTTTCCACTTGCAGTTCATCCCCACGATGCGACAGGAACCGTCAGTGAAAAGAGCGTAGTGAGTTTCATCTGCTGGCACTTGGTTGTATGGCGGGGCTTCATCAGCCCGGGTCACTTGTTCTTGCTCCTCTTCATCAGCAAGACCAAAATTTTCACCTTCTGGCCAGTTTGTAATTATTTCCAAAATCCCAGGGCAATTTGGGTTTCCAATACGGGCACGCTGTGTGATGAGGGCAATCCACTTGCTCCATGTGGCATCGGTGGCATGGTGGGTAGAGGGGACCTTCCCTTTAAACATCCACCCCAGCACTGGTAGTTGGGGTGCCAGGAGGAGCTGTGCTTCTGTGCCAATCACCTCTGAGGCAGCTTGAACTCCTTCATAAGCAGCCAAGATCTCCTTCTCTGTTGGGGTGTAGTTGGCTTCAGACCCTCTGTAACTTCAGCTCCAGAATCCCAGAGGTCGGCCTCGGGTCTCACCAGGTACCTTCTGCCAAAGGCTCCAGGACAAGCCCTTGTTCCCGGCTGCAGAGTAGAGCACATTCTTCACCTCTGGTCCCATCCTGACTGGGCCGAGGGCTACAGCATGAGCGATCTCCTGCTTGATCTGGGCAAAGGCTTGCTGCTGCTCAGGGCCCCAGTGGAATTCGTTCTTCTTCCGGGTGACCAGGTAGAGAGGGCTCACGATCTGGCTGTACTCAGGAATGTGCATTCTCCAAAAGCCTATGGCACCTAGGAAAGCTTATGTTTCCTTCTTGTTGGTTGGTGGAGACATCGCGGTGATCTTATTGATGACCTCAGTGGGGATTTGGCGCTGTCTGTCTTGCCACTTTACTCCCAGGAACTGGATCTCTCGGGCAGGACCTTTGACTTTGCTCCTCTTGATGGCAAAACCGGCTCCCAGCAGAATCTGGATGATCTTTTCTCCTTTCTCAAATACTTCCATTGCTGTGTTCCCCCACACAATGATGTCATCGATGTATTGCAGATGTTCTGGAGCTTCACCCTTTTCCAGTGCAGCCTGGATCAGTCCATGGCAGATGGTGGGGCTGTGTTTCCACCCCTGGGGCAGTCGGTTCCAGGTGTACTGCACGCCCCTCCAGGTGAAAGCAAACTGAGGCCTGCACTCTGCTGCCAGAGGAACGGAGAAAAATGCATTGGCAATGTCAATGGTGGCGTACCACTTTGCTGCCTTGGACTCCAGCTCGTACTGGAGTTCCAGCATGTCCGGCACGGCAGCGCTCAGCGGTGGAGTCACTTCATTCAATGCATGATAGTCCACAGTCAATCTCCATTCTCCGTCAGACTTACGCACAGGCCAGATGGGGCTGTTGAAGGGTGAGTGGGTTTTGCTGACCACCCCTTGGCCCTCCAGCTCACGGATCATCTTGTGGATGGGGATCACGGCATCTCGATTTGTCCTGTACTGCCGGTGGTGCACTGTGGAGGTGGCAATTGGCACTTGCTGCTCCTTCACCTTCAGGAGTCCCACTTCAGATGGGTTCTCTGACAGTCCAAGCAAGGTGTTCAATTGCTTAATGTTTTCTGCCTCTACAGCAGCCATTCCAAAAGCCCACCTGAGTCCCTTTGGGTCTTTGTAATAGCCATTCCTCAGGAAGTCTATGCCTAGAATACACGGTGCCTCTGGGCCAGTCACAATTGGATGCTTCTGCCACTCTTTCCCAGTCAGGCTCACCTCAGCCTCCAGCAAAGTAAATTCCTGTGATCCCCCTGTCACCCCAGCAATAGAAACAGGCTCTTCCCCAACATGTTCTGATGGTATTAGGGTGACCTGTGAACCAGTGTCAACTAATGCCCTATGTTTTTGTGGCTCTGATGTGCCAGGCCATTGGATCCACACCGTCCAAAAGACCCGGTTTTCCCGTGCCTCTCCCTGGCTAGAGGCAGGGCCCCTCTAGCACTGGTTATTATTTCCTTCCTGGGCATACATGTTGGAGGTTCCCTCAAGGGGATCTGACAAATCATCCTCCCTTTTGTAATACCCTGCATCTTGGTTATGGGAAGTTGAGGCTACCTTCACTTTAGTGGAGCTCCTTTGGTTAGTGTTTCCCTCCATGAGCTGATGCACCCGTGCTGCCAGGGCAGAAGTGGGTTTCCCATCCCACCTCCTCATGTCTTCCCCATGGTCATGCAGAAAGAACCACAGGTCAGCTCGTGGGGTGTACCCTCTATCCCTAGCTGGGGGACGTTGGGCTCTAACTCTGGGATCTGTGACTCGCACTGGTGCTGCATTGACCTTCCTCATCTCCTCCTTCACCCCTCTTATCTCCTCCTTGAACTCCTCTCTGAGTTCCCTAATCACGGCAGAGACCTGAGCCTGCATTGGGCCATTCATTATACTCTCAAAATTTCTGAGCTTATTGGCAACAGAACCCACTGTCTCGTGGTTGGTGTCAGCATTAATGGCTGCAATGAATGTGGTGTATTGAGATGGCCCCAGGTGTGCCAGATTCCACAACATCTGCCCTGTGCACCTGACCTTGTCGGGGTCATTGTCATGTTGTCCACCCCTCCCAAAGAGTACCTCCAGTATTGCCACTTCTCTCAGCTGTTGGATCCCCTCCTCAGCGGTTTTCCAGCGCATTCTATGGTGGTGCTCCTGCATTCTCTCTCTATGGACAAACCTCTCTCTTACACTCATTAAAAGCCGCTCCCAGAGGGAAAGGGGGCCTCGTTCCCTTACGAATATGTGATCCACACCTGAGTCCTGGGTTAGGGGTCCCAAATTCCTTGCCTCAGTACCATCCAGCTGCACACCTGTACCCATAAGGTCCCAGACCCGCAGTAACCACGTTGTAAAAGCCTCACGGCCCCTTCGTACAACATCTTTACGCAGATTACGGAGACTCTCGTATGACAGGGACTCTGTGACGATCTCAACCTCTGGCTCCCCTGCTGGTTGTGAGGGCCCTGCTTTCTGATCCTTATTATCCAGGTGCTTTGTTTTCACCTTAGACTTTCTAGTTTCCACGGGGGCAACTGCTGCTGGCTGTGAGTGCCCTTGCAGTTCAGCTGGAGCCTGGAGAGATGTAACATTTGTGGGTTCCACTGCTGCACCATCAGGTTCTCCCTCTTTAAGGCAGAGGGAGAGTTTCTCAAGAGCTGGGGAAAGGTACTCCTTCAGCATTTGGCCTATCTCCTTCACTAGAAACCCTACCCACTCTGGTTGGTTCCTTTCTGAGGTGAGCTGTGGGGCAGAATCAGGCTCAGGGGCAACATCCTTAACCTCTGGGGCAGAATCCTTAGTCTCTGGGGCAGAATCCTTAGTCTCTGGGGCAGGGGCAGAGTCAGGCTCTGGGACAGAATCCTTAGTCTCTGGGGGAGAATCCTTAGTCTCTGGGGCAGGGGCAGAGTCAGGCTCTGGGGCAGAGTCCTTAGTCTCTGGGGCAGAGCCAGGCTCTGGGGCAGGGCCAGGCTCTGGGGCAGGATCCCTATTCCTTGGGGGACGTATCAGGGTTGTCATCCAAGTCAATCTCCCCTCCTCTCGGAATGTTAAATAGAACAGGTTTACAAGGCCTATTAGCAATGTCAGCCACTGTATGATATCATTACTGCTTAGAAGAGATTTGAACCCCTCAAAAGCTGGTGGAGCAGACCCAAAAAACTGTGTAAGGGGTTGGGACAAAATTTTCCCTGGTGTCATATCCTCACAGTATGTACCATTATTAAAGTAGCCCCAAAAACATACAGTTAGAGTGTGATAGCTCCGAATCCATGTGCCCACCTTCCAGAGGAAGTTAAAAATCCATGAATTTCTCACGTTATCAGCCCACAAAAGGAACTGGATAATAGTTACAGCAGCCTGAGTTATAGGACCCATGTTCAAGTAAGGGATTGCAAATATGAGAGATAAAGCTGTGGCCACATGGAGCCCAAACCACGGTAAGCTGGACAACATGATGCCACCTAACACAAAACTGAGGTAACTCAAGAACTGTTATTCCTTTTTCACCCTTTTCTCTCAATGCCCTCGGGCCCCACGTTGGGTGGCCAAAATCTGTCCTGGTTTGAAGGACAGGTGTTTGCCAAGGAAAGCAGAAGCTTCCCCTTGGACTGAAAGAAAATGTGATTCTTCCGATTATTATAATTTTGGAATTAAGAGAGCTCTCAGGCAAAGATATGGGGGTAGGAATAACAGTTCTTTACTAGTATATTTAACAAGACAAACAAGAACAACAACAGCTATGAAATTAGCCACAAACAGAACAGTAACTCAGTCCCAGTGTTTTTTGGCTGCAGGCACCTTTTCCCTGAGCTGCAGTTCCCGGTGCTGGGGGCGGGCGGGTCCCGCAGAGCCGCAGGAGGGCTGGGGGTGATGGCAGCGCTGTCCCAGGGGGAGAGAGAGATGGAGAGAGAGCCCTCCACTCACGGTGTCGGTCCCGATGCCCAGCAGAGTGCTGGATGGTGGCAGGTTACAGCGAGAAGACAGCAGGGCAGGGTCCGATGGTGGTTTCCCGACGCTGGGATGGGACACAGACGGCGATCGTCCTTCTCATCCGAACTCCGTGGGGGAAATGGGCCGAGGCCAAGCCTTCCACTTCCTCTTCTGGCTGTTTGAATCTCGCGGGGCTTGCTTCTTCCCTCCCGTCCCCTCCCCCTTGTCACCAGGGCCCAGTCAACAGGTATCTTAGCATGACAATGGGGAAAATTCCACAGAGGGAAAAAAAAAAGAAAGAACTAACCCTCAACAGCAATTTATTCCAGTGCTCTGCCACCTGCACAGTAAGGAACCTCTTCCTGATGTTGAGATGGAACTTTCTGAGCCTCAGTTCCTGCCCATTTCCTCTTGTGCCATTGCCCAGCACTGCCAAGCAGAGCCTGGTCCATGCTCTGACCCCTCCCTGCAGACACTTACAGACCTTGATGAAGTTCCCTCTCAGTGTCTCTTCTCCAGGCTTAACAGGTCCAGCTCCCTCAGCCTTTCCTCAGAATTGAGGTGCTTCTATCCCCTCACAATCTTTTAATCATCCTCTAACTGTTGGACATTATGTCCCCCAGGGCACTGCTGGCTCACAGAGAGCTTGTTGCTCCCCAGGATCCCCAGTCCTTCTCCCTAGAGCTGCTCTCCAGCAGGTTGGTTTCCAGCCTTAAGCTTAAAAATTTAAACAGAAGTGGGGAAAAAGACTGAAATGAAAATTGGGATATAGGACAGAGATTATATGTATTGAATTAACATTGAAAATTGCAGAATATGTGGACACCATTAACTAAGTAGTTCCCTCAGTGGATATCAGCCTACCTGAATCTGCATCACAGAAATGGGGTGTGTGTGTAAAGATTACCTGAAAAAGTTTCACTTCCTTTCTTGTAGGGGGGCATGAACTTGAGATACACACAACAGAGTTTTTAATATTTTTTCAATATTTTGAAAACTGTAATCAAGAAATTACCTCAAAACAAGTGGCACATTCTCTAAATTGCCAGTGCACAGACAGAAGACTTCTTAAATACCATGTGTTTCTGAAACAGAAAATGTGTGCTAACAGACAGGATGTAAGTACACACTAATGAGAATTGTAATATAAGCTAGAACTAAAGCAGAGCTGCATGATCACACAAAAAAATCCACAATAAACCCTAAACAATGTAGTATAAGTGGGCAAAATGCCTTTGGGATTCAGTATGTGCATCAAGGAGATAAGCAAATAGGAACCAACTTCTCTTCGATTCATAAAATTTTAATACAAAAGATATAGGAAGGAAGACAAGTCAGAAGTAGTTAGGTATTCATCAGATTGCCTTCTGGAGAGGACAACAAAATTAACCTCCTCTTTATTTGATGATAAGCAAACACAAATGCATAATTTTCCAGCTCACAAACCTTCTATATAAAATGCCTTTAGAAAAGGAATGCAAAAGTTACTTTCAGGTGCTTTAGTTTTCAGAGGTCTTAGAGGGAGTTCTAAGAACAAAGGACACCAAAACAGACCAACCAAAACCCAGTCTGCCCTCTTGTATCATCCACAAAACCTCACAGGAGCAGGCATCTTTCAGGTTTAAAACACTGCTCTGACTCAAATGCTCAGTGGAGTAATGGTGGAACAGGACAATGTGGAGGCCCATGGCCTTGCCCCAGCTTCACTCTTGGCCTTGCCCTGGAGGGATGTCCTTTGAGTGGGATGTGATTAGCTTATCTCAACCTTCCTGGAAGGATGTTCCTTAGGTTGGCACACCTTTTCTTATCATGGTGAGCTATCCCACCTTGCCATAGTACCCATGTTAATCCTTTGTAACCCATTGGCCTTTCCACCTTGGTACCACCCTTGCTGTCCCCCATAAAAACCCCAGTATTTCCCCAGTTCTGGAGGGAGCAGTCGTTCCTGGCTCCTTTCACAGAGCTGCTGGATAATAAAGGAATCTCCGTGGAATTTGCCATGCGATGGTTCCCATCTCTCTGTCCCTGAGTTGGCCTGGGATAGCCTCACAAGCAGAACTGGAATCACTGAGCTGAAATCACTGATCAGAGCTGATCACCTGTGGCCATGGCCATCACTTGCTGAGGCTTGTCTGGCAGCTAGGAGACCAGCCAGAAGACCCCCTAGATGGCAGTTCCTTGTGGGACTCTCTCTGGGAAGGTTGGTGGCTTCCTGGGTCTGGAGCATTGGATCTCCAAGGACCCCCTAGCAGCTAACAGGGCAGGCTCTGGGTGAGCTGGGGAGATCCCTGATAGCCAACCCATGGTCCTGCAGTGAAGGGCGCCATGGCAGGACAGTGTGGCCGCAACCACCCACAACCACCATCTGTGTAGCTCCTCTGCAGTTTGGTCTGCAAGGATGGCCTTGCACTCTCATCCCCTCAGGGAGCACATATCTCACACAGCCTGGGGACCTGGTCTGATGTGAGGATCCAATGCCAAGTGCAAGCCTGTAACCTTTTGAAATTGCAGTCTCAAATAGTCACAGAAGGCAACAGTGAAAATTATTTCATTTATAGTCCTCGTCTGACTGAATCACTACTGAAATCACTCAGCTTCTCAGCACCATTCCTCTGCTTTTTCCTTGTTAGCACATGCCACTGTCAGAACAGAGAGATTATTTATTGCCCTTCAGCACTAAAGAAGAAAGTTAACTGCAGCAACACATCATGGAAAAGGGATTATTTACATATATCACAACCTTTGCATTCTGTGGAAATCCTGGTGTAAATTTGTTCACCATGCAAATATTTTGATCCTCTGGATCTTTACATAAGCTAGGTAAGTGTTGCTCATGTTCCAGGAGATGTGCCTGCAGTTTACAGCACAAATAGGGCTGTAGCAGGGTGCCTGCTTTGTGATTGCACTGTGGTTTTGATATTGCTAAATGGTCTTTCATCAAGTCTCCTGGTTCCAACCTGTCCTTCAGAGCCCAGGGCTGAGTGTGCTGGCCTTCCTTGTATTTACTGTGGTGCTAAATTGGGTTTTGCAGCTAGTGGTAATGCTGTAACAGAGAGACTTAAGTACGGTCAGATGTGTGTGGGGGGGCTTAAATCCAATGATGTCTAGATTTGTGAGGCACCCATAGATATATAAACATTTTAAGAAATATTTCCTGTCTGCAGCTGAAGGTCTGTCTGTTTAGATAATTACAAGTCTAGTTTTGTATTATAACTCTGAATTATTACATTGTCATAACACAGCTCATGAACTCTCTATGGACTCAAAGACAAAAAATGAGTTTTTTGTCAAAACTTTTCCCGGATACATTTTGTACAATTGCTAAATTTTCACTTGACCATAATGTAATAGTTCTGCTCTTAGTGTTGACTCCCATCAGCAGCTCGACCAGAACATACAGGTGCTGGGACTGTTACTGACACTAAGACAATGAACTTGGAAGGGCTCAGCTTTTAGGTTTAGGAAGCCTCTCCCTCACCATGGACTGGAGACTATTCCAAGGGTTATGGGGCTCACCTGTTCAGTATTTCATACCACTGTGACTGACATAAATTTAAGTCTAGCAGCCAGGATGTTGGATGGGCATGCAGGGTGCACTGGATATGCTCTTAGCTCTGTCAGCAGCTACACCTGATACACTGACCAAGGCAGGATACATTTCTCTGCCCCCTTTCCCCCACCACTCTGGTGTTTTAGCATAGCAAAACCACTTTGGCAAAGATGAACTCTATGACGCTACTAAATGTGTTTGGAAACAGTTGAGGACAAAGCATAAAACCCTGCTCTGTAAAGCAGGAAATGTGTTAAGCAGAATCTTGACAGGATTATACTTGCTCCCGTGGTTTCTAAAGACTTACTGGATTCTGATTTTCAGCCCTGTTTTCTTCTTCTATGGCTATACATTCTTTTGAAGTGAGTTGTTGTGCTTGTCACCTTGGTACTGACTTGGTGATAAAAGAACAGATGAAGGCGATGACCCTGCCTGGATGTCTCAGGCATGTGCAATAATCCATGGTGATGCTGAGCATGCCTGGAAGAAGCTCTTCCTCATTCTAACATTCTCCACTCTAAGGATCTCTGGAGTTGTTTCTGTAAATTAGAAAAGTTAGAAAGCCCTTGAGGTCATGTTGCTGCACTGCCTTTGCTAGATACACAGTGAAGTTAAAGAAAATAGCAGGTATATTAAACTTGGTAAATTTTCCAACCTGAGCTCACAGAGCTACTCTGCAAAGGGATGAAGTCTATAGGAGGGAATAGGACTGTTTGCAGAACTTTAAAACTCTCCGTCGAGCTTTAAAACTCTCTGTTCATCTTTACTGAAGACTGAGTTTGACAGAATTGGAATTGAAAGTCTGATAGGCATCGAAAGGGTAAGGCTCTGTCCAGGTCTGCAAGACACTGATCTAGTCAGTACAATATGTATATATTAGGTTTATTTTTTTTACCAACTTCACTTTTTCTGTTTAAAAATACATAAATTTTGGAAGATGCGTTTTATCAAATTCAAAAGCTGAGACCAATAGAGAAAGAGATCACAAAGTCTGGTGACAAGACATTCGCTTGGGAAGTACAGCTGGGTTTTCCATTACCTGCTCCAGTAGATACAGATAGCTGTGACAACACTTCCTGGCAGTTATGGTAGTGGAGGCCAAGTTTGGCAGAAGGAGAAGGGACTTTTCCCTTGCCTTGTGCTGATGCTGCAGTGGATGCAGGCTCAGCACATCCCACTCCTGCTTCTCCAACTCTTTCCCTGCCATTTGGCAAGGTGCAGTTTGTGCTGTGTCCAGGCTGTGCAGTATGGGAGTGTCCTGGGATTCACAGTCAGGGAATTGTCAGTGTTGCTGCTTCTCATCCTGAGCTGATGTTCCACCCTGTGGTTGTCACTACTGGTGTTAGGAGTTATCCCAGTGTCAGGAGCAGCTGCACCATTTTCTGGATGAGGAAAGCTCCTTGTAAATGAATGCCAATGAGTCCCTATGCTTGGCATTCAGACCTGCTCTGCTGAGAACGCACAGCATCAACCAGCAGAGGAGGGCTGGAAAGTCTGAGAGCAGCTAAATTCGCAGCAGACCACTGATTTAATTTCTGACAACAGTATGCAAGGAATCAGCAGAGATGGCTTAGGAAGCTGCATTTACTTAAAAAAAAGAAAGAAAAAAAAGAAGGGAGTGGGGTTATAGCCTAGGTAATTCAAATTTACTGCATAAAACATAATTATTTACTATTAGATAACCCTAGTAACAATTATTTAGCTGTTCTTTCTTTTTGAAAATAAAGAAAAGAAAGTTTTAGAAACTAAATTCTGAAACCAGTCAAAAGCAGGAAGATTTAAAACTATCCACCTGAACAGGCAACAATTTTAGGATTTTGTGGTGCTTATTTATATTTTTTTAAAAATTCCTTTCTTTGGTTGGATCTGAATGTGCTTCATTCTGTCCAAATACTACTCCATACTCCCCAGTTCCTTTTCCTCCTTCAGTAATTTATCTTTATTTTTAAAAATTTCTTTAATGGACAAGGTGACAAATGAATATCTGAAATCATAAATTTGATGAAATTAGTCTTAATGTGGCGGATTAACAGTACATGCATTTAGATTTTGCTGTCTGCAGGAGTTCTGTGAAACAGAATGGAGACATCTCCATTCTGAAAGGATCTCTACTTTGTCAGCTTGAAAAACCGCCTTTCCAAGGAACTTGGAAATGTCAGCAATGGAGCAGTGTGTGCTTGAGCTGATGCTAGAACCCGTGGATCCTCTTGCTGTATAGTCATTAATTTTTGCAGCTTGTGCAGGATCCCTCTAACTGATTTAGCTGGTAAAGTCTTTCTAACTTGCACTTCCTCAGTGAGATGTTCAAGAGAAAGAGCATAACACATGGACTGCCACTGCCAACTGAATTAATCTCTAAGTAGATTTCAGACAGGGTTGTCCAGATCTGAATGCTGATTCAAAAAATGTGAGTGAATTTCTTTCTTTAGCATTTCTCATGGTTAATGTAGTAAAAACATATTTGTCAAAGCAAAGAGAGGAATTTTGGTCTGAAAGCTGTACTGAAATCAGGTTGTAATATAATGACAGCCTGGTAAAAAGGGATAATTTGCCATGAATATTGTGTCCTTTAAATATATGAATATATTTCTAAAATCAGTCTTCTTCCAATTAATCTTTCACTGAGAGCTTGATATTCAGCAGCACTTCAAAAAGTTCACGGTTCATGGTTTCTTCTGTTCTTTTTCTTCTCCATTTGTTTTTCCCTTTAACTAAGGGAGGAATCATTTTGCCTGCTTAACGGTGAAGCTGTGAAGTACTGCTTCAGTGTGTAGTCTGTGCTGGAGGAAGGGTTGCTGTAAAGGCATTCCTAAATGGTTTCAGTGCTGTGCTCTCTGATGATAGCAATTCCTTCTGTTTGCACAGTTGGAGTTGGGAAGAGAGTGCCTTTTTTGGTAGACCATATGTTAAGTAAGTAAATTACCTTGATCTTTTGATTGGGAGAGCACCATTCAAGCTCGTGAGCAGCATGTGACTCATGAGCTGTTGTTTAAGGGTTTCTCCTCTGAGTTTGACTCCTGGCAAGTGCATTGCTGAAGGTCTCCTTGGAATTCCAGACCTCTCATATGAAATGCCATGCACGTTGTAGCAGCCACGGAACGATGATGTGTTCTGACATGCACTCCTCCATCTGAAGTGGTACGATGATGCTGGCCAAGGTTGCCATCAACAGTTTGTTCTGTGTGCTGGTTTTGGTCCCTTTGGAGACACACAAAAATAGCTCCTGCTGAAAACACGTCATGTGATCCTGTGTTAACAGACGCTCTGCAACGTGGTTCCTCAGCACAAGCAGGTTTGTGAATGTGTAATTCTCCAGAAATGCTCCTTTTGGAGTTTAGTAGGTCTTGTGTTACCCATGGCCGCCAGGAAAAAAACACCTGTTCTTTTGTCATCTGTGTAAGACAAGGATTTGGTGCTGGCGGGTCGCAAGCTGGACACAAGCTGGCCCTGGGTGCTGGCAGCCCAGAGAGCCACATGCATTCTGAGCTCCATCAGGAGCACCATGGGCAGCAGGGGAAGGAGCAGATTCTGCCCTAAGATGATCAGAGGGAGGGAGCAGCTCTCCTATGAGGAAAGGCTGAGAGATTTGGGCTTGTTCAGCCTGGAAAAGAGAAGGCTTTGGGGTCACCTAATTGTGGCCTTCCAGTACCTGAAGGGAGCCCACAGGAAAGCTGGACAGGGACTTTGTACAAGGACCCGGAATGACAAGACAAGGAGAATGGATCCCAACTGACAAAAACTAGGTTTAGTTTAGATACCAGGAAAAACTTCTTTACAATGAAGGTAGTCACTGGCACAGGTTGCCCAGAGAAGCTGTGGATGTCCCATTCCCAGAAGTCTTCAAGGCCCTGGGAAGCAACCCAGCCTGGTGGGTTAGTTCCTGTCCATGTAAGGAAAGTTAGCACTAGGACATCCTTAAAATCCCTTCCAACACAGACCATTCTATGATTCTTACCAGTGCAAACATAATTCTTAAAAGCTAGATAGTATTACTACTATCCAAAATACATAAAGTCTATGGATTTCTTTGTGCTGCTAGAAATCATATTTGCAGTAGTTTGAATTACTTGCCACAAAGTGTCTTACAGATATTACATCACTGAAAATATTAATGGATTTGCTCATCATTTGGAAGTTGTTTGCATGAGATGAGTGTATATCAGGAAACAGTAAATGTTTGCTGGCTGTAATATCCCTGAAGAAGAAAACCTTTTTATTAAAGTTTAGTAGAATGACAATCTTTCAATTTTTGTTTTTATTTTTTTTCATATCTTCCTTCAGGAAACTAAATAATAGAGAATATGATCCATAGGAATTCATATGACTCCAGGATATAATTGTCAGGAAATATTAGATTGTTAAGAACTTACATTTGTACAGATGATCTGTATTTTTAAGAATTTCTTGGGGTTTTCCTTTCAATATTCAATCCTTAGAACAAAAATACTAACTAAAAATTCCTATTAAGTATGTTGATGAAATATGTCAAATGATGAACCTCAGAGGGCGAATGACTCAACTGATTAAATATTCATTGCACACCTATCTGATCTTAAGAGCTGATGCATGATGCACAAATGCAATTAGGTAATTCACTTTTACTTCTTATATGAAAATATCTCTCTCTCTCTCTTTTTTTTCCCCCCTGAAAGTATCAAGTTGAAAATTCAATGACTAAAAGTTGTGTAATATATTTTTGAAAGCAGGAGTTTGGGATGGGAGGCGGTTTAGTTAAATACAGGCTAGGGAAATATTTTTGTCTTTTTAAAAAGCATGATAAAATGCTAAAGATTTTTACCTATTTTCTTAAAACGAGCTTTCTTGTATAAGGCATGAATATTCCCCTCCCTCTCCCCCCAGCTTGTCATTTGCATTTACAGACATTATTGTTAGATATGCTTGTCTTTTCCTAGTTTCTCAAAAGTTCTCCAGAACTGCCCTTGGTTCTCCAAGAGTAGCACTGCAAAAGTCCAATAATCCAATTGTTTCAGACAGTTACCCAGAACAGAGCCTTCTGAGTGCTGCAAATCTAGTTTAAGAAAAGGCTAAACCCCCCTCAAATTATCAGTTATTCTGAAGACTTCTTTGGAACCCAGTCTGGGCCCATGTAAGTGAATGACTGCTCTTTTTCTGTGGGATAACTTGGTAGCCATTATTATAAAATAATGATCTGATATTTTAAAAAGTGATATTAAGTATTTACAGATGTGTAGTTCCCTGTCAACATTGGAGGGTATTCAATTGTAGGAATTGCATGGCATATTTATTTCAGATTCCATGGGATACACAGTTACCTTTTGCATTTGGTAAATATTATGAACAATAGTTTTTCTTTTTAAAAATCAAAGAAATCTTAATTTAATACTCATGTTTCTTTCCCTTTCATCTTGAGTCTGAGCACTAACAAAAACACCCACGTTCATTAAAATTGACTTTAGGTTTGCCAGAAAGGTGCAAATATTTTATATTTTGAGTTTAGAAAGGGCCATTAAAAGAAGATAATTTCTCTGACCACAGTTTGTCATTAGAAATGTGTCACACTACTCAGATTATGCTTAGTTCAGTGTGGGTGGCAGGTTTATTTTGTGACATAGTCTCTGTGCTTCCCTTTCAATGTATGTTTTGATTTTTCAGAAACTAGGATTTTCAATTTGTGAAAATCATGAAGCCTATCCGATCCAAGGAATATTTTCAACATGAACACTTGTGTTAGTGATTAGAACCTGAGATGGAACTTCAGACATACTCATTCTTTAGTTTGTGTAGATTCTTACTGCTGCCTGAATAGAGTGTTCTGGTATTATTTCATTTTATTGTATAACTTCATTTTGAAAATTATCATTATGTAAAAGCATGCAGGTTAATTTTGGATGATGCAACCTAGGGGTTGGAAGCAATTTAGTTGACTTAATGCTGTTTCTTCTCAGGCTTTCCTGCCTTTCCTTTTGCTTTTTTTCATGTGGGAATATTCATAGTGTATCCAGTGGTGTAATTTACTGATTGCTTGCAAATTGATATGATTTTTCCTTCTTAAAGGACAGAGGGTTTTCTTTTAATTATCCCTCTTCTCTCTACTTTTGCTTGAAAGCATAGACACCAGCTTTTTAATAACAGAAAATGTAGAACAAGCCATAATCTTACAAATCTCTTGTGAAAAGAATCAAAACTGAGTTACACAAGGAGCTTAAAGAGCAGTCCAGTACCAGTTAATTCCAATTGTCTTGGCATTTAATACAATGTTTATGTGCACCCAGTGCAGCTGTTTGTGTTCCACTTTTACAGGCAGCTACACTGTGACAAGTAGAAAATAGGATAAGGGGAGCTGAACTCCTTATGCTTGTTTGCAGTTCAGCCACACAGTGCACATGGCCTTGACACTGAACGCCTTCAAAATGTGAGTAATCCACTGAGGGCTGTTTGTCTGCCATTGTTTAAAGCATCTCCCTCACGGGACGGTCATTTAAAGATTGTCAGCTCTGGCATCAGCTCAGCTGGCATTGCTCTTGTCCCTGCGTGCAATTTCCTCCTCTTTGCTGGGCTCCAACCAGAGCCTCATGGCTGGCTGGTCAATTCCTCTGAGGCTGGAGAAACAAAACTGTAAGGATCTGAGTGTGCAGATATTGCAAATTCTGCAATAGGAATGGTTTTGGAAAAACAGACTCAAAACACTTATTCATGACATGTAACTATGGTAGAAATTGTTTTCCCTACTTGAGTAGCTCTACATATTATTTAAGGAGGCTGTATTAAAATTACTCAATTTCCCCACCCTACTTAAAAAAAAAAAAACCAACATAAAAAACCACAAAAAAACAGACAGAGGTGTTTATGGATCTTGTTTCCTTGTTTGATAAGCACTTTTCCTCTGAGTTGAAGAAGACTGGGTGGTATTTAAGGGTTTGATTCTTTACTTTCAACAGCTTCTGTGTATTAAGTCAAGTCTTGTGTGCTTGGAACAGATTCTTATCCAGCTTAATCTGCCATGTTCCATTATATATGGAAATGAATTCCCTCCCTGCCTCACCATGCACCATTCCTGTTACATTGGATGAGAGGTATGGAAGCATGTAAATAAATCTTCTTTAGAGAAGTGCATTTCACTCAGAATAGTGAAAAGGCTGGCAGTTTGCAAATTGCTTGGCAGAGTATTTGAGACAGCAGTGATCCTCATCTGCATTAAGGCAGATTAATGATTGTGTATGAGCACCCAAAGGTGTAGGAGGCAGTCCTGGCACATGCCAGGATTGTTGGCACTGCTTGGAAATGTGGTGAAAAGCAGGGGGAGGAAGGAGGGGAAACTTCTGAAACTAAAAAATGAATCCAACTGGATATGGGCTCTATAGCTGAAGGTGTTCCCATCATGTCAGATCATTTCCCATGAAAACCCTGCACAAATGTAGGACAGCTCCTCTGATCTGACATTATGGGCTGTCTACATCCCTACTAGATAACATAAACCTGGCTTGCTTTACACACTGCCTTCAAGAAGTCTCCAGGGCTTAATTGCATATCTGTACCTCTTTAAACCTTTGTCTGGTTTACATTTTATAAATAGCTATTTGCTTTAATTTGTGTTTTCATCTCGTTTGAGACAAGAATGATTTTGAGGTAATGGTGCCTTCAGTATGTATGAGTTTTTGATGAAGCAAAGTGGCATGTAAGGGAAAGCAGAATATGGTCGTGGGAGGCCTTAAAAATGAGGAAGTTCGAAAGAAGATTTGAGGGAAGGCAGCCAGACATCTCGCACTGGTGCAGTACAGAAACTTAGGCATCACAAGTTGAAACAATGAAAATTCCTATTTTAGATGGAGGTAACTACATTTCACCATGAAACACCAGAAGAGTTTACCCAGAGAGATTGTGGGATCTCTATCCTTGGAGAGTTTCTAAATTCAGCTGGAGAAGATCCTTAGTGATCTACTCTTAATTGGAAGTTAATGTTTTGGACAGGGGTTGCTCAGGTGAACTGGTCCTGGCCAGCCTGAGTGACTCAAGCTTCCTGCAGCAGCCATTCCTATTCAGCCAATCTTCCCTGCAATTTAGCCCGGGGCAAGTCTAGTCCTGATGAATTCAGGATTAGTTTTTAAACAGTTCTGAGGATGTGGAACATCACTCTTATTTATGTTACTTTACTCTCCATTTCTGAAAAAAAGCTTAAGGATGGCCTCCCTCTTTTCCACAGGAAAAGAATAGCATATCCTGACCTCTTTCTATGTCCTAACTGCTAGGCTCAGATTTTCTTTAAATTGATAACATTTCACAAAGGCAAATTGCTCACTGATGGTGCGTTAGGAGGCACTCCCAGCTTCTCAGTGCCCTTTCTTGCCTGCACACCCTCAGGCAGCTGAAAGCCAGCTTAATTTTTGTCTTTCAAAGTCCTGTCTGCTGAGCAAGACTCATGCAGGTTGATTCAGGAGGATTAAAGAACACAAACTGAGAGAGCAGGAAGATCTCCAATACAATTAAGAAATGCATTTTTTAGTTTCTGCTATTCTTTCTTACTCCTTCCTCCTCCCCCCCCCCTCCCCCCCAGTGCATTAATTTAGTTTGCTGCTCTAATTTTAACATTTTTAATTTACCCATTAACTGTGATTAAGATTATGCTGCATTAATGGGGAGTGGCTTTGCTTGCCAAGTAGCTTTTCTGAGATACTGCAGCTCTAACAAGGAGATACACCTCACTGTAGTCAAGTTTAATCTTCCCTAGAATGTTCATTTGTAAAAAATTGCATGTTTAATTCCAGCTCTTTCGTTGCTCATTAAATTGTAGTTATGTGTCTATACACATGCAGTATAATTATTTAGTTACTAGGAACAGGATGCACTAAAAGACTTGCAGTAGGATAACCCAGCCGGGCAGATTTGATGATCAGTTTCCTGTGTAGTTCTTGCTTTCATTATAAAGAAAACTATACAGTATTTCATAAGAATGTGAAACAAAGCATTTATGAGATAGTTGAGCTTTCCACAGGGTAAAAGGAAGATAATAATGGGTTAAATATCATCCCCTCTCTGGTGACCAGTAATAGAACATGAGAAAATAGAATGAAGCCACATCAGGGTAAATTCAGATTGAAAATTAGGAAAAGGTTCTTCACTGAGAGGTTGGTCAGTCACTGGAATAAGCTCCCCACAGGTGGTTGTGACCAGCCTATCAGAGTTCAAGGAATTTCTGGACAATGCTTTTAGTGACATGGCTTAATTACAGGTAGTCCTGAGGTGATCCATATGGGTTCCTGTCAATTTGAGATATTCTATGATTGTATGATAAAAAGATATAGATAGATAGATAGATAGATAGATAGATAATTGAAAAGCATGCCAGGAATAACCTTAAAAAGGGAATATATCACACACGTAAAGAACAAACAATTTATTCATAGTATGATTATGAATCAGAATCAGAGTATGTTGAGCTGGAAGGGACCCACAAGGATCACTGAGTCCAACCCTTGGCCCTTCACAGAACCATAAATAAGAGTCTCCAGATTATCAAATGAACAACGAAGAACCTCATCAATAACACTGTCTAAACTGTCACACAAGGACCTCATTTCCCTCTGTGCCTTTACTCTTGTGCCACGTTCTAGGTGTCCCGCACCTGTGGATCCTATGTTGGCAGCCTCAGCTTTCCCCAGGCAGAGCAGAAGAGGGGCTGTAAGAAGTCTTGTGCCCCCTCGAGGTCTTCACCAGGAGCTGTTTGATGTTTTTTGCCTCTTCAGTCTCGAGTGTGGATTTGTTTTGATATGTTTCTCATGATAATTTTCTCCCTTTATCCATGGTTTCCTGCTCAAGTTTGGAAGCTGCACTCTCAGTGTGAGTTAACATAAAGGGCTATTGTTTTTATGCAGGGACTAACAGACTTGGTCAGACCTGTACAACTTATTATTAGATGTGCAGAATTTAAGATAAGACAGACTAGAGAATTATCACTCAACAGCTGCTAAGATCTGCTGAAGCCAGATGTGGCCAAGGCAATCCCAGGCAACTGCAGAGACCATGCACTGTCAAATTTATTAAAAACCAAGCCTTTTTATTTTTATAGCAAATATTGTGTTTTCTCTGCTATAAGGAATGGGACAGTGGTTCATATGGGTGGCCATATGCTCTTGTGCAGTGAAAGCTCATTTATTACTCCTTGTGGAGAAAGGAGAACATGAACACACTTCTCCCAGAGCAGAACGTGTACGTGTGATAGCACAGGCTGCACTGCTTCAGCACAACAGACACCTGAGAGGTCATATGTGATATTCTCGGTGCCACAAAATGCCTCCTGCCAGCTTTAGTGGACCTGGTGAACTGGGGTAAAAAAAGAGTGGGATCTTTATTATGGAGACTTTAAATTCTTAATTAGGCTGCTTTCTGCAGTTGAAGTTGTTTTCCTATTACTGCCACTGCTCATAGCTTATGTGCTGTGAGTGGGAAGAAAGAATACAGAAATTCCTGGGTTCCTGTAATAATCTATGATAGCCAAATGCATTATGTCACTTGCTATCTCTTGGACAAAAAAAATCTGGTGATCACTTACCTGGGACTGTGACTGTGGTGAAAGCTGCCCTGATTGGGTAAAAGTATTTCTTAAACAGGTGGTGACAGACAGTACTGTGACACAAGATTGTTCTTTGCTCTTATCTCTGCTTTGTCCTAGCAAAATGCTGCTATTGCAATAAGAAAGGCCCCCTTCTGGCTTCTTCTGAAATTGAGAATAATTCCTTGTTCCTTTTTGCAAGATCTTGTGTCATTATAGTCACAAACATGATCCTTGAGATCATGTGTCTGTTTGTTATCTACGTATGTTGATTATGTCCTAAACAATCATGATTTTTATCTGATTTGAGAAACTTGAACTCACATCTGCTATCAAGTGGCTAATGAATGATAGCTCACTAAACTGAAACCATCAGATCTTCCACCAAGCACTTTCAAGATACACTAATGGGCTTTCTGTCATCAAGGACACACTCAAAAGCCTCCTTTCTAGGTATGTAGCTCAACTTCAGCTTCCTGCTGACTTCAGAATGCAAGTGCTCTCCTCTGCTGTTTCTGTTTTTCTGTTTTGGGGGGACCAGGAAATAAATGAACATTTTTTACATTAGAGAGGTCTTCCATCAAATACAAAAACCTTTAGCAAAACTTTATAGCTATATGTTTGTTATATTCAATATGATGAAAATGATTATTATCTCTTGTGTTATGTATTTATACACATTATGTAAATGTTGAATGAAAGTATATAACGTGTGCAAGGCAAATCCGATGAGTATGAAAGTTGGAGTTACCTTCAACCCTGCTATTTCTCTGCAACTCTATGTCTTTGCCTTCCTCTCCAGTGCAATTTCTATATTCTTTGCCAAAAGATGAAATTTTCAATATAATGCACAAAGATCAGATTAATGTTATTTTATAAAAGTATTTGGCAATAAAAACTGCTGCCATTTGAAGTAATTTCTTTATAAGTGTCTAGGTAAATTGCTGAGTTCAGGCTCTTAAACTAACAAAGTAAACACACAACAATAGTGCAAATTGTCCCGGTACAACATACTAATGTGCCTCCAGAAAGGGTGGCATGGGGATTTAAAATTAAGCCAAATTTCTTCTTTGTTCTTCTCTGTCACCAAGAGGAGCAAAAATTATGTGGGAATTGTGGCAGTTAAATTAGGAGAGAATAGTAGATAATGTTTTTTTATACCCGGAGGCTGTAGTGCTGGATGAAAGAGAACGGTTTGAAGGAGGAAATAATGAGAGGAAATTATTAAGCAAAGTTTAGATTGGGTATCAGGGAACTCATCAAGACAGTGAAATCTGTTACAACCTGGAATTATCTCCCAAAGGAAGATGCTGAAAGCTTAATTGCTTTGGACATTTTTAACAAGTCTTGTCAAGCTGCATGGAAGACATGCAGGGAACAATCCTGGGCCTACAGAGAGGTACAGTAGGTGACGTGTTTGGCCTTGCCACTTCTTATTGTTCTGATTTTTTTAACTATCAACAGGAGTGACAGTGATTACTGTAGCAATTTTTATTTTGGTAGAGGCCTGTTGTTTAAGAGCTCAGCATCATCTCTGTGTCAAATCCAAACTTGCTTTCAGGTGTGGAAGTTCAGCAGGAATAAACTAATGCTGTGTTTGGGGTGATAAAAGTAAAACCAATACTTAGTTCACCTGGAAAGCAAAGCTTTTAGGTGACCACAGGAGTGGTCAGGGAGAAATTTTCTTCAAACTCTGTAAAGTGCAATGTGGTTGGGTGCAAGGTGTATGAGGTCTCTGCTGCTTGCTTGGGAGAGAAGGAGGAGGGGATGATGTCCTCACTTGCCTTGAGGTCCACTTGGAAGGATGACCCCAAGTGTTTTATAGCTTTTCTCTTTTCAGCAGGCAACATTAGAGCAGGAAGGCAGCACACGACAACCCTTGTATCGGACTATTTAGTGAAATTGATAAGCAAATAGCTGTTAAAGTTTAATTATGTCCTCCTCCTACACAAATCCAGAAAGATATTGAGGATACAGAGCTATAAACACTAAGAAAGTAGGAGAACTTCATAACTAAAGAATTTCTTATTAGTTTTGCAGTGCAGATCTTTGCACGGTCACATTTAAATCCTATTAACTGAGGTACAGTGTAAACTCATTTGTATTAATGTATGCCACTGTGTAGGCACATGAACATGCCAGAAAACAGGTACTAAAGCCACTGCAATTTCTTGTGGAAATATATGGCATAATTTCTTGTGGAAATATATGGCATAAACATCTAAAAAGTCAAAGAGCAGGGACCCAAAACCAAGAGGAAAATAGTTGTTTTTCCAGGAAAGGAACCCAATAGGATTTCAGTAATGAACAGTCCTGGTCTTCAATGTGTCTGTGGCTAGAACACATTTCTTCTTTAGGCTGTATATTTCTTTGACTATAAAGTCAGTGTTTCATCTGTTTGTTTCCTGGTGATGTGAAGACTGCATTTTTGATGAAAACTCATGTGGAAAATGAAGGAAAGAAAAGGGAGTAGGGTCAAATTGTGACATATCAAAACCCACCAGGAGTGAGGTGTCCCAGTGTGGAATTCACCTGCAGATGGGATGGACAGGCAAGCTAAAATGTATTTGTACTCACTGGCCTCTGTTCTTGCAACATTTCACTGGTGCAAATCTGCCTGGAGCACTCTTTTTTGTTCACCCAACTCTGTTCCAGGCAGGCTGGTGGGCTGGGAGGTGCCTGGCAGATGTGTAGCATCCTCCTGTCAGGTGCAGCCAGAGGCTGCTGTGATTTGTCCTGTCAGCATGTCTGCACACTTCTTCTGAAGCATTGCCCACGGTATTCCATAGCAGGATGGATATACATGTCATCCCATGCTCTGGCCACTGCATCTGTCTGGCCGATTCATTTGCAGTCTCTGTTTATACAGTTTCCATGAGAGGTCTTTTGGATCAGGGGCCAAGATTTTATGCTGTGTTTATAAATCATCTTGCAGGGTGGGTGTCCAGTTCCATTTTGGGACAAAGAGAGAGCACTGCATTTCCAGGCATGCCTGTTATTTTTATCCACAGCAAACCAATCCCTTTTCTCACTCTGCACAGTGAGAGAGATGTTTTTCCTTGTCTTGCATGGGAGCAGGGTTTACTCCAGGTCTGCCTGTATTTTCACCAGATGTAATACTACAGTTTTACCCTTTTGATGTGATGCAGTTACAATGTTCAACCATTTGCTGAGTTAAACATCTGTTATAAACACCTACACACTGACCTGTGGAAAAATTTTGGTGCGTCATGGGTCAGATAGATTTCAATGAGCTCGCAGAAATAGTGACAGAAGGGTGGCAGTGGGTGATAACAATGCATTGAGTAAATTACAACAATCAATTTTAATTAAAAGAAGCTAAGATAAATCTTCAGAGGGATAAAATGTCACTCAGAAAATGTTGCAATAAATGTAAATGTCTTGCCGCGCTCCTGCCTTTGCTTTTGGAGAGGGTGAAGGGGGTGACACACTTCAAAGATTCTGCATCAGTTCAACTACATTTTTAGAGATATGCTTAGCAAAGAAATATTGATCTTAACAGCATAGTGAATTTAAGGTAAGATCTGACAATATTAACAAGAATAAAGCTCGATGATCTCTTCCATCCTAAAAAATAGCGTCGAGGATATTAAAAAAAAAAAAAAGATAAATTTACATTTTAACATGTGAAAAATCCAGATGTAGTCTGTGATATAAGTTTTTTTTTTTTGTTTTGTGATTTTTTGGTAGTTTTTGTTTGTTTGTTTTGTTTCAATTCCTACCTATAAATTACTCAATTTAAGGAAATTATTTTGAATTTGCAGGGTGTGGCTTTTATTCCATATTGCTGCAGAGCATTTTTCTTTAGTTAAGAGACAAACGTTGTAGATTACATGAGGGAATTTTTTATTAAGATTGAGCCACAACTGTGTAGCCATGGGAAAGTTATTTAATTATATATATTTTATTTAAATATATGCACTTCTCATGCAACCACTTAAAACCAGACAAACAGATCTGGGGCATGAAGGTCTTACCTTCTGAAATAGCATGAGCTCCAGGGAGGCCTTATCAATGCAGAGATAGGAGTATCACCAGTGCCATTGTCTTCTGGATTGCACTGCTATTACTACAGAGTAATTCTTGAGTTTTTTTTGTCTTTTTCATCATGGGATGTGTTGACTTGAAACTTTGAAAATGGGGATTTGTTTCCAATCTGGAATTGCAGCTCACTCTTGTGACTGTGTCTGGGTCCTCAGTTGTGTCTGTGCTGAAAGTGTGACACCTCTGGCCTGCTGCTCCCATGGGACTCCCTGCTAACACCTTTTTAGACCTCATGGGAGTTTGGAACCAGATGATCTGCAAGGTCCCCTCCAATCCAGGCCATTTTATGATTCTGTGATTAGAGATGATTCTTATCTGGCCACAAAAATATGATATTTAATAGTTTTAAGAGCTGTCCTAGTGAAATTGCCAGAAAGAGCTGTGCATCTCTCTGGCAAAACAGAGACTTTTATTATTTCTTTCTGTTATTATTAGAATTGTTATTAGAATTGTCTTAACAGAGGAGCTTAACCTCTGCATTCTAGAAACCTTCACAGCAAGAGAAAGTGGAAGTGAGGTCTCATAAACAGACAAACAATAATGTTTTATTGACTACTTTGAACTAAAGAGGAACTTAATATTACATGCTGACTCCTGCTGAAATATGGATCCTTTGGAAGATTTGAAACAAGAGGTAGTCTCTAAATAGCAAAGGCTATTTATTGCTCAGAGTCTGTGGTCAGCTGAGACAAAAGCAGAGGTCAGATTAATGACATCAGACATAGATGTAAATGGTTTCAATTCCATGGGAATCTTCCTAAGAAATGAGTCGACAGAAAAGAAAACCTGACAAAATTTAAACTCCAATTTGAAAAGATCAGCTTCTTAAAATATGCATTCTTTGGGATGGCTAAGAGAAACTAAGTTGTATAAATTTTTATTTGCCTGTCTGATGGCTTACAGAAAACCTTAATTAACATGTATCTATCTGAGAAATTAATACACTTTCTTTTTGCCTGGTTTATGAAAATCACAATTAGCCATTCTTTCCTTCAAAATGTGCAAGAACTCTGTTTTAAGGATACAAAAGTAATGCGTGAGCTGCTAATAATTATGAAGATTTCAAGGCTACAGTAACTGAATATTTTGTGGGGTCATTCTTGTAACTGACTTATGCTTATGGTGGTATTGCCTCAAGAACTAACTATTGCAAACTTGCAATTTATTATGTAAATCTAAAAAAGAGACCTTTTTTTAAGTGTTTGCTTTTAACTTTACTCTTCTTGGCTTCTGCTTTGTGTGATATATAATTGATTGTACTGTTGAATCTCCAGAAATCAGACACTGTGTCTGTGGCTTTAGAGATGAGACATAAACTTCCAAATTACACTTTGTGACCCGGTGTCCAAAGCTAATTTTAACCTGTCTGCCACTGCAGTGAGCAGTTTGAGTAGCTGCTGGTTGATGCCAGTCAGAGTTTCCTGATAAACTGATGGCACCACATCCTGCACTTCAATTCCCTGTTTCCAAAACATCTTTTGATATGTCTGTGTGTCATGGTTACTTGCTGTGGAGTGCAGAGAAGAAACTGGGACTGGTGGCTGAGATGCTGACAGCATCAATGTGGTGATTTAGTCAATCAACTGGGTTTAGGGCAGAAAACTTTCTTGCCCCAATTTCATTGTTGGGAGAGTAAAAATAGTGTCCAAATGGGAATGGGAAGCTCATGCTGCTTAATTTGAATTTTCACAGGCAACAGACTTATGCAACGTTATAATCTGGATTTGTGGAAGAAATAAAAGGTGAGAGGTGGGAATATTAATATATGTGATTTTTTTTTTCTGTAATTGAATTACTAGTGAAGCAGCATCCTGAAGAGGTCCCTATGGAGCTCCATTTGTACTGCAAGGGAACCTGAGAGTCTCTGGCAATATATTGCTGATGTTCCAGTTGAACTCCCAACCTGGTATGTTGCTTTTAAATCTCCCCTGTAATAAATCTGCTTTCAGGCTGATCTGAAGAATACAAGGTTTTTTCCCCTTTAGTGAGAGGGAAAAACTCATGGACACTGGTCATGGCACTAAGGTTATCTCTGGGTAGTTATGTCTGAAAATTGTGATTTACCAAACATTTCCTAACAACATCTTCTCACAAAACTGAGGCTACTAGATGCCAAGTTAGTGTGGAGTACCTTTGCAAATGAAATCACAGTTTCTGGCAACTGCTCAATATTGAGCTGTTATCTTCACTGAGAATATTTTATTATTTGCAGTTGATTTACTGACTTGAAATACTTTGTGACGAGCATAGGTGCCGAAGACTTCACTAAATTATGCTCTAAGAACAAAAATTACATAAATGCTGGTTCTGTGAAGATCAGATAAGTTGTTAAATATTTGGGACATATTTTGATTTTGTACAGATGGTCCATATGCTCTCAATTGCTGAAATGATAACCCATATACAGACTGAGATGCCAGGTTTTGGAGATTTGCCCTTCATTTTTAAATTGAGGTGGGAGTGGTAAGAGAGGGATGAGGATGTAGAAGAAATGATGAATCAAGTGATATTTGGGATTTCTCCTGAAGCTAATTTCAGGGTATAACTATTTTTAAAAGAAAATTAACTTCCCACCGTATGTAATGATGTCTTTTAGGGAAACCTGATGGTCAAGAATTGAAGCTGGTACTATCATTTTGGAAAAATATGGTGATTATGTATTCAATTTTCAACATACTGTCAGTTCTGGAGCATTCCCATATGGTTGCATTTATCTTAGTCATCCCTGCCTGACTTTTTTTCCTTTTTTCTCCCCTGCCTCTCCATCTTTTATAATTCATCTTATTTTTCTATTATTTGGTATATTAACTATTTACTTTTGCATCTTTCTAGTATCTCTTCCCCACCTTCCTTACTGTTTTCTTGTGAAGGGGGAAAGTTGGTTTCCAGCCACCTCGAACATGGGGTTAACTCATGGGGTAGCTTCTTGCTTCCCTGCTGCAACACAGGAACAATAAGTGTTCCTGTCTCTGGCAGTCTGGCAGAATGATTCACAAGCAGAGGAAACATATTTCCAAAGCTATTTCCAAAGCTATATCATGTATGTAAGAGCTGATTTTAAATGCTCCAGTTTATTTTAAATGCTTCACTCTCCAGTTTATGGATTTCCAGTCTGATTTGAATGAGATTTATATTCTCTAAAGGAGGGATTGCAGCACAAACCAAAGCAGCCAGTGCTAAACATTGAAAACAGTGGGAATCTTCCCATTGCCTTTGCTAGGCATTGGAACTGGTGTTGGTCACAAAAACTAAGAGGCAGAGGTTTTGGCAGTAGCTCTTCCATAACTGCAAACTAAATCACCTGAGAGCGAGCAATTCTGCACCTATATATTTACTCATCCAGTGAATGGAAATGATAAATCAAAATGTTTTAACCAAACACAGAATGGTCTTATGAAATTAGAAGTAAATCCTAGGTTAGAAAAACATCTTACACACCTTTTAAATACCTCCAGGGATGGTGACTCTGCCACTTCTCTGGTCAGCTTGACAATCCTGTCTGTTAAAACATTCTACCCTCCAGCAGATCAACACTCTCACCCAACTCAGTGTTATCTGTGAAATTACTGAAAGTGCACTTGATTCCCTCATCCAGGTAATTAATAAAAATATTAAATGCTACTGGTCCTAACACTACACCCTGAGGAGCCCTACTAATGACTGGCCATCAGCTGGATTAAACTCCACTCACCTCCACTATCTGGTTTGGTTGTCCATTCACTCTTTTAAGCAAATAGTTCTATCTTTTGAAATCCAAGAATCATTTGTAGAAAAGATTGTGTAGGAATACACAGGAATATCCCAAAGTAAATACTTATTCACTGCAGCTGATATGGAAATGAATGTGCACATTATTGCCTTAATTTTTATTTTTCATAAGATTAATTATGGTTTCATAATTTCTCATCACAGCTTCACATTTCTATGAATAGCTTAAAGTATTAAACACTCCAAATCCCATTGCTGTTTTTGTAATGCATCCTTTTCACTGTTTCCTGACATCATGGGAGCCAAGGCTTTCTCTTTATGCTGTGCTCTTTGCAGAGCTTCCTGTCAAACAACAAAAAGATCCTTATTTCAAAAATATTCCCTTTTGCATGTAGTGGCAGCTCTTGGTGGTGAAACCCAAAGTAGCTTCATTTTAGAGATGAGGGAGGCCTAATATTGGAATGGCATCTGATTCCTACTGAAGGCCAACTTCAGACAAACTATCTTACCCATTCAATATCTTCCTGTTGGCCTTTTTTTCTGGCTACGTGTCCTTTGGAAATACTATGGGCACATGACATCCATGCACATGTGACAAACGGGGAATTGCGTTTTACAGACATAAGATCAGAATAATAAAATTGCAGAATATTTTGAGTCGGAAGGGACAGACAAGGATCATTGAGTCCTGTGAGGTTAAAAGTGATACACACATTTGCCCCAATTCAGAGAAAAACTCAGGTTCAGGAATATGCAAGGGTATGTAGGAAACATGAAAACATCCAAAAGAAGGCAATGAAGATGCTGAAGGGCCTTGAGGGGAAGTATGTGAGGAGCAGCTGAGGTCACTTGATCTGTTCAATTTGGAGGAGATTGAGGGAAGACCTCGTTGCAGTTACAACTTCATATGAAAGAAAGCAGAGGGGCAGGAACTGATCTCTTCTCTCTGGTGACTGGTGATAGGACCTGAGGGAACAGCCTGAAGTTTTGTCAGGGGAAGTTTAGCTTGGAGATTAGGAAAAGATTCTTCAACCAAAGAGTGACTGGGCATTGGAACAGATTCCTCAGGGCAGTGGTCACAGCACCAAGCCTAACAGATCTCAAGAGGTGTTTGGACGATGCTCTCAGGCACAAGGTTTGACTTTTGAGGATAGTCCTGTGCAGGGTCAGGAGTTGCCCTCAATGATTTTTGTGGGTCCCTTCCAGCTCAGTGTATTCTGTGATTCTGTGAAATTGTTTCCAAATGTGAATACTGCTGGCAGGGGACAGGGGAGGTAATAATCAGGGGAAGGCAGATCTTCCTAGTTGTACCTGATGCCTTGGGTTTTAGGTTTTATATTTTTCAGACTCTCTGCTACCTGGTGTGTAACTCTGAAACTTCATGTTAGGTGTTGGTAAGTTCTCATCACAGGGTAGTTAGACAAAACAACCCCTTCCCAGCTACAAAAATCAAGGACACCCGTGACCCAAAAAACATAAACAATGGCAAAGGGAAAGGGCAAGCCAAGGGGTTGAGACTTCATGGCCTGAAGCTGTGAAGCTGTCCAGCTGTGGTTGTACAGTTGACCCCAATGTGTGGGTGAATTAAAACCTATAAAGGTGTAAAACTTGTGAGTGGGATCCATCTTGGATTTGACTTGGGTGTAGCCCTGGCTGGGCTCTTGCACTGCCCAAGGTGTATCCTTTCAATAAATACCTGTTTTATTCTTTTTGCTCTGTCTAGTCTCTGTTCCAGGTCAGCCTTTCCAGGCATCACACCAAGATGGAACTCCACTGAATGGTGAATTACCCACAGCTGCAGGAGTTTCTTAGCCTTTGCCTCTGTCCTCCTGTAAGACTTATTATCTAATGTGAACCTTCCCCCCCCCCGCTGTGTGTTTATCCTAATTGTGGAAGTCAGGGGTGCCTTTCTGGGGGGTGGGCTAGATGATCTTCAGAGGTTTCTCCCAAACCAAGCTATTATGTTATTCTACAAAGCAGACTGATGCCTTGTCCATTTGTACCTTTCTAGACAAGTGGTCTCTCTGCTCCTGTGGTTGTCCTTTATTCTCTCACAGCTGAGTTGTGTTTCTATAATCTGTCAAACCCCCAAAATTAATTTTTGTGATGTTCACTCAAATCTGTCACAAGCAGTAAGTTGTTAATTTTGCAGTTTAGGGACTGGGTACTGATGCAATGTAAAGTTGAATACTGCTATTGTGTATTCCACAACTTGAGTTAAAATTGACTCGATTGCAGCTTAATAGGTGTTGAGCAGACTGTATAAATTCAAGTCATTAACTGCCTAAATGTTGCAAAGCATTATGGTGAGCAAAGACAAGTGTCAAATAAACCCTTTTATCCCAAGACAGAATAATTCCCTCCTTTAATCCTAAAACAAATGCAATTTGTGAAAAGTCAGACATGAAAGAGACATGTGCTTTGATAGGCTTTATATGCTGGTATTGGGGTAAATGTGATATCCAGAGAGATATATCATGCCTGTGGGTTAGAACAAATTCTGTAAATAATTAGTGGGGTAAAGCTCTGACAAATAAATGGTAGGTACTTAATCTGAGCTCAGCCTTTGCCTTTGTGGATTGTGATTAGACTATCTGTGCTGTATCCATGGTACTTTTTTGTTTTTGTTTTAATATTACATCACTTTTATCCAAATCTGTTGATAAGATAAACATAGCTTGTATATGAGAAAAGAAACAGCATTTTCACATTTCAGTTTGCTCTTCCTGGCATTAAATACATTCCAGGCACACTTTTCATTTATATGCCAGCATCTGACTTTGAGTGGATGTATTTTTATAATGGGAATTCAAAGGCATGCTTATTTTGACATCCAGTGTTAAATGCCTTCAATATGTACAACAGCATTCAATTCCAGTTTGCACATGCTACTGGGTTTGACTTTGTGATTACAGACAATATTCCAGTAGAGACTGAAAGCTCACACATTAACAGCTTTTTTTCCCTGATGTCTCATAGCTATTGCATAGCCTTTCTTTTCATAGGAAATATAGAGGTAGATGCTGCCACTAATAGTGCTAAAAAGCCTTGCTTGGTGTCTCTCTGTGGACTGAATTCCAGTCCCATTAAGATCAATTAGAAGGTTATTCCTTCCTGCAAGGAAAGCAGAGAGGGCCTTATGTCTTTGAACTGTACTGGTTGCAAATTTCTTCAACACACAAAACATCATAGTCATCAGTTTGGAGAAAATCACTGCTGACAGCACCTGGGATTGTTTTGATGTTCACATAAATACTGCCTTAAAATAACTCATGAAGGTGCACTTAGTTGCAAACACATTTTAGAACATTGTTAATTGAGAAAATGGTGAGGTGGTTTAAAAATGTTTGGTGCTTTTAGTAAGTTCAGAAGAGACACAGTATTAGTAATAGTGAATCTGCCATGTAGAAATGCACAACTTCTGTGTCAAAGGTCTTTTTAGCATTAGGACTGTTATGAGTACAAAAAAAAAATCTGTGTGTTTTTGTACTCATTTTTTTTTCTGTCTGAGCAAGGTTCTGCCATCCTGTGTTATTAATCATATGTGATGATAATGTCTGCTTAATGGCTTTTTTGCATGCCTGGAAAATATCACAGGAAATCTGAGTAAACATCAGTGGGCAATATCAGTACATATTGACAGCATACACTAAGGGTCAGATTCCACAAAAAGGTAATTGCAGTTAGTTTTGGGAATTTTTATAAGGTTAACTGTAGTGGAGGTACTAAGTCTGTCTGTCTGTCTATCTATCTATCTATCTATCTATCTATCTATCTAATCTAATCTAATCTATCTCTCTCTAAGTGCCTGCAAACCCAGAATGAGGGATGCCTGGGAGCAGATTCAGAGTTGTAGTTGTGACTGTGTGGCCATCAGGGATGGAAAGAGTTATGTGAAATTAATTCTCCATAGCTTTACAGCCACCTTGACTTTTATTAACTCATGGCTTGGCTTGTGTCTGATGATTTACCTTGCTGTATCACTGTGCCTGATGTAATTCTCTGTCTTTAGCTCAAGTCTGGACTGATTCAGGCACTCCAGCTTCAGGGAAGGTGGTGCTTGGGCTGATACTTAAGTGCTCCCTGTCCTGTCTCCTGTGACTCCCAGGCTTGCTGAGTGGATTGTGTCTGCCAAACCCAGCTTGTTTTCTTCCTCCCTTCATGCCTGTAGAATCTACATGGGCAACTGTTTTATCTTACATGTGACCCATGCAGGATATTCAAATTCAGGAAACAATCACATCTTTTATTTTTCATGGAGCAATTTCCTTTTAAACTGTATGGAAATGCAGTGGACAGCCTTTTAATTTGTTTATAAAAATACATTTCGTTCATACATCTAGTTTTATTGTTGTCATTAGGAAAGAGAGAAAAATAAGTGTATATCCAGATAGATTCAGGTACAAGTAGTCCATGAACAACAAATGCAGATTTTAAACAGCTCTAGAATTGCATGCCATATTAATGCTTTCTAATATGTGTACATATAATAAATATGTGTTCGCTTTTCTGCTGACATATTTTCCTGGGGGAAATAAACACATTTTTCCAGTTTTCCTATAGCACTCACACGCTGGGTTTTATTTCATAGCGATAGAACAAAAAGCCACGTAAGGGTTTGCCTGATAAACAGAGATATGTCTTTCCTTATCTAGCTATTGTGAGGCAGCCATCAAAAATAAGTTAGGAATGAAAGGAAATAAAATCAACAGTAATGAAGAAAATATTCTTATACAGGTTAACATTTTAATAAATAACAGTGGTGTGAGGTCGTAGCAAAATACTAATTTGTTCTGGACTTACAATACCAAAAATCCTGTTCTATTAACATGCTGTTCTATCTTTACCTCTCCATGGAAAATGTAACAACTCTATGAGGTGTTATGGATGCCCATTTACATTTAAAATCACTGGCTCAAACAGTGTCCCAAGGCCCAGGAGCCTGGGTACTATTCCTGTCTCCATTGCTGGCCTTAGGGGAATCTGACACAAATTATTTCCTCTGAGGTTTTATGTGCAATTTAGATACAAAGAGATGGGAGATGCTCTTTTTTAAAGCCCATGAAAATACCAATGAATCAGAGGTGGTTTAATTAATAAATTTGATAATGGCAAAAAGTTTTGTTCTAATCTCTAAGTTTAATGGCACCAGTCTTTGAACATTCTAAAACTCAGTGTAGGTCTCTTTTGAGGCAATACATGAGTAAGAAAACAACAAAACTCCTCTCCTGTCAACTGAGAGGTGCAAGCAATTTTAATAGCTCATTATCAAGTAGATCTGCTTAAAACTCACACATACATGCTAAGTATTACCGGGAACAAGAAGGAAATAATACTTTGGAGTCATTAGTGCTCACTTTGCTCTTGTATTATACAGATGTATTCAGACTTTGAGACATAATTTTAGAATTTCCATGTGCTGTTGAAAATCCACATAGGATGCATGTTATAAATCAGTAGTATGTAGCTGTAGCTGCTTAGGGTTTAGGGCTAAAACATATTAGCTGCTAGAGAGGAAAGCGAACTTTGTTGTCAGATATCACTTGTCCAGTCTCTTGAAAGCCTTTGGGTTTATGAGCCAGGATTCCAGTGTTTGTGGTCATGGCAATAGCAGTGAGATAATAAAATGGCAAATAAAATGCTTAGGCTGGAACACAATCTAAAGGACAATAATTGCAAAATGAAAAGCTTAACAGAACCCAGAGGAAGAAGGAAGCTAAAGATGTTGAGATTTCTGTCAGAGTCAGGCTTCTTGAAGATTTGGCCTTAAATGATCTGTGAATTCTGTTTATGAATCTGGAAGCGTATTTAATCTGAGATATAAAGAAAACAAACAAACCACAATAGTAGGTAATCTATAGCAGTTGGAGAGGAAATGAAGTTGTGAATATTCCTATGTATCCATTTCTGTTACTGATTTTTCATTCTAAGGGTCTTTTCCATATGGAGTCTCTTTAATAATGGTGCCCTATGTTTTGCATCTGAAATAAAATGTAAGGCAAGTGCAGAAGGTAGCTGTCTGCAAATGTATTTCTACCTTGAAGTGTAGTTACTTTTTAATGAGAACTATAGATGATGATTAATTGTGGTTCCTGCATCTATAATTTAGGCAGGACACATTTGCAAACAGACTGCCCATCAAGCTGAACTCATCGGGAAATCCTTCTGTTTACAGTAACAGAAGAGAACAATTAAGCATTTCTCCCAGTACCAAGATTGCAGCACAGAGCCAAGGCTGTGTTGGAGGTGCTGAGAAGTTACAGTGAAAAAACTGTGTTGATGCTGCACACCCTGCATTCACCATGAAGGGAGTGTTTCTTCTGGCCACTGTCAGCAGGATGGAGCAATGCTGTTTTGCCTAATACACTGCATTAGAGGCTGATTTGATAGTTTGGTATTTGTCTCAAAAGGCATTTTTATTTTTGTATGACTTGATATGATTTATAATGTTTTTCAAGTTTTGAATTATAATTATGTCTAAGGTGGAAACTTGACATATCTGAATTAAGGTCTCACTAGCATTCTAATGTGCCCCTCTGTGGCAATCATGTGTTGTAGCATGTTTGAAAAGAGGCAGCTGTTGTAATCTTATGAGCAAATACTGTATTTAGATTCTGTTTTCATGTGAGTTGGAGTATAAGTATAGTTTTTTAAGTGAAAGGATTGGCATTAAACATATAGTGCCTGTTCTGGAGATTTTTCCACTGCCAAAATACATGGGAACATGCCAGAAAATTATTCCTTTGCCTGAACAGCTTCTATTCAACCATTTGTTTTATGGGGTTATTTTGTGCAGCAGTAATTGTAACCCATTGCTCAGTTTTTCTTTTGGCTTGGTTTAATAACTGTGTGGGGTTGAATTAATACTACAAGCAAATGTAATGTCCTTCCTCTGGAAGGGAGGTATGGTGCCAAACTGCCAGCCAGAGCAAGGGGGGTCATGCTGTACAAGAAAGTGACTCTTCTCCATTCCAGCTGACTGGGAGGAAGAGTTTAGCACATTGCAGCATCAGGGTGCAAGGTGGGTTTTAATCTGCTGTATGGCTTATTATACATAATATAATTTTGAACTCCCTGAGAACAAAAGCTATTTACCCTAAGATGGCTTATTTGGATTTGACAAAAGAAAGCAAAAATATTAAAATAGTTAATGTATAATAATGATCATTTGACTCATGGCATATGCTTTTTAGTTCAGTGGGTTTCTTGTATTGATTTTTCAGCTTGAACATTAATGAATTCCATTTTCAAGCAACATGCACCCTCTGGGATATTCAGACTTTCTGAATGTCATTGAATTAAGGCTGTAGGATGCTCACATCATGTGTTTTTTCCTTGGCTGCTGATGGAGGTTCCAGCTGAGTTTTTGTTCTGCTACACTGTTTCTGCTTCATGGTTGTTGTCTCTTTTGATTTTTTTGGCACATAATCTAATGGCTTGATAATTTTAATTAAAACATTTGATAAATATTCATACTAATTTGTATATGATTTGCAACATTTTTGCTAGTGATCAGCTACTGTGTTGGGTATTCTCACATGTGGGCTGAAGAGACATGTTTTTCCATGGATTTGCAAACACAGCTTTCTATGGTATAGAGTTTTTTCTACTGTCTGTGCAATGTTCTTTACAACTTTGAGTTCTTCTGAATCATTCACAATCAGCTCTCTTGTATTAGCTCTCAACAACTTCACCAGAAAACCATTAAGAGCTGGCTTATTTACACAATGTATTTGATCGTATTTCACTCTGAGCTTGCATCCTATTTTGAACATTTGAGGGTATCCCTTCAGCCTTCCTCCTGGATGATGATGACTAAATTTATATCTTTTGCTTCCCCAGAACAGTTACATGGCATTAAATTACATTTAAGAGGAACACATATTTCATTTACTTGAGTGTTTGATCCCACATTCAGTGGTATCTTAACTGGAGAGGAGGTACTCTTGTATGTCATGTACTTATAGTTATTACTCATACTGGCATCCCTCAATTAGCTAGTTTGAGGCACCAATTTGTGATTAAAACATTGTAAAAAATGCACAGTATTCTTGTGGTAGTGTTCTTATGTTTTATAACAACAGTGATTATAGAAATGTGATGTTGACACACTGTTTACAGTAACAAAATTAAAAAGTGAGAACTCCAAGTTTATCTTGTCTGTGGCAGAAAATTTACAGAAAAAAACCAATCTTAGAAGAATAATATGATCAGGAGTGTGGTCCATGAGTAATTATATATGCACTCTATATGGATGCCAATGTAAGTGCTCCACAGAATATTGCTTGCAAGAACTGATGTGCAAGTCAGCTGTTTGCTGAGCTGTGAGAAGCACAAGGAATGACTCTGTTCTTCTGAGAATTGTTTCACAGTGGATGACACAGCAGCAGGTTAAATCTGTGTGTCACTAAAAGAAACCTCCATGCAGAAGGAGAAGACCCTGCTATTGAATTCTAGAATAGTTGTTGGGTTGGGAAACTGAGCCAGGTGGGGGATCAGCCTCTTCCCCCAGGCAACCAGTGACAGGGCAAGAGGAGACATCTTAAGCTGCACCAGGGTAGGTGGAGGTTGGACATTTGGAAGCAATTGTACACAGAAAGAGTGGGTGGGCATTGTAACAGGCTGTCCAGGGAGTTGGTGGAGTCAAAATCCCTAGAGGTGTTTAAGAAAACACTAGACATTGCACTCAGTGCCATGGTCTGGTTGACAAGGTGGTGTTTGGTCACAGGTTGGGCTTGATGGTATCAGAGGTCTTTTCCAACTTATCTGATCCTGTGATTTTGTGTTTCTTAATGATTGGCATCAATGCACAGATTAACTGAGCTTTTAAATTAAGATATGCCAGTGCCAGTTTGCTGATATCTCTGCTAACTTTTTTTGTCATAAAATAAGCTGGTCCTTCATCTACCTGGTCATTTGTCACAGAGGCAAGGTCCAAGATTCCCTATCCTTTCTGTCTACCTGCTCACCTTAAGCTTCCAGCAGTGTCACAGGGCCCAAGGAGGTTCCTGATATCCCTTAAAAGCAAGGAACTGAAATTTCAACTCTTCATAATTCTGCTGTTGTGCCAGAGCCAGGGAATACCTTCCTCTAGGACTGCTCTGTGTGAGTGTGCATGACTGTAAGTGCCCCTGCAGCCAGTACTATGTATATTCTAAAGCCCTAAAACCATGGGAAAACTGGGAAAGTAATGTATATTGACAGGCCATACTTACCATGAAGTAGATATTTTTCTGTTTCCTGCTTGAAATATCTTAAAGTACCAACATGGGCTGCTTTTTCAAGTGATCGCACTTTCTGTTTTTGCACCCACAACTAAGTCATTAGATCATCAGCTTCTTTATTTATTTTTAAACTTTTATATTTCCTGGAATTTATGATGAATAAAGGCAAACAAATCGTCCTCATTGTCTCCTTATCTCTTTGGCAGCAGTTAGAAATATATTCCAGGACACCCTCTCTAAGTAGCAATGCTTGTTTTTGCTTTTTTTGTTTTTGTGAATGTCACTTGATCAGCTTTTCAGACAGAAAACCGAACAAATCTATCATTTGTGAATTGCAAGGTGTTGAACTATATCCAGGACCTGATTTGCAGAACCGAACCCCTCTACTAGGCAGCCCAGGGATGCCGGTACCCTTCTATAAACTGGGTTTGATTAGCCTCACAGGTCACTCTGAGAGATCATTTAACCAGTTGTTGCTTGAACTCCTTAATTCCCAAATCAGTTTGGCACCTTTGGGAAAGACACCCCAGTCAGTCAGAACTGAGAAACAGACAGACATGCTGGGAGTTCACATAGACAGCACATATTTCTCCAAGTGAATATATGGAGACATCTGTTATTGAGATAAATAAAAGCATCACAAAACCATGTTAGTAATGCTGTGTAATGATATCAACAATAATATTTACAATTCATCCGAGTCTTTTGTTGTAATAAAGACTTAAAACTACGTAGATTCTTTAATGTGAGCCTTTTTGGCCCTAACTGGTAGCTGCTAAGGTATAAGTGGTTTATTCAGTTCAAATTTAATTACTGCTCAGAAATATTCTCATGAAAACACCTGAATTTAATAAGCCTATCCAATAAGAATTTTGTAAGGAACAACCCTTTCTTCTGGCCGTGCTGTGCTTTCTGTGAAGAACATCATCTGCTGTGCAAGTCTGTGCCTCTCAAAGGAAATTTATAATTAATATAGTTGCTTAATGGCACATTTCCCTTGACCATAGCATGCCATGCTGCCCAAACATCTTCTTACACTCTAATGCCCTGCTGAAAGGCCAGTGGCCTTTGTCAAACAGGAGAGAGTAAAGATACTTCCAACAAATATTTCGTCTAGCGTTCATCCCTACAGCAGGTCAGAAAAAACATCACTCTGCGCCAAATCTCATATCGTGTTTATGTGTGAATTAGTAATGTATGGTCCAAAAAGTGTGTCTGCTTGTGAGCTATGCCTTTAAATGGTATGAATTCTGAATATTGCTTTAAACTGCAGACAGCCCACTTGGGCTGCCAAGGGATTAGTAAATAATACACTTGACCTGCTGTTGCTATGCAAATTATGTTTCCTGGCATAAAGGTCATTTTCCTGAGAAGAATCCTTTACTTTTGAGTTTGGGGCGGAAACCCTTTCGAAGACAAGAGGACGCAAATGAATTGAAAAATGAGTGAAAATTCCTTGGTGGAACTTTAGCGCTTTTTGTTTTGTTTATAAAATAATCATGTTTCAATTTTCTCCCCTCTCCTGTTATTTGCTCTGTTGTAATTAAAAAGCTATTGAAAAAGCTTCATAAAACTTTTTTTCTGGTAAATTATTTATAGCTTTTAGATTATATGAAGCTTATCTACAAATTAAGTTGAGTTTAGTGGCCATTTTGTGTCACATACACACACATGAGCTGTCCAAAAGAAAAGACGGAGAACAAACATGAAGATAAAATAATCCAAATAAAATGAAAATTTCATTTTAAGAAGGCAGTAATTTTTTTTTAAATTATGGGCATCCAAAAAGAAAATTCATTGACCTCAAATAAAATACAAAGCACATCAGTATAAACTGTTCCATTTGAGTCAAAATACTCTGGGGAGAGAGAGAGGTAGAAATATCAGGAGGGAAAAGTATTCTCATTTTCAGCTGACCGAAAGTTGTGACTTGACTTTCAAACTGTAATTTAATTTACTAAATAAAGAGTAGTGTTTCAGTAAGTCCAAGATGAAAAGTGTTAGAAATACTGCTAGAAAGAAAAGGCTGGATGGTATTAATCTGCTGTCTTAGAGGTGATATTTAAGATTCAAACCTGGAACAAAACACTCAGTGGCATCTGTAGACACAAATAGACACGCCATTGAAATACGAGGTTTGGAAAGCACAAACTGAGCTATGATCTTTTTGAGGCTTGGTTTGCTATTCTTGGGATGGGGTTAAATCAGCTTTTAGTTTGTTTTATATGTTCACAGGAGAGAACACAGTGAATTTCGGCTGCTGTTGTGATATCCGCACAAGGATGTAGCTAAGTCTGTTTCAGGATCAGTGTTCTGTTTTTATAGCTCTTTAAAATGGAACACATTGCATTGCTGGGACTTCATTCTTCATGTATAGTTGGTTTAATTGGCTTAAAGTCAAAAGGCAATTCAATGTTCACCTCTGCAGCAATGCAGAATGACCAAAGTACTTCTGGGATTTCAATATATGTTCTTAAGGCATTTAAGTGCTTCAACATTCTCATTTTTACATTAGAGGTAGAGGGAAACAAGACTGTGCATCAGCCAGAAATTGTAGTTTTTTTATATTTCTCTGTTCATTGAAATAAATAATGCAATAAAAAATCCATCACAATCAGCACTTTCCATTTATGCTTTCAAGCTAAGGGACTAGCTAAAATGCAAACATACTTTTGCTTATTCAATAAATTGAAATAATGGACTTGGTATAATTTCACTTGTCAATAGTGTAATAGACAGCAAAAGTGTTTACTGTATTTTATTACCCTAAAGCTGTTGTTGCTACTTTTCAAATCACGTACAAATCTAACCCTTGTCACAGTCTGCAAAGGGCTTATTTTCTTCTGTTAGATTCTAAGCTTTCCTGTAGTACTGTGAAACCAGTTTAACATCTGACCTTTTAGCCAGCAGACTGGAGAGCTGCCTTGCTGAGTTTGTGGAGAGGGCTTGATTGCTGTGCTGGGTAGAACAATATTTGGGTTATGCAGATGTTACCAACTGAAGTATATTATCCATCTTGAACACCACTTGAATTTATGCTGAAGCTTTCAAGTTCTATTCTTTGAATAGGTCCCACAGTAATTGAATTCTCATATTGTGCACAAAAAGAAGTCATACCTTATGTGCAGAGCTAAGAACTCCTGAGCTGAGTGATTTTTAAGAATTGGCATGAGAAGGCTTTCAGATAAAAGGATATCCAACACCTGCAGCAATATCCTAGCTCCGGGTTCTGCTGGTTTCATATAGAAATTGATTTCTATTACTGACCTAGGAATGACAGGAAGGATGACAATGTGCTGAGCATTGTTATTACACCTCCTGGAGATTTGCTGAAATTTTCAGTCCTTCATTTCTCTTACCTGCCAGAGCTGTCTTCCAGGGCTCAGCTCTTTTTGTGGAGTTAGTTGAGTTTCTGTGAGCATGCTGCTAAATGAAAGGAGGCTCTCAAAGGGAAGATGTGGGACCAAAGAGTCAGACAAGGTTACTTAGTATGACAACAAAGTAAAGAAATATTTCTTCAGATGTTAGTTCAGACCATAGACAAGAAAGACTTTCAACCTTAAAATACTTAGCCTGGAGATTCCAGTGGACTTTCCCCATACGTTTAGCAATCACTTTTGTAGGGAAGGCAGGAATACTGAATTTACTATGGACTTTCTGGGGGCAAATTGGCACTGTGTCCTGGCAAAACACAGACAATGATTGATTTTTCCCACAACAGGAAAGTGAGGCCTCAGGGCCAAACGGAGACTGAAGAATATGAGTTTACAAAAGTTGAGGTGAAATAACAAACAGTTTTTTGAAGCAACCAAGGCCTTTACAGAGTAGTAACAATAACAACAGAGTTCTGGCTATCAGCTTAACAGTGACTTGAACTGAGGTCTTGCTTTGTTGAATCCCATTCAGCTGAGGAGGATTGGTGGAAGAATTTTTTTGGTATTTCTGTTTTAGTTGAACAGCCACGGGAGTTTTCTGTCCCCTTTCACAGTACAGTAATTGGCTCAAATGCTGCTGCCAGTGAAGCAGCTGCTGTTGACTTAATGGGAATCTATATTGAGCTCAAAAGGGCACACAGGTCAAGGTTAAGCAGTCACCATTATGACAGAACCAGGGACTGATTAAAAATATTAAGCAGGTGAAAGAAAAAATCCACTTGCTTGACAATGAACTCCATTTTCTATGGACTATTTTTAATATATGTTTAAATGTTTAATAGAAAAACTTAAATAAAGTCCTTGTTTGCTGTCATCTGCAGAGAGCCACACCTCCATGTGAAAGGCAGGTAAGGCTTGGAGTTTCTCGGGTCTTCTGTCTTTGTGTCTGACAAAAAGGGGTTTCACACAATGAATATGATGTACTTGAAGAGGTGGTCCAGATTATTTGATTCTAATAATGGTTAAAAAATTCTTCAATAATAAACCACTTCTCAATCTAACACATTGAAAAGGATGGAGTCCATCCTGAGTACTTACAGGAAGTCGTGAAATCTTCTCTATAACTAATTGCAATATTTTCAAAAGGGTATAAATTTCAAACTGCTATTGATGCTCAATTACCATCCCCTGCATTTGCCCTTCTATTCATAGTTAGAACACAATTTTATTCCCATGCATTTCTGGTACTGAACTTTCAATCTTCATTGGGGTTTTTAACTTTAAGAAACATTACGCAACAAGTTTTGCAGTCATGCAGAATTTACCCTACAAAAGCAATCCTGTCATCAGGGAGCACTCCTACCTCCTAAGGTCTGACTGGCAGAAACATGTTTTCTGATTGAGTTCTGCCAATGGTATTTGTGTATGACAAATAGGACCTCAAAAAAGAAGAGTTTCAGGCAAGACAGTTTGACAAATTCTTCTGCAGAAATATAAATGATTTATTATATTAATATGAATTATTAATAATATTTCATCAGATGGACTTGAAAAGCTTCAGCACATTATTGTAAACACAGCATCATTTTGAGTGACTCCAGGTAGGATTAAAGGAAAAAGCAAGATAGGAATCAGAGCTGAGTGTAGGAACTCAAAGTCTCAGAGGGTCACAGAGGGAAAGAGCTTTCATCAGTGTTATGAGATGAGCAAAAACCCCATCAGAAATTTTTTTGCAAGTATAAAGTGTTGTAAAAATACAAATGTTAGAAAATAAATGTTTTCATCAGAAGAAAAGTTACCAGTTACTGTGTTAGATAAAGGAAATATTTCAGAGTAAACTTGGTAATGGCAAACTAAGGACAGGCTGGCAACCCTTCCCTCCAGTTGTCTGAAGCACTGCAGTGACTGGCATTCAGGAAGTTCTCTCTTTTCCTGTTCAAAATCTCAATGGGGATCTCCCACTTTGAAACCATGGTAGTTCACATCACATACTGCATAAAACTCCAGCTGTTGCTTAAAGTGTCTACCTCTTCTTTGAGGTAAAGGCCAAAACTCCCTGACAGGCAAAGCAGAGCTTCTTGCTCTCTGCCCAGAGTTTGCAACGAGCTTCACTTCACTGCTCTTCACTAGGCTGTCTTCAGTGTACATCTTTGCCTAAAATGTAGTAAATATTTAGTAATATTTACTATAAGGGTTGGTCATTAGAGAGACCAAACTTTGGGGAGAACCGTAACCAAGGACTTGTATTTTCTTCAATGTCCTTGGCATCATCAGGCAACACAAAGCATCTTCCTCATGAGTGTTGGAGTACACAACATAGGTAATATTTTCCAAAATTCTTAACTGAAAAGAGTTGCTTATTTTGTGAGCTCCTTTCCAATCTTATTTCATGTTGATGGCATCTCCTCCCCTGACTTGCCTAACAGTCTGTGTCATTTTCCTTGAGCTTTTCTCAATCCTAAAGCTTTGATATAATGCATATTTTCCTTTATTTTATGCCTTGAATAAACAGTTAATACTTTCAAAGATGCATGGGGCAGCCTGTTGTGAAGATAAATATTTCAAGGTCTTTGGGGACTTGAAAGCATCACAAACAACAGTTTGGTTTTCTCAGGGGAGGTTTCCCCAAGTCTAAACTAGTTTTAATATGCCAAAAGCTGAGACTTTCAAGGACAGATTAAAAGTTTTCCCCTTCCCTTTCAAGCCATTTCTTTGTCATATTTTTGTTATGACAAAAGCCAGTTGCTTTTTAAAAGGGTTAGAATAATTAGAGGTGTATCTTGACTGGAGCTGCTTGGTCCCTTGACAAATTCCTGATGGTCAGGTGTAGCATAAAATGATGTTTTTTCAATTAAAACTTATGTTATTATTTTCTCTTTCTACGTCTTTATTGTCGGGTAAGGTGCTGAGCTGATTCCCAGTGGTAGAAGAATAATTTGGTGCACGAAAACTCTCATGGAGTTTTCGGATGTGAACTTCAAAATAGATTTTTATCCTTTGAAATATTTTTTTTCTATACCTTTTAGGTTTTTGAGCAGGGCACAACTCTGCTCCTTTTAAAATTTCCAGAATAGGGAAAGGCACTGCAGAAAGTGATATTTGTTGAGGAAGCTTGATGGTGTGAGTGACGGGCTCATGTACCTGGGGGGAATGTCTGTGTGCTGACAAAGATGCATTGACTTAGCGGCTTTGTGCATAAAAGCTCTAAAGCCTTGGGTGAAATGGATGTTTTTCTTATGTAGATTCTAAAAAAAAACATAAAAAAAGTAAGAGAAGTCAACAGATATTTACAAACAAAGAGCGTGTAGTTGTACAGGTCAATTGGCAGAAAATTTAGAAGAAAGGAACTTATTTCCTTGTTAAATTGTTTCCTTTCAGGCAAGCAGGTGTGTATCAAACTTTGTGTTTTGACTTCTTAGAGAGCAAAAGCTAAGAGCTAAAAAATCAGCTACGCCTCTCTGACTGAATATATCCTATGCTGTTAACTGATCAAGATCAAAATAAAAGCAAGCACTCTGTCTGAAATATTAGACCTTCAAAGAGGCAATTTGACATTTGTATTGATTATCAATTTTTCTGGTTTTAATGTTCAGGTACTATTCATCAGTGATACCTATTTTCAATATTATTTTGTCCATTCTATGGCATTTATATAATGCATAATGCCACAGGAAAGAAAGCTGTTGCATCATTAGGAAGCTTTCTTAAAAGCAAAAATGCAAAAAGTATTCTTAAAAATGTCCCCCTAAAATATCTGACATCACAAAGAACATGGACATTATAGCTCAGATGCAAACTAAAATAATTTTAAATAATTTGGGTAGACAAGAAAATAATATTTCTGTTTTCGACTATTTTTATATATTCAAACAAAATAAATATTTTTTCCATCTTTAAGTCCAGTTTTATATATTTTAAAACTGTAAATAGTCCCACAACTGAGCTGTTTTGGAATAATATGTTGAAATATTCCTTTTAGACACGACCATAAAACATAGTGTCTTCTTAAAGATGAAAGCCCATTTAAACTTCTCTAAAATCCTTTTCTCTTCTTTTTTTCCAAACTATTCCATGAATTGCAAGCAAATACATGACCAGTTCAATACCTCCCATGTCATACTTTCATTTTCTCCATACCTGTGGTTTTTGATGAACTTTCTTTCTGTGAAATAGTTTTGATCAGCTCTACTTCCTATCCAAGATGGTGATGATTTTATCATGGATCAAAATGAGACTTCAGTCAGGTTCCAGTGCTGTTACCATTGAAAAAGAGTCTTCTATATTTTCTAGTAAGTTTCCTTCCCACTAAACTAATTTATTTTAGATCTAGCAGCTAAAAGAAATAAGGGAGTTTTCAAACATCTAATCTGAACTGCTTCCTTAGGCATTCAGTGATTTTTTAATATATTTTAAGTAGCCACCTTAGAAAAAGTCAGGGAACAGAATAATACATATTACTGTCTTCATTTTCTGCAGTGTTAGACTTTTTGTTGATGCATCGCACCAATGTATTTCAATGCCAAGCCAGAGCTCAGCTATTAAAAATGCTTTTAGTTTTTATTTTTGAATAGGATTATTAGCCTGCTTTACTACCCTTTATGGCTGTAATGGCTTCTCAGATGAATTTTAGTGCAAATTAATATCAAGATGAAATCTAACAATATTCTACTCAGTACTCCTGTAAATGCATTTGTGAGCTGTACTGTGTTGATTTTTCAACATAACCCAGTTTTTCCATGGGCAGTTTCTTCTCCTGGGTTTGATGATCATAATGATTATAAATGTATTCTGTTATTACTATAAGATTATACAATGGGCCTGATTCTGCAGTCTTAGAATTTTATACTTTTATAAAACTAAGTTTTTTTACTATTATTATTTTGCAATTTCATAAATTATTTAACTGTAGCTTATATTTTCTGCTTGTTTAGGGGAACAAGAAAAATACATAAAAAAGGAGATAGCTAAAATTGTAAATACTTTTGCACACCTTTGAATATTGCTATTTCTGAAAAGCTTTTCTTCCTTTAGACATTCTGAGACATTACATCCCCTGGCGACAGAGGTTACAAGAAAGTTGTTGTTGTGCAAGAGGAGTACTACAAATAATACAGAACCATTTGAGCTGGTGCATGTTTATGGTCAAATTAGCCCAATTTTTCTTTTGGTATATGTTGAGTGAAGTGCTTGGGCTGAACTCAGATCGTGAACAGAAATGAGATCTTGAAATGGGGTAAATATGTTTCAGGTGGTAATTTCTACTACTGATCCCATGGAAAATATCTTGAATAAAAATTGCTTAAAAGTTGGGATTCTAATTTGTGTGGGTGTTTTTAGATTAATTTCTAGGTCAATGTTAATAATATCCTAAAAGTAGAAAGCTCCCATCTTTCATACCAGAGGAACACAGGGACCTGTTGATACCAATGAAGTTGCCTGTTCAGCTCTCATTGGACATCCACCAGTATTTTCTGTAGGCCCTTTTCTTCCCTTTTCATAAGTAGTTTCCTGTGATCTTCCTTTTCTATTCCTTTGGAAACCCTATAGGTTTCCAGTAGAGTACTTTTATGAGGTGAAGGAATTCCGATGTGAAACCCTCCTCTCAACTACACCTTCCTGCCAGAAGCAGCAAGAGCTTGGTCTGACTCTTCAAAGTATAAGACATAAGAAAATGTTTACTAAAATCCACAGAATTTCTTGATGTAGCTTAAATTCATAGTAAACATACTCTGTGTGTAGGCACGTTCTGCCCAAAATTATCAGAGTAAAAATGACAAGGCCTGCTCTAGGATTCCTGTGATCCATGGATGTTAGAGGGTGGAGCTGCATTGCAAGACTGAAAGTTATATCTTATTATATAACTGCTTCACGGTTTGATGGCATTTTTAATAACAGTAGGGCATAGCTGTGTTAGCTGAGATTGCCTAAGTACTAAGAAAAATACTATTGAAACAGCACTGCAGACAGGGCAAAGAAAGGAAGTGCTACTTCTAGGAACATGATAGCACGTAAGTTAGGTTATTACAATATCCTGATGAATAGTAGGAGTGGATGAACTGAGTCATAGATTTGTTGAAGATCTGTGCTCTTTCCTCAACAGTATTCATCTCCTGGGAGGCATTGGCAGACACCAGCCTGGCCTGTGACCGTCTAGCTCCTCCAGAGGCAATAGACCAAGCAGACAAGAGAAGCCTCAGTCTGTTCCAGGCTGAATTCATCTGCTGTGTCAGACCTCGCTGCTTCCTTATCCATCCTTCCAAAGAAGTGGAGATACAGGAAACATCAAGCAGCACTGAGCAGGCTGCAAATCTTCCCATGCTTTTTATACGCCAAGTGCTGGAAAGGTAAAGATTTCTTACTGCCTTTCCCTCAAATGTAAACCAGAGAAGACCAACTTCTGCTTCGTCTTTATGGGAACATAAAACATCTCAGAAACTCACACAGCACAGAAGGATAAACAGCAAATTTCTCCATGTAAATCAAGAAGAAGGGATGCAGACAGGTTTCATTTGAGCAAAGGTGTGGAAGTTTCCAGACAAAGCCTGACAGTGGACTACTGGGGGGTCTCCATACCCAAGATAAGACATTTTAATTTTTTTTTTTTTTTTTTTTTTGAATGGAAATGAGAAGGTGCTGGAACTAGGTGGATGCATAATTGAAAGATAACATCATTCATAATGGAAGAACAAAACTGAAGAGTAGATTTTAAAATTACTTTAGGATCAAAGTATTACTTGATACCCCACAGAGATGCTTCTGAAATATTGATAACTGAGCTTGCTATGCAGAATAGGTGCAATCTACATCTTTGTTAAGAGGGCCCAAAACAAGCTCAGAAATAGTTACTTTCTACTAAGAGGGAAAAGGTCACTTCTGCTGCCAGAAATTTGACTCAAATACCTGTTTTACCTGGTGGCCAGGTTCCTCCAATGCCAGCTCCTCAGACTATCAGAATGAAGCAATTCAAAGGAATTGAAGAAAAAAAGAATAATTTCATGGGTTGGTGCTCCTGCTCTGAAAATAGGATTAAGTGTTGCTCAGTACCTGGGTTTGATGACTCCTGTCTCTGAGTGCTGTCCCTCTGTCTGGTGGTGGCAGTGACAGAAAGATTCGTGGTCTCAGAAAAGAGTGCTGGACTTGGTTTTTGTCAGTATCCCCTTCCTGTAGAGCTCCATGCCCGCTCCACAGGAAAACCTGCTCATGGTGTACGCCTCCCTCTGCAGCAATTTTTTTTTTCTAGCCATCCAGATCCTGACTTTAGCTGGCATTTTGTCTTGGACTTACTGTGTTGTCCCAGTATATTGCACACCAACACACAGCTGTGGAGCTGCAAGCCTCCCTTGGAGCACAGAAAAATTAATGGGAATTTGCTTCAGAGGTTTCTTGCTGCTGTGTCCATGCACTTGGCAGACAAAAGGCCATTTTCTCCAGCCTTATTAGATGCACATCTTGCTTTCAGATGTTGGTAGGGAGTCTGTGGCTTGCCTGCTCTATTTCCCCATTTTTTACTTTTGCTGGTGCAAATCCCCCAGTTTCCAAGTCTAATTTGAATCTTTTTATGGCCACTGATTGACACCTATTCCAGTCCTTTCACATACCAGAGATTTTCTTGTCCTCCACATTGCAAACTTTCTGAGACCAATCCTATTTTTTTTTCTTAATTTGTTTTCCTTTTATGTCTGTGGGAACGGCATAATTCCTTCCCTGATTCTGTCTTAGAAAATAATATAATCTGGGCATGGTACCACAATGTCTCAACAAATTGTTCCTGTTGTGCTTTCTAATCCAAACAGCGTGTGCTATATATGTGAATGCAGCTTAGGGTGTAATCCTGTCTGACTATAGTTCTGGTTATAGCTGGTAACTGGTAACTTTTCAGAAAAATCTCATTAGCTTGCTGTAGATAGGAGGCTTAATAGATCACAGATGACAAATATAATTTTAGAGTGTGCTGTGTGAAATCCCTAGCAGTGAATTTCTGTGTGTGAGAAAGAGATATCCTTGTTACTGCAGTACAATGTGTCTGGAACATTTTAGGACAGAAACATATTTTAGCAGATCTGTGGACCAACCTATTCAGACAGTATAAGAAATGAACCTTGAAAGTGCAAATACTGGATCCAGCCTTTCCTCTCACTTGTTCCAGTCCATCCCTGAAGGTAATAATTCCCAAATTGATGTGTTCATTTTGTTTCTCAAATCTAATAGACTTTCCCACTCCCATAGTTGTTTTTCTCATGACAGCTTCTCCCAGCAAATAGCCACTTCCTTCCATCTCCATCTGAGAGGCTCCTTCCCTTGGGCTGGAGCTGTCTCCAGGCAGTTTCTCCATCTGCTTTTTCCTCCTTATAAAGTTTTGCTGGAGGTAATGGAGGGCAGATTCAGTGTAGCCTTTCTTGTTCTATTCTCTTACAATTTGAAGCACAAAACTTTGGGATTTCTATCTTGTATTTATAAAAACAAAACAAAACAAAAAAAAAAAAAAAAACTAACTAGGCTAGGACTCCTCAAAGGGGAAAAAAAATTAATAGTGCCATGCTAATTCTGATTTTCTGTTAAGTAGGATATATCTAGGGCATATTGAATGTTAATAATGTTTAACATTGAATCTTCATAGTTTCTGAATTTATGTAGTAAGATAACATGTATTGTGTAACAGGCTTGTCAATAATTGCAGTAAATAAATTTTAAGTAGTGGAAGACACATTTGCAGATTGAGTTTGCTTTTAGATTGTTTGCTTAAGCAGGTGAGTGCTCTCCACACTTTCAGTCTGAGAGAAAATGATGTATTGGAAGCTTTAAAGGCCTTGTCAACCCAAGGTTAGGTAAAAGTCTGTTTATCATGTTTTATCAGGTACAGGAGGAGTATCCAGGGGATGGAAAAATGGAGCCTGTGATATGGTTTCAGCATAAAAAGTGAGGGGACCACCAGTCAGTCATGATTTAGGAGTGAATGAACCGGTATGGAATAAATTGTCCAGCTGGTGCAACTAGCAGAATTTCTGAATTCCTGATCAAGTGTATTTGACCTTAGTGATCCTGGCTAATATCCAGCAATAAGCTGTTCCTCAGTGTGTGAAGGTGGCTTTTGAAAGCATTTTGGCTTTCAAGAAGGTCAGAGCACAACTTCTCTTCTTCCTGTGGGGAAATTCTCCTGCTCCAGAGCCCAGCTCTGAGCCCCTTCTCTCCAGCACATCAAGCCTGGCACTAGGCAGAATCACAAGCTCTTGTCTTGTTGCAGGATGTAGTCCTGGCTGACATGGGGGCTTTGATGTCCTCTTGTGTCCTCAAGAAAGGAAAAACTGCAGGGTACAGGTGGTGTTGTTTTAGGAGGCCAGTGGATGCAAATGACAATGGACTTTTTTGCGTTATTAACCTGGAAAATTACTCCTTTTTCGGTGGGCAGAGAGTCTTTAGTGAACAAGGACGAATGTTACAATCAGGAAGAAATACAGGCTCTTCTTTCATCTTTATCCATTTGAAAGTGGAAAAGCTACTGAGGGATTTTGCTGTTGGTCTGGATCCTCTCCACATTTTTCAGGATGATTTGGAGCAAGAAAGTACAGGTTGAATGTAAATGTGCTGTGACTGTAACCATGAGACAGAACTTACCCTGTATGCCAGCAGGTTTTGTCTCCTCTTCCATCTGCTTCAAGACAGATGAAATAACCAATTGCTTTTAAAAACCTCTAATAAGGTCACAAACCTGCACTGAATCTGCAGGATCTGCTGGGCCACTGGAGAAACAATAATAAATACACCTGCCCTGTGTATCCCTCATAACGAGGTGACTTCAGCAAGGCTCATAATGCACTTGGCTTTGGGCATGTGGATATCTCACTGAGGTGTGAACCTTGTGTGTGCCTATGTGTACCAGCCAGGGACTCACTGCTTTGGGTCCTGGAGGACTGAGCTGTTCACCATAAAGGTTTTGAGAAGAATTACAGGATGAGCCATGCAGACAGCATGCCAGCTATCTGAAGCCTGAAATGTCTTTTCCCAGGAGGGGTAGGATCATCTGGCATCCCCAGGCAGGAGTAAGCCTCCCCCTCTCCATGAAGGGAGAAGAATATAATCTGCAATACTCCTATGTGTGAGGAAGGAACTGCCAAGCAACATATGAACTCCAAAACTGGGCCGAATGTTTGTTTTTTCCAAGCTTTTGTATAAAAACTCTTCACTGAAGTCCATAGTAAGACACTCACAGACTTCAGTGAGTCTTGGAATGAGTCCTTACTTTCCTTCTTTATTTTATTTATTTCTTTTAAATTCTGTAATATTTATCCCAAAGATGCTCAACCAAAACACCAAAGTTTAATAACAACATTTTGTTTCATGTGGGGAATTCTACCTGGAGCTCAGTAAATATGATTACTGCTTGCAGCAAGGAATGAAAAAGGAAGCAACCTACTGGCTTTCCTATGTATTTGTGCTTTTAGAAAAATAAATATTTTCTGCTTCACAAACATGCTGAATGAAATGCATGTCTCATTTATCACTTAAATAGTAATAACAGTGCCCGCTGCATGCTGCAGGCTGGGTTCTGACAGAGGTAGATTGGCAGTGTTTGCTCAGCGGAAGCAATAAACAGATCAATAACTGAATGTAGCCTGGAGGGCTGGAGGTGTGACAAGTCAACCATGATTTCAGAGTCTTGCTGGGACCCTTATTAAACTCATTTGTACATCTGAAAACAACTGTTGCCTTGTTGGGTTAAAGGTGTCTGCAAGAACTGGTCTGAAGCAGGCTTGAATCTTCTTTGTGCCCCAGAGGAACTTGGCTGCTCTTTTGGAAGCCCAAGCAGCAGTGAAATCTAAAACGTAATTAAGAAAACAAGACAGTGTTTTGTTTGGTTTTTGTTTCATTTGCTGTAACTGTTCATTTGCCAGTGATGATCTGCACTTTTCTTTGTGAGAGAGGAAAGAAAACCAGATCACAGGATATGCTGAGTTCTCCTTCTCTCCTGTTACTCCCCACTAAGGGATGGCAATGGACCTCCTGGGAGAAGTAAATAGCTTTTTCCTTCTTGATGCCTTGCTAGAAGAAGTGATAACGAAAGCTTGCCTTGCCTTCATGCCAGCTGAATGCAGGAGCTGGCTGTCAGGAAAAAAATTCACTCTTTTCGGGAAACAATGGGTCAGGTTCCCACTTTTTCCCTGTTTAGGGTTGCCACAAGAGGTGACCATGCTCAGCCCATGGCTGCTGTTCTTTTGGAAGCAGTGTCTCTAACATCACAGGCAGATCTTATAAATGTTTTCCATATCTTCCAGGCTAGAGAAGGAGGAGTGTCACCCATCTGGGGGTCAGATAAGGCAACAGACTTCTGGGCTTGAGTGCCAGGTGCACGTTCTCCTTTTCCATCGGACTGTGGGGGCAGGGATGAGGCCACTGGCAGGCAAAGAGCCACGTTTCAAGGGGAGCTGCCAAGGTGCTGCCATGGGCTCTGTGTGGGCAGTGTGGCTGTCTCTCGTGCTTTTTGGATGGAAGTGCCTGTCCTTTTGGAAAGGCTGCTGGCACTCAGCTTGGTGGAACGAAACATGGGCTGCTCCCAGATGTCTTCCTCCAACAGGCAGATTAGAAAGGGTGCCGACCTCACTTTCACAGGCTTCTTTTTGGCAATGACATTTTTTGAAGAGTAACAAGTGACTCTTTAAGGAATTAATTTGTCAATACTCAATATTAGCTCTCTGCTCTATCTCTAGTTAGCCATCGCTTCAGTAAGGATCATTATGGGTAGGGTAGAGACTCATGGGGAGTAAGGGCTTTAGGATCAATTACATCTTCCAATTTCACCTGCTTCTACCCAAGAAAACATAGACTTGACATGCTTTTCACAGGATGGTTTTGACTGCTTTTTATTTTTGAGAATATGGGGTGACAGACACTGATCACCAATAGGAAAGCCATGTATGTGTCTGTAAAAGCAGGTGACATCTCTGGGTTGTGTGCATTAGCAGGAAGGAGCATCTGCAGCTGTTTCCTCTCGTGAGATGCCTCCTGCGCCCAAGCCATGAGGATTCCACGAGTTCTTGGGTAAGAGCATGGCTGTTCTCTGCTAGCTGGAATGGCAGTGCCTCAATTACTGCGTTGCTCTCTGTGACATCTATGACTCAAGACGATCTAGACCATGCACAGAAAGCTGTGGTGCCAGTTAAGTGACTAAAGGGAGGTGAGAAGGATCTGACTGCAGATTTTGCAAAGATCGTTTTATTTTTGCAGAATCTACTTCAGAGCACAAGCAGATACTCTGTCACAAAGGTTACATTTGCAAAAACACTTAATTCCATAGGGTTTAGATATTGATTTAGATTGGAGTCACACAATCATGAACTTTGAAAATATAAAGGAATAATTAGACTAGGAGTCACACCTCAAAGAAAAATAAATCAAATACAGTGTAATTTGAAGATGACCCAGAAAAGAGGACTGGTTTTGGTTTAAATGAACAGATATTTTTAAAAGAAAAAATATTGAAAGCCATAAAATTTTCCACACCTAAAGTTTATGTTCAGTGATATATCTCTCTGTAAATTTAGAAATAACTTATCCACAGCTGAGATGGAAATTAAAAGGGAGGAAATGGTAAGGACAAAGAGAAGTTTCACTCTAGTGTTGGAGTCATCAAATCCATCCTGGATACACTGGAGAAATAGCACAAAATATCTGATCTGTAGGTTTTAGTGATTATCTGCACGGGTTTGAATTGGCATGTTCAAGATGTTCCATTGGTCGCTTTGGAATGTGCATGCAACTACAGATAAGAACATATGCAGGTCTGTGTCTTAATTTCTGCATACATAGAAATAGGATAATGATATACTGTACCCAAAGTATTGTTATATCTTACTGACAATCATATCCTTAATTTATTTGCAAGTATAGTTCAGCTTAATATGTAGAGATTCATAAAAGTTCAAAAGAAAAATGAAATTGAAAAATCTTTGTGTTCTAGGTGATAAGTGCATTTTCACTCATCATTTTGTAATGATAGAACTTACAGGTGGAGTTTCTTAACCAAAGATATGAAAAAAATATTTAACTTTCATCTGTGAAATGAAGGAAAGTAGATGACACAAATCATCTATGATAGATATATATAGAACACACGTTCTATACAAAACTGAGGAGGACTTTTTACACAGAAGTCTTTAGATGTCAGCAGTTATTAATGCAATCAATGCTGCAGCTTTATTATGCATGATTCCATATATCTGTATTTCTATTGATTTCTGGTAAGTGAATGTTTTTAACTTTACTAAAAATGTAAAAAACTCACCAAATTTCACAGATTTGTTTTCCATTATCTTAACTCTTCTTTTGCTGGATAAGTGAATATTTTTTTTCGTACAGGATTGCTAAGTATTTTTCATGAAATAATTTTCATAATGGCATTTGTATTGTTTTCTATTTCCTAAATTTAAGATTTTGCCTTATAGTAGTATTTTAGATGCTGCTTTCCTTTTCTTTTTCTTTAATCATACCAAAGGACAGTTATAAATAAGAACTAGTCTTTTAAAAGTAGATTTAAAAGGAAAGAAAAAGAATTTATTTCTCTGTGGAAACAATCTAAACAATCCATAGAGTCCTAAATCATGTTTTCTAGAATGTTTCAGATAGTAGGGTATTTTTACCTTGATTATTTACAGTGGTCACAAACCAGTGCAAACAATACATTACGGAAAAATATTTTAGTGAGAGAGGATAAATTAATTGCTGCATACATTGTAAATCTGGGTATTGAATCATAATATGCTCTAGTAATTAGTTTTCAAAATAGAGCCAGTAACATGGATAAGCTAACGAAGTAAGATCATTTGTTCTGTTAACCCTCGCATGATTTTAATTTTAACATGTTTTTGGGAAGAATATTTGGTGAGATGCTATTTCTGAAGGATAATCCAGCAGAACACATATGACAGAAAATAAATTTTATACTTTAAAATTAACAAACTGCATGTGGAAAGTTGTCTTATTTTTTTTCACTTGGTATATATAATCTAGAGATTTTCTTTCTGTTTTAGTGGGGTAAGAGAAGCATCTGTCACTACATTTAAATGGCAGAGATTATAAATCTCTTTCCTGTTTAACCTTTGCCAAAATTCAGAGTCATGGAGGTGAAATGTTCTGTACCTTAGGTCTCATGGAGGCTGTTCCCAAAATTAGTTGCTAATGAATCAAAAGGATACCCTCAAATGCATTTGCTTGTGCTTTCACATCATCACACTAAAGATACAGTCCTTGGTTTTGTGTCTTCTTAATATGCAAATTTTAGCATGAGAATTCATCAGGTCTTGTCTGAAATGTGCTAAACTCTTAACATTTACAAAGGTATTTTTTCTCTTTTCCAGGAAAGAGTTAGTTGAGAACTATTTCTTGTAAATCAACATGGTTCCAGTGGTTTGATAATTAAAACAAAGCAAAACTACTTCCCTACCTTAATTATTTATACTTTATTATCCATTATAGCTATGAATATTGTGGAATTAATGATGCTTTTCTAATTTATATCAGCATGGGCATGATATACTGCCCAATATATGTAACCTAATTGGTATGGAGTGAATGTTGCTCCCTTTAAGCACAGCTAGAATTCTTCCTGAGCAATTCATTAAAGTATCTGGGATGGCTCCTGACTTTGTATAGGACCTCACTTAGCAGGCATCATTAAGAGGAAGCCCCACATGTGTGGTTCAACTCAAAAAGGGGAACTTGTTCTGTGCCCAAAATAATTTCAACCTTCTGCATGCTTGAGGGAAAGTGAGAGTGCATGTGTGTGTGTGTGCATGTGTGCAGGTGAGGAGACATGAGAGAAGAGGTGAAAGAGAGAGGGCTGCAATTGGTTTGTACACAGCTGTTATGGGAAATGCAACAACTCATTTTTCCTCAACTAACAAAGTTAGAGGTGAGTTATCCAAAAAAAACCCCAGTATTAATTATACAGGCTGCTAAACCAAACACATGCCTCTGACCTTTTTGGTGCCTCTGTATTACAATAAATACTTTATGTCTGTGATTTCCAGAGGCCTTCAGAGCAATCCTATAGGGACTAAACTGAATTATGGACACAATGATGAAGAGTCTGGACTCCATTTCACATGTCCCTGACCTGTGTATTAGGTAGTTCACTTTGCTCCCCCTGTACAGAACCAGGCTCCATATATTATGTTCATTAGCCATTGTAAACCCCTGCTCTACATCTCATGGACTGAGTGGAAATTAGACAGCAGTTTAGGAAAGCGGTTGGGTCAGAAAATAAAAATTCTGTTAGGTAGTGTGACCCACTCACTTCTGCAGGATAATTATAAGTATTTACCTTATAGGACAATTTCTTTGCAGATACATTTAAACATTAAATGAATTAAACTGTAAGTTAATACACTTGTCTCCTACTATTTATTAGTACAATTAAGAGTATGGAGGGGACAGAAGAAAGAAAGGGAAATAATGGAATTAAGAATGATTTTGTGAAGAAGGATGGTTTAAGGGAGACAGGCATCTCTGATCCACTTCTGCTCTGCTGCTGAGACTCCAGGTAACTACTGAATTGCCCCACTTTAAGGTGGGTATAATAATCTTTATGTTCCAGGTATTTGGATTATAAATGTTTTAGGTGACATTTGTCTTGGGAAAATCTTGTAAAAACTCAAGAAAATTGCAGTCTCTTTTGGGACCCCAACAAGAAACCCATGATGATTTTTTCATTTCCCTCTTCACTAGGTATTTATAGGATCTTGCACACATTGTTTCAAAATTTTTATGGTCAGTATAATACGGAGGAATCGGGTGAATTTACAAAGTTTCTTGTTTAAAAGAAGAAAAGGAAAAATTCATCCGGTGCTTTTCCCCCCTCCTTTGTTATAGTCTCAGTACAGAACAGGGCAAAGAGGCTGGATGTGCCCTTGCTCTCTGTCTGCTCCCTGGACCAGGCTGGAGTTGATTATTTCCATTTTCACTTCCTTTTGCCAATTTAACGGCTATTTGCCATAGCCAGCTCCACTCCTTTGGTGTTATCTCACCTTCTAGATGTTTTTTGCCACCTATTACTCTGCTTTTCTGGTTTTGATTTATGACTGATGTGAGGTTAGAAATGAAAAAGAAATGTCAAGTTACCAGAAGGAGAGAGACATCCAGAAACATGAGTAGTTTTTTTACATCTTCTGGGAAATATCTCTTCCCTTACTTTTCTTTTAAGATACACTTGAATAAAGCTTGTCTTGTTTATAGCAGACTTTTCTGGGGCTTGGTGCTTTTGTTTTTGTGGTTTTTTGTTTGTTTGTTTGTTTGTTTGTCTTTTGTGATAGTTTACAAGTACTTATGTTGTTTCTACAGTGTTCATAGATGATTTTGGAGCTGTTGTCTAGCTAACGTAGCTCTGATTGCTGCATTCCCTTGGCTCAGGCATTTTTAGCAAGATTTTAACTTCTCAGGTTTCTGTTCCCTACTTTAATTAAGGCAAGTCAGCCTTGTAGAATGAGGTGAATAGCTTTTTACTAGCATTGAAGGGCAAAAGGAGGGCAATTTGCAGGATTCTAAAGTTGCTCTGATATCCATAATATTTCCAAGAAAACTTAAACGTTTTCTGGAATTTCCTTTAAAAGCTGTGGAAGGAGAAATTAAAAGCACCAACAAATATGTTCCTATATTAATTTTTTTTAAATGCTGGGGACCCTAAAATGAGTTTTTACAGGAATTGTGAGATTGAATGGGGGGCTCTGGTGTTTGTTTAAATGCTGGATTTTAAACTTTTTTGGTTTACATGATTAGAGAAATTAAATGAAAATAGCATAATTTGGTAACATCCTTTGTCATGATAAAACTCTTGGTTGGCCCCTGAAATGGTGTTTTCACATCACTTTTGAAACCTGCTGAGTATTTACTTCCTGTATGTCTTGGCTTGAAAGACAGGTGTCTGCTAGAAAGGCAGGAGCATCTCTTGAAATGGAAAATTTAAACCCCCTCCTTGCAAATTATTATAATTTTGAAATTAAGGATCTCTCAGGCAAATATATGGGAACAGGAATAACAGTTCTTTTCTAGGAAAATTAAATAAATATACACCAATACAAAAAAAACAAAACACTGACAGAGTTGGAATACAACCTGACAGGCCATCAGTCAGGGTGTTGGTAGCAGTCCCATTAAATGGTGGCTGCAGTCCTCCTGGAGTGACAGATGTGGTTCTGTTGAAGCAATGATTCTTGAGAAGGGTATAGTTTTCCTCCGAAGGCTCAGTGGTGATGAAGATGAGCCTGGTTTTCCTCTGGGAATCCAGTGGAAAAAGGCTGCTGTAATGTTCAAAATTTCAGATTTTATCTAGGTAGGAAATGCTTGGTTCCTCCCCCTGGGTGGAGCATCTCCCAATGGGATGATGTAATTTTATCAGTCATGCAGTGGGACTCAATGGCCCATTAACAGAGGCTATCCCCCCTGGAGTTATGAGGGATGGGTCATGGAAGAGATAAGGAACACTGTTCCACCTGGTTTCAACAGATGGTGATAGAATACACACTTCTGGTTACATCTTGCATTGCAACCCAAACACTGTGAAAGAAGTAAATACTGGCAAATATCTTAGAAAGGTATTTGACTAAATGGTTTAAAAGCCATAAGCATAAATGGCATATAGAACCAGAATTTATATATAGATGGGTGATGGGGTAATGGAAGAAGCCCAATTATTGATTGTGAATGCTGAGGTCAAGACTGGTGCCAGTTCCTTTCCACATGCTCAAGAACAAGGGTAATCAGAGAATGTTTTTGCCTAAGTGAGAGAGCTAAAAGTTTTTACCCCCTACCATTTAAAAAATAACGTTCCTTTCCAGTTTTTCTCGTACATTTGTTAGGAGGGTTGATTTTGGAAGGACTGCAGAAATCTCTGTGGTTGTACTAGCCAGATTTGCATGATAAGGCCCAATAGGTAGTGTTATTCCTTACAGTAAAAAGAATGGAAGAGGAAATTAAAATTACATCTAGTATACGGTAATTCAAGCTCTTACTGCACAAAAGAAATTTATTTCCAGGAATGAAAATGTTTACTGTGACTTGTGGCTATAGATTATTTATTCATTTCCTTTGTTTGTTTGTGGGGTTGTTTGGTTATTGTTGTTCTCAAGAATGCTTGATTTTTAAGAGCTGCTCTGTTATGCTGTCTGGTTTCCTGGCTCTGTAAGCAACCAGTGTGCCAATAGCTTTGTGAAACTGAACTGGAAAATGGGAAGTAACAGTCATAATATCATCTTCAAATTCAGTGTCATGACCAGATGTGCAGGACATCTACACAGAGAGCAGGTAGGGGTTGGAGAAAAAGGTACGAATGCAAGTAAAGGTTTGAAGCTCTGAAAAGGTCTTATCAGTGTAACTGAAGACAAATAAAAGGTTCAGAGCAGCTTTGGCTGCTCAGTGTTCATCCGTGTCTGCCAGACTTATATTACACATGATTACAATGTAATAACTACACTAAGTGCTCGAGGAACCAAAACCAATCCTGTATGACTCAAGTAAGTGATAATACCTTGATTGATTTCAGAAGAAGCAGTTGTAAGTCCCAGACAGTCATCTCTTTTATTGACTTGAGAATTAATTAATTTATGAGCGGGTTTCACATTTTCACATGGTGTTGCAAAATTAGGGTAGAATTAATTATTTGATAATCAGTGAATCCTATTAGGTGAAACAATATGGACTTGTTCAGTAGCTTAAACATTATTCAGCATTAGTGTAGCAGTTGTATATTCATTACAATGATGATGCTTTTATTAAATATACCTTCAATTAGTTCTGGTTCAATTTAATCTCTACCTCCTGAAAAAACATTCAATCAAGTGCTGTGACAAGAGCAGAATGATGAATATGCCAAGGCTAGGACTGCTTAATCCTTCAAGGGTATTATACAATCTTCTCACATTAAGGTGAACTTTAGAAATCCTTGCCTTAGGCTCTTCTCTTCCTTGAAACATCATATGAAAAGCATTAGCATGTCATCCTTCCGTCATACATTTAAATAAATAACATTCATATTTCAACCATTTATAGTATCATGTTTGGACCCATGACAGATAATTATGGGAGAACAAAGTCTTTCTAACTTTCTCCTCATTACTTGATGTACTCCAGGTCCAGCAGCCTCAGAGTGTAATACTGGGGAAGGGGTTTCCTGGGATATGGGGGCTGCAGCTGGGTGAGAAATCAAGCCCCAAGCCTGCCCACAGGGGTGAAACACTGGGGTATGCCCCTCTTTCTGCCCTCACCAGCAACCTCAGCAGCTACCTGAGTAAAATCTGCAGAGTAGCTCTGGTGGTGGGACATGTGGCTCATGGCAGAGAATGGGACTTGGGTCCCCCCCAGAGCAGCACTGCACCTCCAGTTGCCTTGTCTTCAGTGCTAATTTGATAATGCTTTGCTGCTTCTCTTGCCCATATTTAAATCAACACTATCATTATTAATCAGAGAATTATAATAATGAACAAAAAAGACAATTCCTATACCCTGGAGGATTAGCTTTTCAGGGAGGCTGTAATGGATATGGAGTCTTTCCCCTTTCAAATCCAAGCAAGGGCAGCTGTGACTGCAAATCATTCATTACTATATGCTATTTTGTCTGTTATCATTGTGAAATGAGCAAGTGGACTGGACAGCTTCTATATTAGATAAAATAATATTACAAGCAACATCTCTGGAGTCTCTGTGCCCTAGCTGATGACAGCAGAGAGCAGCATGGGGAAAGTGAGACTTCTTGAGAAAAATTTGGTCCTACACCACGTGTTTTTTGTGCAGTGATACTTCTGAATGCCCAGCCTGGAAAGCTACATTTCACACTAATTTTGAATGCTCAGCCTGTGAATCTGGACTCTTTAATATAGTTTATTTTGTGCTCTCAAAACTGATGCAATTGGTGTGTTTCTGATTAAGAGCACTCTGAAAAACTTGGATGTGAATTTCTTGTGCCCACTTGACTTGCACAGTGATGGTGAGAAACTCTTGGTGACCTGCCACAGTGCCTTTCAGAAGTGCTACCAGCTAATCTGATGACTCTTACCCCATCTGACTATAACAATAATAATAATGAATTCATCCTGTGTTCATTTCAGTTCTGCTACTGGAACACAAGGATGAAGAGTTTGTTCGCACACTTCATGTGCACTTGTCCTAGGAGATTGTGCTAGCAATGTGTACTTCAAATTCATTTGCTGTTTTGATTTCTCTGGCAACTAAGAAGGTGCCTTTGATCCCTCTACTGTCACTTTGTTTTGCATTTTGATGATTTTATCATGAATTCATGTTTAATTCACGCTGCAGTGATGAAGTAAGTGGCAACACTCAAAAAAGGGGATACATTTTGCAAAATCAAACCATATTAATTTGAACTCTGTATGAACTACTTCATTCTTTTGAAGTAGAATATATTAATGAGGACAGACATTGAGAAAAAAGTTCCTAATATCAAATCACATTTATTATCTTATCTGAGGTTACAGCGGAGGTAGATCTGTCAGACAAAAAATGGAGTGTGCTTTGAGTAAACTTTTAGTTGAAACAAGTGGACAAACAGTTAATTGTCTAGGGTTAGCTTTTTGATTTTTTAACCTTTTTTAATCTCTATTTCTGCTTTTGCATTACAATACAATGCACATTAATTTTATGGACACAGCCACATGCATAATTAACATCACATGCACAAATTTATAAAGCACTCGGTAGTGGCAAGGATGCTTCTTGGAGCCTGTGGTTATTACAGGCAATTATAATATTTTTAATTTAAGGTTTGTGAAAATATTTGGGCTTCTTTTTTCTTTTTGTTGTTTTTTGTTGTTTTACTTCTCAGTGAATCAGCCTGTGACTGAAACAAAGAAACTGCTTGCATTTCTTTCCTTAGGAATGGGGGTACTCTGCTGGGGTGCTGGCATGTTTGCCCTGCTCACCAGGCCAGAGATGCAGTGGGACAAGTGACAAAGGGGATAACTCAAAGATCAGACCATCAAAGAGCAATGATGGCTTCAGGAGAGAAGTTTGGCTAGTACAGAAAGCAAAATTGTATTATATTTAAACAACTTGAATTTGACCGAACTAAGATTTTAGTCTCCAGGACAATACTTTCACTCACCATTGCAACAATTTTCACTTTTGAGTGGAAATGAGCCTCTTTTATTCTGTTACTCAGAATCAGCTCTGACGGACAAGTGTGGTGCCTGTGCAGAAAAGGGGGAAGAAAGTGGAAAAGGGAGAAAATAAAAAAAGGTGGCAAGGGGCCCAGGAACAATAAAAGTCTGAATGAGAACACCTTTATCACTTTTGCCACAGCAGCTTAAAGGCCCAAGGAGAGAAATAGATTTTGTAAATCAGACTAAATATTTTTTACAGGGTGCAGTGTACAGTTTAAGAACCCACCTGGGAAAAATAGCTCCTGCAAATCAGTAAAGAAACTATATTTTACTGGCTACTGTTTAGGAGCAAGGAGAGATAGGATAGGGAAAGACCTTTTACAAGGCAAAGAACAAATATATATGAATATGTGTGTGGGGTTTGTTTTGATTTGAGATTTTGGGATGGGTTTTTTTGAGTGTCCATAAAAAGACTAATAAAAAAGATACCAGCATTGCATAGCCATGTTTACTGGTTCCTATGAAACCTGTAAGCCTTCCTTAGTGTTTTAAAAATCATGTATTGATGTATATTTTACATTGACTAGTCATTTGCACACATAAAAAAGCATCTATTTTGTAGAGAAATCCTGTTATGGATTCTACCATACAGTAACTTTGGAGAAGCCATTTGAAATATCAGAAAATGAATGGGATGACAATGCTTGTTTTGAAATAAGAAACAGAAGGATTAGGAAATCATTAGTGATAATCCTCTCAAAGATGAATATGTATCTTATCAAAGTAACTATGCTAAAAGGAGATCATAATTGTGCAGCAGCTTCTGAGAGCAGAGGCTGGAGCCAGCTGTTCTGGTGCTGAGTTAGAGGATCCTTTCCAGAGGCATGATCCCTGCCATTGCCACTCCAGGGAAGGTCCTGCCCTGATGATGGAAGGATGACACCGGCAGCAGAAATGCATCTTTAGCAGATAAGAGAGGTTTCTGTATCACTAAGAAGGGCAATTGGTTAATAGGTCTTAACAAGTGCTGAAATAGGAAGGAGATGTTTGCAAATCTGCAGAATTTTCCTTTTTGTTTTCTTTTCTTTCTTGTCTCATCCATCTTTCTGAAAGATGGACAGGAACTGTATGCAGATTGGGAACAGAATAAACTGTCAAACAACATACCGAATCTGCTCATTCATTTTTTATGTGAAAAAGAAGCTGAATAGAAAAGAAAGGGACACTGAAATACTTTGTATCTAATTTTAGAATTGAATTTTTAGAATTGAAAAATATTATTTTTAGATTTTTTGGCAAAACTGCATGTTGGAATTTTCCAATTTGTTTGCATCAATTTGGCTTGGAACTAGTTTGCCTCTTTTGCTTGAAAATTTTTGAAAGAGGTGAATTGTCTTACCTCTGCTCCCTGCAACATAAATGCTGTGGGAACATTCGCCATAGCAAATAAAATGATGTACTACCACTGTCAGAGAAAAATGTTATAAGAGCCAAGATGCTTCCTCCTTGTTTGGGACATGTTATTGATGGGAGTCTCCAGGTGTCTGTTGCCAGGGAGAGTGCTGGGAAGTCATGTAAATCCTCCTCCTTGAAAAAGGACTACTTTTTTTTTTTTTTTTTCTTTGATATCTGCTGCACTGGATTCTGTACATTTTTCTTTTGATCAGTGTGCTTGTAAGTGTCACCCTAGGCTGATTGGTATGGCTGCTTTTAAAAGAGAGTTTCTCCTAGAGAGTGGTGTTTTGATAACCAGTGGTTGCAGCTGTTATCTTCTTAATATGTCACTCCTAAAAAGTATAAGGGAAGCAACAGTTAAAAGTACACATGCTCAAAGGGGCTGTAGTTTCTTAAAATTTGGAATGGACTCAGTGAAACATTTTGCTCCTTAGAGGAAAAAAATGTACACTTATATATTCTTTTCCAGCATAATGTCCTATAGATGTTAAAGCCAATCTTTAGTCAAAAATTAAGGTAGCCCCATTGTGACAAGTTAATTTTATCCATCTTGTTTAGGAGATAATGCAAATACTCTGTGCACCTGCAATGGCTTTGTCTATGTGTTGAGCTGCAACTCTGTGCAAAGTGGATAATATAAATGTTCACATTTCCACAGCTGTGGAAATTGTCCTTTCCTTTGGACATCCTGTCCTGTGGGTCTCCTCCAGTTCTCCGAGAACATTTGGTCAGGAGGGTCAGACTGTGTCATATCACTGTGGTCAACCAGCAAAGAAGAAAGTTGTTCAGGTTTCTTAAACTGTCCTTTGAAGAAACAGCCTGTTTGGTTTCTTTATTTGCTTTGGTTTGGTTTTTCTGTTTGGTTGGTTTTTTGTTTTTATTTTTAATTTTTACTTTATTGTTATTAATATAAAATCTCTGTTACTGACAATTTGACCTCAGCCAGAATCCTTAAATAAACCCTTTGTTTAAAAGATGACTTGCCATCCACTTGAATCTCTAGATAAACATTCCTCTGTCTCCATCTATATTATTTCCTTGTAGGGCCTGACATATCCAAAAAAAGATAACCTTGACATTGGAGTTTAGATTTACGGATTCATCAGTGGTAAATATTAGAGTGGTAGGTGTATTGTGTTTTCCAAACCATAGGAGAATATTACTTCATTTGAACTGTCTTGCTGTGCACTTAAGTACTCTAGCACAGGTTTTGGTTTCTGTGGGTTTTAATACTGAGGTGCAAAAGGTATTTAAAAGGAATAAAAGAAAAAACCCAACAAATCTGACTGCTACTAAAGCCAGGGTTAGTGGTTTACTGCACATTGATAGCATCAGTAAAAATGGCAACAATGCCACTGGTGATCCTTCCTCTGCTCTGGTCACCAAAGGCAAGTAGCAGTGACACAGACCAAGTACTTCCACTTCACTCTCAGAGAGGAGGGAAAGGTATGTGGAGGGAGAAGATGTTTTTCAGAAGAGGCAGTAATTGGTTTGCCTCTCCTTTTATCCATTTATTGATCCATGAGACTCCCCTTCTACAGTTTCATAATAGTAAAATGAGGATTATGGGACTGTTTCATAATTATTTATTAGGTTGGCTTTTTAAATATTATTGCAAAAATGTTATAAAATGGCAGAGAATATATATTACAGTAACTTCTAAAACTGCATAAGCAAACATAAGCTTTTACTCTGAATATAACTGCTATTGAAATAAAGGGATTCTTTCCTGAGTCTAAACATAGCAAAGCCTGCAGAAGTACAGTGCACCAGTCAGATGCTGGGTAATGCTCCTTGAACAAGGGGAAGTTTATATCCCACAGGAGAAGTTTATATCCCAGAAAAGTGTTGCACATACAGAGAGCCCTTCCTGCCAGGACTGACCAGTCCAGGAGGAGAGTCATGCTCACATAACTCCTCTTCTATTTCCAGCATCAAGAGAGGCACATCTTGGTTTAAAATCATAAGAAGCTCAAAATAATTTCCATATTTCCTCAATATCTTTTACACAGATGTGTGTTTTATGTAGGTGCTTTAATTTACTTTTTCTCTTGAAGATTATAATTGTGTAGGAGGTTATACTGAACCAATTATTTATATAAGCCTTACATTACTAACCTTGGTAGTTGATTAAAAAAGTGGAAGAAAGAAATTTGTAGCAGGTGTGGGCTGACTTACCACTTTCTACCATGCAGGTGGCTTTTCCAAAATTGGATGGAAACAGGAAGGTACATTTCATTTATTTTCTTCTTGTACTTGTAGCCTCTCTCCATCTTGTCAACACAGTGCTCCAGAAAGGACACTGAATCATGACAAAAGCTGTCAGTACAGCTGGGTTTTTGCATTAAAAATGTGTGAAACAATAAAATTCATGAGGCTGTTGTGGCAAAACTGTATTCAAGGTCTTGCTTACTTGAATCAGGGCCCAGGTTGGTTCTCAAAGTTCTGGAAACTTTTTGACTAATGTCCAGGTTAACAGTTTGCTGCAACTGTGGTTGCTTTTGTATGGTAGCCTTCAGAACTTAATTGCTGAGGTTTGGCCTGAAGCGGTGTCTCATGTTCTTCTGTGTTTGGAATCCTTCTGTTGCGTTGGACCAGAGCATTGGGAGCTAAAAGGAAAATGTAGGTTACATAATTTAAAACTATTTTAATATTTTGCTTCCTTCTCTTCAACACAGAAATGGAGTTTTAGACTTGTCTTCTTGCAGAGCTTGATAAATATTTCTCTTTTCAGCATGTGGTAGTTCTTGCTGAAGGTAGATTTGCAAGAGTGAAGGCAACTTTATCTTCATAAACGGCAACTTCTTAGAGTTCTCTCTTCTTGCATGGTGCTCATGCCTAATTTATTAGGACATTGCAAAGCTTTGACCCATGGACAGAAAATGATACCTGCCTGAAAGTCACGTAGTTCAATCAACCACACTCTGTGGCAAGGCAAGGTCCTCCACATTTGTCTGCAAACATCTGCTCATCATGGGCACTGCTACAGCATAAATAGTAGTTGCAGCTGCGTCTGAGGAATTCTATAGGAAAACGAGGCAATTATTTCATTTCTCTTTTTGCCAGGGTCTAGCAGGGTTCAGAGAGATGTGGAGAAACATCTCGTGTTATCTTCCACGTGTTAAAATTTTCTCCATTTCCCTCAGCACGTTGTCAGCAGAGCAGGGGATGTGGAGGTTGCAGTGTATTCAGGTGTGGCTGTGTTCTGAGGAGAGGGCAACTTCAGAGAGAATATTAAACAGCTCATCTTCTAGTGCTGTCAGTCATGCAAGGCACTGTTTTGTAAGCCAGTCACATATCACTGGTGATGCGTATTAATCCACTTTCTGCCTCCAACATCACCTGTTTTATTTTCTATCCTAGCTTCATACTTTTTTTGGCAAAACCACAGGGGAAATATATTTCAGTGACAGGATATGGTAATTTTGCTCTATGCACTCTAGCTCATTACACAATCCTTGTCTTTCGAAAATAGAGAAAGGATTTATGTCTCCTACTATCATTTCTGCCACACACTGATTCAGTGAAAGAGCTTTGTGGTGGTTGGGAGTAAATTTCATTTTCCCTGCTGTTTCATGAAGTGTGAATCACTTTCTAGCAGATGATGTCACTGCCAATTTACAAGTTTTTCTTCCTCTATTTCAGTGTAGGAGGAATAAGTACTCTTTTTTATCATGGTAATGCTGTTAGGTGTAGAGGGTTAGTCGATGCAGGAGACAGCATTCAAGCTTCTTTATTTTTGCCAGCACAGATAAATAGCTGAGTTTGAAAGGTGAGGCACAAACTGCCACACTCAATCTCTCTGGCTAATGGAGAATGAAGACTTCTTCCAGGTTTGGATCTTGGATACTGTGAAGATTTGTTTTCTGTGCAGTCTATGACAGAATTTGAACAGCAAAAAAATGTGTTCATGCTGCTTTTCATTTTTGAAACAGAAGTTGAACTATACACCATGAATATCTTCTCCAATTAAGACCTTTCTCTACCGTTAAAAAAAAAAAGAAAAAGAAAAAGAAGTGTCTTTTACTGTTTAGAAGATATTGTACATATACATTTTGAACTGTGGGTCCTTGGGAACTGTTCTTGACTCCTTGTTCTTGATGTTTTATTGGGAAGATCCCTGGGATTGTGTCTGCCTTCACTAGCTTCAGCAGCTTCTCTGTAGGAGGAAAAGAGGTGGTGAATAGTGAAAACTGCTCTTGTGGAAAGAAAAGTTCCTCTTCAAAAGAGTTTTGTGTGGCAAAGGGAATGAATGTAGATATATATAAAGCAAAACCTAAAAATATTCATTCACAGCACCTATGTGCTATCTTGGATGCTCTAGGTGCCTTTTTAACCCCAGCAAACAGAACCACAGAGCACAGGGCTGAACTATCTCTGTTTTATAGATGAGGATACTAAAAAACAAAATGTCATTTTAGCAATGGTGTCCTTCCTAGCCAAGGACCCTTCACAACAAGGGTCTTCAAAATAACAAACCATGAGCTGCAGCAGGAGGGACAAGCTATCAGAACTAGTTAGGAGGATTGAAAATCAGCATGTGCAGGAAAACTGACACTTCAAAAAGGAGCATGTCAGCTGAGAGGCAAGAATATATTGTAGCTACCACTGAGAGAGTAGAGGTCATTCACAGACTATGAGTTTATTAATCTTTGGAGGCAGATATAATTTATGTTATAGAATTCTTCTTTGAGCATATTCTACTACACACATCCTTCCTCAGATGCATGTGGTGCCTTCATATCAGGTTTGGCATCTAATTTCAATCTGCTCTTTGCAGATTCCTCCTGTGCATAGTCAGTATGTAAGTATATAAAAGGTATGGATTGGGACAGATGGGTGGAAATTATTCCTTAAAAAGCTGAAATAGGAGCAGCTCTTCTTTGATCTTTTCCAAAGACCTCGGCCTTGAGAACTGTACCATCCAGGTTTGGCGGTTGGCTCTTAAAGAAAAATGTAAGCTCTTGTTGAGTGGTTGAAAATGTGTTTAAAACTGTATCAAAGGCAGGGAGGCCCTGCAGAAAGACCTCAGCAAAGGAGACGGATGGGCAATCACCAACCACAGGAAGTTCAGCAAGGTGTAGTGCCAGATTCTGCACCTGGGATGGGGCAGCCCTGGATGTACAGACTGGGGAATGAGAGGCTGGAGAGCAGTGCTGGGGAAAGGGACCTGGGAGTCCTGGTTGGTGGCAAGAACATGAGCCAGCAGTGCCCTGACAACCAGGAGGGCAACCCTGTTCGGGGGGACATCAGGGACAGCATCACAGCCAGGCAAGGCAGGGGATTGTCCTGCTCTGCTCTGAGCTGGGGCAGCCTCACCTCCAGTGCTGGGGGCAGTTTTAGGTATGTAAATAAGTAATATAAATATAAAAAAGACATAGAGCTATTGGAGAGTGTCCAAAGGAGGACAACACCGATGGTGAAGGGCCTTGAGGGGAACTGTGTGAGGAGAGTCTGAGGTCACTGGGTCTGTTCAGCCTGGAGGAGATTGAGGAGAGACCTCAGTGCAGGTACAGCTTCCCGTGAGGGACAGCAGAGGGGCAGGCACTGATCTCTTCTCTCTGGGGACCAGTGACAGGACCTGAGGGAATGGCCTGGAGTTGTGTCAGAGGAGATTTAGGTTGGGGATGAGGAAAAGGTTCTTCATCCAGAGGGTGGTTGGGCACTGGAACAGGCTCCCCAGGGCAGTGGTCACAGCACAAAGGCTGACAGAGTTCAAGAAGGGTTTGGACAATATTCTCAGGCACGAGATGTGACTCTTGGGGATGGTGCTGTGTAGTTGGACTTGATGATGCCTCTAAATCCCTTCCAACTCAGCTTATTCTGCAATTATGTGAAAATATGTCTGTCGCATCAACTCCTTGTTCTCTGTAGACAAATCCAGCTTCAGCTATGGAAGCTTAACAGAAGTTTCCTCACTCATAAGCAGTGAGCCATGTTGCCTAGAACATTTGGCCACATGAAACTTCTCTCCACCCCATGCTCTTGCAGAATAAATGCTTTTGCAGATTTTTAAAGAAATGGTAGGAAATATTTTGTTATATCTTACAGCAAAACTATATGTTACTCTAAAAGAATTCCTGATGCCAAAGGACTAGTTAGCGCAACCTATTACAGGGCAAGAAACTTACTACACTTTGTATATGTTTCACTATATCTTCAGAACAAGCTAAGCTACCAGCAGCTTCCCTGTGGGCATCTAGATATATAAACAGTAGAAAGAAGGAAGCCCAAGTTAGAGCAAGTCAGCAGCTGTAGTTTAAAATATCTGACTATCCTATAAGTGATTTTCTTCACCCCCTACAATTTTATCCAAATTTCTCAATTTTCTGTGAAAGAGAAACTGCCCTGACTGCTACAATATTGTCCTCTTGTGTGTATGAATTATGATTCAGCTTTGTCTTGGTTTGAAAAATAGGTGTTTGCTAGGGAAGGCAGGACCATCCCTTGACTGGAGAATGTAAATTCCCTCCCCCTGAATGATTATAATTTTGAATTTAAGGGTCTTTTAGGCAAAGATATGAGGATAAGAATAACAGTTTTTTATTAGTATGTATAATAAGGCAAACAAAACCCACAATAATATGGAATTCATGATAAATGGAACTAGGGACTCTATGACATCTTTTTTGGCTGAGATGGGAAAGGATGGAGGAGAGGCTTTGTTTCACAAAGCCCTGAATTTTGGTGCAGTTGATTTGGGGCAGTCTATTTCGGTGCCGCTGCAGGACTTTGAGAAGTACTGAGCTGGAGCAGCAGGAATGAGCAAAAGATCCTGGGCTGCTGGATGAGATGTATCAGAAGCTCTGCAGCAGTATTTGGAACTGCTGGATGTGCCAGCAGGGCAGGGGGTGCGGGGCTACAGCGCAGAGAAATCCAGGGTGGTGCTGAAGGAGCGGTGGGGATGGGGCAGCACGGCCTGACTCCCAGCAGGGCAGGGACAGGGGGCTCAGGATTCCCAGGAACGTGGTGATAGGTCCCTTGTTTAGTGAGGTAGGTGTTAATAAGGTCCCGGGTCAGTGACTGCTCTCATAAGCAGAGGCTTACCAAGAAGAGGAAGGAGAAGGAGAAGGAGAAGGAGAAGGAGAAGGAGAAGGAGAAGGAGAAGGAGAAGGAGAAGGAGAAGGAGAAGGAGAAGGAGAAGGAGAAGGAGAAGGAGAAGGAGAAGGAGAAGGAGAAGGAGAAGGAGAAGGAGAAGGAGAAGGAGAAGGAGAAGGAGAAGAAACCACTTGGGGCTGGGTTATGGCAAATTCCTTTCCCCAGGCCAAAGCAGCTTTGAGCGTCTCCTAAAGCTGTAGAGAGCTGGATACAGCCTCTCTGCCCCCCTTTTACCTGGGCCCAGTCAACCCTATGCTCTCTCAAGTACCTATAAGTACCAGCAGTCAATGTTTCCCAGCAACTCATAGGAAAAATTCGGTAGGTAAGAAGGAACAAACAAAAAGAAACCTAATCCCCAACAAGCCTTTAATCACACCTCCTGTAGGACAACTTTCTATTCCGGTAGAAAAGGTGAACAGTGTTTGATTACTTATTTATGAGGACATGTTCAATGATGGAAAAATTATTAATAATCCCATGGATAGCTTTTTTAATGATGTTCCTCATTGCAGTCTGAATGCCTTATAGATGCCAATTTTATCTTCAAATTAACCTGGGAGGTAAAGTCATAACAAAGTTTCTGTTTTACAGACTGGGAATTCAGATAGAAGGTTGAAGGCAAGAAGATCCCACCAGCTGTTGGTGGTTCATTCAACCAACGTGAAACATAATCTGTTTATAAAAGTGAGATAATGTTTTTGTTATTTTATATTGGGTCTGTGGGTATGCAGCATTTCAGCAAATTAAATTCAGCAGTTTTCAGATGACTATTTAGAAATGGACATGCAGATTAAAGTTTCCATTTTCCTGAAGTTCTTTACACACTTAATCACTGCAGGCAAAGATATTTAGGTACTTTGTAGATCTCAGTGACTCCTCAGCAAACAATTGATTTTAAGTGATTTGCTTGGTCTTGGTATTCATGTGATAGCAGAAACATGCATAGAATCTTACTCTTAGGGAAGCATTTACCTTATACCTCTCACTCAAATGATTCTCCTTTTAACTGTTGCAGTCCTATGGTTTGTTTTCCCTGTGTGCTGGAGATGTGGTGAGGAGGTGCATCTTCAACCATTTCATTTGTTGAACCATGCTTTGGGCAGCTCTCCCTGTTTCCAGCCCTTTTGCAGCTCTGCTGTAATGCTGTGGGACTGCTGGCCTCCCTGTGTCTTCCAATTGGAGCCATCTCTGTGTATCTGGAGGAGGCAGAACTGAGCCTTGACCAGGTAGAAGAAACAAGCTGAGTAAAGTACATCTGGCAATTTCCAATCTGGGCTTTTATGGTTTTATAAAGTATTTGCAGACTGTTGTACAGGTTCTTTTAGTAAAACTGACTGCCACATAAGTTGGAGCAGGGGAGAACATGACAGACAGCACCTTGGCTCAATGGAGCCTCTGAAAGTGCCTTTATGACCAACGAAACCTGAGTTTTCATGATCTCTCATGAAAACTGTCTCATGAGTCTTTGCCTTCTGTGTATTACTTTCAAAATGCTAAAAAGGCACAGTGGCCACGTTGTTTTTACCAATTTTATGGACCAGACAAGCTGAGCAACGGTGGCCTCTCTCTAGTGGGAAAATATTTTTCTCTGCTGTGAGTGCTGGGCTTGCAGACACCAACCAAGCTGAAAAGAATTTCTAGAAGCAAAAAAAAAAAAATAGTATGATGGACTGAGACAGAATAAAGCAAAGATGGAAAAGGCAGACAGAAAATAATTTGTGGCAGGACAGCTATAGGAGATGAAGTGATAAAATGTAAAGAAACAGCAGGGAAGTGCCTGCTAGTGCTTGCGACTGGCTCTGTGAGGAAAAGCTGAGGACATACTGGGATTGGGGAGGAGAGGTAAAAATATATTCTATGAAATGGAAAAGGAAGCTGAGTGGACACAAGATTATTTGTGATTTTTTTTGTGGAAGAAGACTAAGACCCCAAAAAACCAGCAGGAAGGTAACTATGTCATGTAGATGAGTGATAGTTCCAAGAACTTTGTATATGGTGTCAGCTATACAAAGAGATTCTGCACGGATGTGCATGAGACACTGGACAAGACATGATAATTTTTATTTAGTAGTAGGCTTCACACCCAAAGCCTCGGTTCACTCAAAACAACGTACAGGAAAAAAAAAAAAAAAGAGGGTTTTTTCCACTTTAAAATGGTAGTTTAAAACAAACCATGTCATTCTAGTGAAGCCAGATCAGTACAGTGATTAAATTTCTTTTGTTGTATGCCTCTCATCAGGATTAAAGGCTACAAATGTGTGCTAATAAAGCACCAATTTTGTTTCTGTCTCCCAGATATAAAATGAATTTCCCATCTGCCTTCTTGTGATTTTTTCTGACTTTCATTTAGGCCAGTCTTATCCCATCATGAACTGACTACCACTATGTCCCCAATAGGTGAAGGAAGCAGGCCTTCATGGTTTTCAAATTCTTGACCCCATTTGCCAGTAACTTTGTGGTATTTATGCTCCTGTTTCTCCTTAGCAGCTCACTTTGCAGGGGCAATATGGGTAGGTCTAACCTTCTAACCCATTTGACAGGAAATCTTTACTTTACTGGACCCAAAATTGCTGCATATTTCAGGCAGAAATCCATTGTGCCAGGTTGAAGACCTAAAAAGTGAAGCCCATGAACCCATTTTAGCATTGGTAATATATCTTAGAAAGATGCTGAGGTGACAGTGACAGCTGGAGACCCAGCTCAAAGCAGGAGGAGGAAGGAATACTTTGGTCACTCACTCCGTAGCCAGACCAAGAAGAGAAACCTCTCCCTTGGCTTGGCATAGACAGTTCTGGAGGTGTTCTGTGCCTTTCTATAATGTCTTGGAGGTATCTGCAGGGTTTTTAATGGTGGCAGTGCTGTGACTGTGTGTGCTCTGTTCTCACTCTTGCCTCATGGAGCTGAATTCCTGCCTGGTGCCCAATGTTCCAGCAGGGATTCCTACTTCTTCCAAGGAAGCAGTCAATAGTCCCTGAGTTGTTATAAACAGGCATGTGTTGTTTGTGAGTGAAAAATGTCATTGTTTCAAGAATAGCTATCTGAATATTTTTGTGGTGTCAGTGTTACCTTGACCATGTGGCACTAACGTGTAACTTAGAAATGTTCTTGTTGATGAAAAAGCCAGTTCTGAATATTTTCATATTAAAAGCAGAGCACTATAACATCCAGACCATTATATGATTTCAGTGTGTTTTGTGCCTCAAGGTCCTGTATTGTACACATCTGCATGAGCTGGATGCTTTTCATTACTGACTGCTCCATGAACTGGGTATTTTTAGAGGAAAACCTGCTGTTCATGCTGTTATTTTCAAGCTCCTTTCTTTAAGTCAATCCTGTTAAATTGTGTTGAACACAATGACTGTCACTTTATATCTGCAAAATTGGTTATTTTTTCCTCGTGGCAGAGTTTGCTTTTAAAAAAAGGGCGATGGGGGCTGGGGCAAGGGGAAGATGTATTATTTGAAGCCTAAGAAATCTTTGAGTAAGGTCACTGAGCACAGTGGTGGTGCCTGTAACCTGTGAAAGCATTTTCGCCAACAGTTTACCCCCAATGCCTATGGAAAAAATCCTATTCAGTATGATATATGAAAGCATAACCCTCTGTAGTAAAGGAATCAATGGAAGCATTCATATAATAGATGACTGTTCAGGCTTGTGCAGTCTGCTGCTCAAACATAATTGGCATCCATGTAATAAAATACTGAGCACCTGGGGAAATGTTTGAGATGTTTATGAGTCATCACATAGTTTATTATAGAAGACTGACACAGAACTGTGTAAAGCAGAATAGGCTAACTAGCACCTGAGTTTGCATTACAGTATTTAATACAGTAACAAAGAAATACACAGATTTTAGATTTTCCGTGTATTTAACTAATGTACCTTCCAAATAATTTATTAGGGGTCTGATGGGTATAATAGAGTATCAGGCTGGCAAACCACTGTTTCTACATGGAATCCTTAAATTGTTGCTCCAAGATGCAGAATAGAAATCCAGGCTTTAATCCAGTGTTGCTGACAGGCAGAACTGAGCCACAGTTGCACAGTGTCTTTGTACAATGCAGGCTCCTCTGAATGGAGCCTGTCTTTTGCTCTATGCCTACATAATGTTTAGCACAGCTGGGAGTCCTTATCTCAGCCAAAGCCTCTCTAGATGACACTGTAAAGGAAACAACAACATATTTGTCAGCTGCATGTATTAAGCATGTTAATAAGTTCCCTGTTCATAAAAAGGACCTGCTCACTTCACATTTGAACAGACTTGCAGCCTCTTGATCTTATCCTGCAGACTTTGGGCTCTGTCTGTTTAGAGAACTGTAGTACAAGAACTCTTCCAGAGCTCTCTAATATCATAACACCACCATCTCCAGCACCTAGGAAACAAATTTAAAGCCAGCTCTGGTCTGACAACATAACGTAGTCTGCAATGTAGACACATTAGTGTTAAATGTTGTGCTTGCCCTGAGAGATGCTTCTCACACACAGATTAAGAAATTGTGTATGCTGAACTGCCAGAACTCTCCTCTTGTTTCAGTTTGGCTCACTTGACTTTTAATTTAAATCACCTTTCATTCAAGTGGGTTTTTTTTGTGTGTGAAGCAACAGAAAGCAAATGAGTCTAACTGTCCTCTGCAATAGAAACTTAGGTGCAATACTCTCCAGGAAAAAGCAGTAGCCAGTTATTCATATTCAATTTATCTTGCTGATTAAGAATGCCCATCACATCTGTGTCCACACCACCCAGTGCCCTGCAGTGGGTACCAATTCTTCTCATTCTTAAAGCTTTCTGCTCCACCACAGCAAATCAGAAAAAGGAAATGTTGCTCTGCCTTTTGGTTGTTGCATTAACACTTTCTACTTTTTTTCTTTTTTGTCTTCATTGCTCTTCTCTCAGTCCTGCTTTGACTGTGGGATGGGTCAATTTATATCAGATCTTTGAACCTTTAATGTCACTAGAAAAATTCTTTCTCATTTGGTGATGGTCCCATAAAACAGGCTTTGTTTCATTGTCTTTTAGAGATGGTTGGTGTATCTGTATTATGGGGTTATTCTGGGGATATGGGTAAGTACGTGTATGATAAGGGGAAAGACTGAGAGGGAGATATTGATCAGGATTTCCCTCATTCTTAACAGTATCTCTCTAACGTGATTTTGGACAGTTGAGCCAAGTTTTCAAAGTGAATGAACACAAGCAGAATTCTTGAGAATCAGGACAAAACAATTATTTAGGGGATTATTATGGTTCTTGCCCTCTGAGATGTGAAAACTAGAACTCATTACAGAGCTAGGGATGTAGAAAAGGGGGGAGGTAATTATTTAAAATAAAATAAAATTGTCGTCCATCCATGGAAAAGACTGTTAAATCTTGCAGAATGGAAGGATGGTAGCTGTGGTACCAAGCTACACAAGGGTGTGGTGGGGGTCCAGGAGAGCAGATGGAGACAGATTCCCTAAGGTACAACTGCTGTAGTTTATATCAATGCTGAGGTACAATAAGACTCAGGAACAACAAAAAGGAGACAAAAAAAGTGCTATTTAGATACTGGGGGAAGGTCATCAGCTTAGACTTCTCCTGGGTAATTAAAACCTGCCAGGATAACTGTAGACCTCAAATAGAGTGGAATACAGAGAATGTTCCAGCAGATTATATCAGTCTGAATCTGGGCCTTTGATACAGTCCACATGGACACTTTGCTAGGATGCAATTCCTCTAAATCTCACTGACCTCAGAGACCTAAGCATTGCATCAAGACTTAGAGTCACACCAGGCTTTTGGAGGAAGGTATAAAGTTTTCTCTTGGTAGGTAGACTCCATAGTCAACTTCCTGGAGCTGAGGAATTTCCAAACCATGTCCAAAGGAGACCACTGAATAGCATCTGAATGACGTGAATCTGTGGCTTTCAGTTCTCTGATAAGGAGTTGGAAGGTCCATCCAATTAACACTCCATGCTTTCAGCTCCCCAGACCTCCAGGATACAGAAGATTCATGTGAAGATATCCCAGCACAACTTCTCTTGGGACTTCTTAATTATCTCTAGTGTGGAATGCGTTCTAAGAATAGGTAATTTACAGCAACATATTCCTTTGGGGTCGAATCTAAAATGAGAATTGTCATGAGAAAAGTAAAAAATAAAGTGAAAATAAAATATTTTGAATTTCAGCAGAGATTCAGTATGGATTTGATCCCAAGATAATTTTGTATATTATGGCCATTCTTATTTACTCAGGGGTGATTTGTGTGGAGTTAAGAAAATGAAGGTTTGAAAGTTAGTTTTTCCTTAAGTGGATGCATAAAATGGGGGTTAATCTACAAGTCAGAATAGGGCCCTGACTATTTTCCTTTGCATTTTAGACTTTGAAGAAAAATTAACAGATACATAGTCATTATCCGACTTTTGTAGTAAAAGTGAAAGTATGATGAATATATTTTCTATCAGTGGTCTTTCACAAAGGTTGTTTTCCCAGTGATATTAAAACTTTATTATTTATTTTGTGGTACTTTCATGACGATATGTGGTGCAGATTTTAACCATGGTAGCAACATGGCTGTTAGCTCTTAAATATCTTTACAACATGAATGAAAATATGTCATACCTGTTGCTGTGTACTTAGCTGTAGAAAAGTGAATGTTAAAACAATTAGTCAATCAAACAAAAAATATTTTTTTTTTTAGCAAGTGACAAATTGCAGTTGGTTTTTTCTCCAACATTTTCTTTCCCAACCAATGTGGTGTTGAATGAGTAGCACTGTTTCCCTCTGGATTGTAAGGATAAGAACTTTGTAAATTGCACGGATTACCTGGTAAAAAGGTATTGGCTGTAATTTTGAAAATGCTGAAGTGTTCTGTATGTATTGTTAAAACCTTGAAAAAAATTACTGTCGCAGACTTAATTTCCTTTATAGTGGATGACACAGCATTTTATAGTAAGCAAATTCCATGTCGAGTCTTGTTACAAATTTAGTTAAAAAGTACCAAATAACCATTTTCTGCTGTTTAATTCATTATCTAACCTACGGGAAGGATTCAGATATGGGTAGAGAGATAGATTTCCTAATATCACATTATGTTCTAAGTCCCTGGATGATGTAAAATCTGAATTTTGTCTACCACTTGTTATCATGAAGAGATTTTAAAGTACAAACTGATGGGTTGAGACCCAGTCCTGTCCCCTGGACAGCAAGGGCAGAGCCAGCAGCAAACAACAGACTGAACCCTGCCGCATTGGTCATCTCTCTGCTGCTACTGTCCCAGCTCTGGTGCGGTGATAAAGCCAGGTCTGAGAGCAGCACTGGGGGCTGGAATTGGGAAGGGGTTCCAGATCTGAGGATAAGTTCATGTTTGTCCTTTTGCACATTTTCTTGTGTGAATACAGAGTGAGGTATAACTGGAGTTGTCAGGGACTGTAAGTTGATCTGGTTTTCTATGGGTTTAGACGGACTTTGTTTCTGCTTAGTCAAGAGTGGCATGCCCTCAAAATCTTCAATTGCCAAGTCACAGGCCTACAACTAGCTGGGATTAGCTTTGATTCAGAATTACCTTGCAATGCCAAAATTCAGTGCAATGGAAAGTTGTTGGCTCTGCTTCCCTCCGGGATGTTCCCTCTGTGGCACAAAGGTCCTCACTGATGGGGAAACTACAGCTTTTTGCTGCTTGGCACTGAGAGATTGTCTTGTTCATAGTCCTCGATAGTCTCCTTCCTGCCAACTGTGGTAGGTTTTGTGTTTTCAAAAGAAGGATTTGTTCTTTTGACTGATTTTTCAGTGTGTAGCTTCTCCTCATTGCTCCTTCCTCAGTTTATTGCTAATCCTCATATATTCAAGCCATGGCTTCACTGGGAGAAGGATGACAAGCATTCTTTATTTTTTTTTATTTTTTTATTGCTTCTATGACTTGCTGCATCCTAGACAATTCAGGTGCTGTGCAATTATATATCTTGCATTTCTGTTAGCATTCCCCTCAAATATGTCTGCAAAACCCTGTCTTCTATGCAGCCAAGTTCTCCTTGCACACAACCAAACCAAGGGAAACTCTGTGAGACATATGCAAAAGGCCTCTCCTTGCTATAGAAAGTTTCTGCAAATGCTGTGGTCACTGATCTTGGTGTTTATTTGTATACCAGAGTCATTTGTTGCTGCCAAAATGGGAGTAAAATGTCATTTCTGGTGACTCTTTTTCTTTCTTTTAATAATTCAGCCTACTATATGAGAAAGTCTTATGAAACTTAATTGTGACTCAAGATTCAGTTCAAGAACACCTTTTAATTGGTTTCTCAGGGACTTCAAAATTATTTCCTGCAGTTAATTGTTGAAGGGGGGAAAAATACTATAGGATTTCATGGATGCCTAATGAACATGTTCTAGAAAGTCAGACATGAATAATCCCACACCTTGTCCATTCTCTAATATTCATTCATGCATTATATTTGAAGTTTTTATACTTTCTAATCTTGTAATTTTTTTTCCTTGTGTCTGGATGCAGCCTTTCCACATGGGGTCAAATATAAAACAGGCAGCCTCTACTTTCCAAAGAATTTCTGGAATTCGAGTTAAAACAATTGAAGAAGGGTTCTGCACAATACACTGAGGCAGGTTTCCACAGACCATCAGGAAGAGCTCCAGGAGAGCCACTGAAGGAGAGTGGATCAGCTTGCAAATCTCTTAGATATTATGACTGGATGCAGTGTCTACCTTCTTCTCCATCTTAAACAGTTGCAATGCCATTAAAAGTCAGTTTGCTTCACAGCAGAAGTGGTTGTGTTTCAGAAATGAGAGGAACAATTGCTGTGTGCAGTTGGCAGATGAGTTTCTAATGTGCTTGGGGATTCTTTTCCATGCTGTAAATTCAAATTACATCTCATCATGTGCCTAGTTAAAGGATAGAATGTGTCACAGTAGAGAAAGGGAAAACCAGGGACAGATTGTGATCCTGTTGGCAATTATGTAAGTCTAGACTACTTCACTGTCATTTCCTATCCCAGGATGAATGAAAACAGGGTCTGCTGGGGAAGAAAGCAAACAAACAAACTTCTTATACTCATATTGGACTATTTATGAGAGAGCATTTCTTGTATTTCAAGTGATTTAAGCACTAGGAGCAAAGCAAATATGTAAACCTAAATATTGTAAATAAGTAAAAAATGTAGCATTTTATTTTAATTTTTGGCTTTGTCAATGTTCATTGAATCACAGATTACTTTTGGTTGTCAGGGACCCTAAAGATCAGCTAGCTCAACATCCCTGCCATAGGCTGGGACACCTTTCACTAGACCAGTTTGCTCAAAGCCCCATCTAACCTGGCCTTGACTACTTCCGTGGGTGGGGCATCCACAACTTCTCTTGGCAGCCTCTACCAGTGTCTCACCACCTTCACAGTAAAGAATTTTTTTCCTAATATCTAATCTAAACCTTCCCTCTCTCAGTTTAATGCCATTCCTTCTTGCCTATCAGTACAAGCTTTTCTAAGGAGTCCTTCTCTATCTCTCTTCTAGGCTCTTTTCAGGCACTGGAAGGCCACAGTTAGATCACCCCAAAGCCTTCTCTTATCCAGGCTGAATAACCCCAACTCTTTCAGCCTTTCTTTGTCAGAGAGGTGCTCCATCTCTTGAATCATCTTGGTGGCTCCTCTGGACAGGCTCCAGCATGTCTATGCCCTTCCTGTGCTGGGAGCCCAGAGCTGGAAGCAGCACTGCAGGTGAGGTCTCAGCGGAGCAGGGCAGAGGGGCAGAATCCCCTCTGTCCCCTGCTGCCCACGGTGCTCCTGATGGAGCTCAGAACATGTTTGGCTCTCTGGGCTGCCAGCACACATGGCCAGCACACATTCAACCTTCCATCCACCAGCACCCCCAAGTTCTTTGGAGCACAGCTGCTCTCAATCTGTTCATCCCCCAGCCTATCTTGATACCAGGGTTTGCCTCAACACAGGTGCAGCCCTTTGCACTTGGTCTTACTAAACCTCACGAGATTCCCATGAGAGAAGGAGCCTGTCCAGGTTCTGATGATACCTAAGGCCCCAGGCAGGGAGTCAGAAAGGAAATGTAATTGTCTTGTATTGCTGGCTACGCTTGATGACCAAGGCAAAATGTAAAATTCATTAGCTTTTAATAAAAAATTTAACATATGTTCCGAAAACATTGTCATGAAATAGAAAGTAAATTCATATTCCAAGTAATAATGAGAGATGTAGAGACCTGAAGAAACGTCAGAAACAAAATCCTTGGGGTGTATCAAAAACTGTGGCAAGCACATGTTCCCTACAGCTTCTCCATAATTTTTAATCTTTCATTAACCATGTCTAGCTTCATCATTATCAACTTTGTGAAAACCCTGGTGTGTTCATATGTGAAACAGACCTTTGGGTAGCATTATTTGCTATGCATGGAATTATGAGTTTGTTTGTTTGTGTCATCCTGTGTGTGTGAGTGTGTCACCTCTCCTGGGCATTTGGTGTCATAAAACCATTAAAATGCACCAACAATCACCCCTGGTGCTTTACAGAAGGAAGCGATAAAAGCTTTCTTGTCATGTTTAAGTGGCAGGGGAATTTAGGTATGTTATCCAGAATGCAATTATTCAACTTGGAGCACAGCCAAGGCGCCGAGACTAACAATATGTTTAATCTTATGAAAAGACGGCATGGGATCTTTAATGACCATGTTTTGTCCGTATCTCGGATTTACGATGTCTCTCAGAGACAGTTCGTGTGGTGTCATGCTCACAAGACATAATGAGATGATCTATAACTCTGCTGAGCTTTGTTTCAACTGGTCTTTTTGAAGAGATGTGCATTTATTCAGTTTTATTTTTAATCTGTTCAGTGCAGCCTTGTGATGTTGGGAAGCCAGCCTTGGGAGGAAGCAGTTGGTCCAACCCCATGCCATCCATTGATGGGGAGGCTGTTTCCCTGACAACGGCAAAGATGAGAAACCAGAGAGAGGCTCTTTTCCAGTTCATGTTTCTTTTTTACTCGCTGTTACAGGCACTCATTAACTTTTGAGGAGGAATCAGCTCATATCAAACCAAACTAAAGCCAAGTGGAATGGCAGAAATGTCACCACATTTTCAAGATTTTTGAGGTTATAAGCTTCTGTGAAGCCTGCTGTTATCAACATTAATTTTTTATTTAAAAGTATTAACAAACTAGGATTTTTTTTCCCATTTGGGAATTATTCATGGCACTATCAAAAGAAAGAAGCAAGGTAAAAGAGTAAAAATTGTTGCACTATCTCGGCTTCACGCTTTGTGCAGGATGCCTTTGTTTGTGCAAGAATGCAGCTAAAGGAAGGGTTTGTGACTCAGTTAGGGCTGTAGAGCTGGTGGACATAGTGAAATACATATCTGCCTTTTTATTCAAACTCCTGACATTTTGGACTTCCTCAGGAAAAACAGAAGCTGACAGACAACAGAAGGAGGTGACAGCCAGGTTGACACAGGAGGCTGACAGCAAAGGCAGGCTGGTGTTTTGATGCCTGTGCAAATAAGACCCAGGAATATGAGTCCACTGTGCCTCACCTAAACTGTCACCTGGGATACTGTCATTTCTCTGATGCTTTGCAAATGTGTTTTTTTTTTCCTTTAATATCTCGTGGAAATTACTGCATGAGTTGCAGGCTGTTAATAGTCAAGAACTTTTTAATGGTGGGGAAAGGGTCCTGGATTTATTCTGCTTGGTGTAAGAAAAACTTGATTTCTTGTTTTCTTTTGTTAAAGATAATACAGATATGTGATACCAAAACAGTGAACTCAGGAATTACTAAAACAATAATTCCATGGAATATAAACCAGAATTTTTATTTTATACCAGTACAAACTTTGAGTAAATTAATACATTAATTCATAAAGTTAAGAGCAATTTTTTTTTTCTATGAGAATGGCATTGCCAGAAAAGGTTTTTGAGGTTCTGAAGACTCCCTTCCTGTGACCTTCCTGAGGGATTAGTGTAAAAGAGGTTGTTGTGAGAGGAGCCTGGTCCAATCCTCCAGATCCAGCATGTCTGGTGTGAGTGTGTCATAGACCAATGCACTTCTAAAATACAGGCTGGATTTCTGCCAATTCCTGAGGTAGCTTAAAATTCTGGGTAGATTGCAAAATGTTGCTGACTGACCAAGTAGCATGAAATGCAGGGAATATACACAGATATCCCAAACTTGACTCGTAACCCTTCTAAGAACTTGTCCGCTCATAAATTGAATGAACAAGTTGTAGATATGAATAGGCAGCATAGAGAAGTCATTTTTATAAAATATTTTAAGAGCTCTATGCCATTATTTTGATTATGAGCTATAACATTTAATAATAATTATCATACTGTTGTAGGCAATGCAGACACAGGATATTTTAATATCTCGAAAGTTACAGCTCTTGCAGAAGCTCTGAATAGACCACTGATCTTTGGGTTTTGGAGATAGATAAAGCCTGGGCTGTAGCATTTATTTATTAATTTTTCATAGGAAATGTTAAGGCAGTGTGGAATGGGTGTATATGAGAGGCTGGCTTATCTTGGACTGCAACATGACAAGATTTTATGCAACATCAGGCTCAAATCATGTGAAACTAAAGTTCTTGAAGTCAGCGTGCACTAATCTCCTTCAGGAAAGGAATCTTTTGCTACAGTATCATTTCATGAGCAAGCATTTTTCAAACATTCTTTTTGTTGGCAGAGGCTTGATAACAAATAATAAATACCAATTAGCTGTATTCAGCTGGGGGGCTGTCTGCTGATTTGGGGTCAGAGAGGGCCATGTTGTTAGGAGATGGTTAATGCTCACTACAGCAGGTCAAGTCTGTAAAAACAAAAGCAGCATTTGAACAAGGGAGAAAAGAAAATTGAAGACGCTGGTGGACAAAGTCTGAGCAGCAGCATGTTAAACAAACATTAACATTTTATTCTCATGGCTGCGGCTTTTTTTTTTTTTCCCTGTGTAGTACAGGGCCTTCTCCATAGTCTGCTATTACTTTGCTTTTGTTTTTGTTTAAACTGCATTACTAGCATTTAAACACATACTTATCTGGGTGATGGGATAATACATTCTTCCCTCTCAAGTCCAGATACTTTTGCTTTTACTTCCAGCAGCATCTGTACAGATGCAAAGAGAATTCTGACGGGTTTCTTTCTAAGCTCTTCATAGGTTTTCCCAAAATAAAAATTACAAATGTATTTGGTTTCGTCTTCAGCACCCTTCTGCCTGATTTGCAAACTGTGCCACCAAATTAATTGTGATCGATAAAACCCTTCATAAAAATGCAAACAAAATGTGTTACTAGAAAGGCTTCTAAAGTCTGTGCTCTAATTCTACTTGAAGAATGTGCAGTAGATTTTTTTTTAAATTTTTATTATTTTGGGGCTATAATCTGTTAGGCAGTGATCAAAGTGAATGTCTGAATGCAACACAGCCATGAGACTGAAGAGGGTGAAGATACGGAGTTGTGCATCCCGTATTCAGTGGGGTTTTGGTGACAGAAGAAACCTCTTTACCACTCTACTTGCAGGAACAGAGAGGCTGGTAAGTCACGGATCATGTCTATCTTCTTTCTCACAAAAAGACTATAATCAAAACCACAAAAATCTTAAGCATAGGTTTTGGAAGAGGGTCAAAACTCAATCCTGAAGACCAAAACCTATTTCAGGACTGGAAGAGATGAAGTTTCTGATTGTTAGGTATACCATACCTGGTCAGTGTGAAAGGTAAGTTGAGGCCAGCTGAGGAATGCTGATGGAGCATGAACATCCTCTTGATGTCCATGACACCTCTGGATGTCCCCTGCAATTCAGCCTGCTCTACAAGTCTGATTTATGCTTTCACCAGTCATGGTAATGTCAGATGAGGAAAATGAAACAAAGTTTTAGGTAAAAATCCACTACAGGGATCCTCTCGACCCCATCCTTCTGATGGCTTTGGAACAAATAGAATTGCAGCAAAAAAATTCAAGTATTCAATTTAAATAGGGAGCTTTCCACCAAATATAATCAAAGCTAAGTATTTAAACCAGAACTGACTCAGCAAACTATGGTAAATGTTGCCACAGCAGATATTAAATTTTACCTTGTACCAAGTACAGAGGTATAAAAAAAAATGAAAAGTGACACTGCCTAAAGGTAAATAAAATTTCAGTTCTCTGTGAAAAGGATTCAGTTGTCCTTTCCTTACATGCTTTTTTTCTGCTATAGAACAGCATTTACAGGATAGCTGCTCATTACACGTGCACTTATCCTGCAGTGCAAGTAAAACAGCCCCTCTGATTTCAGGAGCCCTCTGGGCACTAAGTTCCTGCTTAAACCACTTGAAGTCTGTGTCAAAACAGTGTCTGGGAGATGAAAGAACTGCCCTCCAGATGAGTGAGAGAATGATGTGTAATAAGTTGCAATTTGCCTAAATGCAATTGTACCTGATGAGTGTCACAGTGAAGCTTTTGGGAGAAGACCTGGCTGGAACAGCCGAGGAGACCTGAACTGCTCCGGCCCCATCCCAGGGGCTGGAGTTACTTGTACCAAACCTGGATTATCAGGTCAAAATCCTTCACTGGAACATCAGCAGTTCAGGAATAGTGTTAGGAGATGATGATGCAAACTGCCCTTGCTGGAGATTTATGTGCAGGCATGCTTAAGGGGAAGGAGGAATCTTGCATTTCCTTGTGGGAGGTGTTGAGCTGGAAAGAAGTTGAGCTTGGATTAACAAGTTCCCAGTGAGTAGAGGTGCACAGCACCTGCAGCTCTGTTAGCTTCAGTTTGAAGCTCAGGTTTTTGGAGACTCTCCATGCTATGTCGCTTCCTCAGAGACAGCATTTTGAAAAATAAAGGCTCAAGCACCAGAAGGAATGGGAACAATCCAGGGATGGGGGTTTTGTGCTGGATTTGAGGAAGGCCTTTCCAATGCATTTGGATATGGCTGGGGTTTTTGGTTGTTCTGCAAATTATTTACAGTATGTAATTGAAAATATAAAGAAAAACTCAGCATAGAGGTGTTTTAATTGAAATGCAAAGTTTATTGCTTGAAATAAGACTGATGTAAAAAGAAAAAAAGAAAAAAAGAAAGATAATTTCCTCTTAGACAGTGTTGGCTCATCCGCTGAGACACTTGTGATCCATGAGCTCTTTGATGCAATTCACATGAGGCTGAGATACTGTCTAATTACTGAGAAATTAATTTAAAAACCGAAACTCAGACCCTTTTTGCATGCACTAAACACCCATCCTGTCCTGCACAAATTAGCAAACTGTGTGTGCTCCTTATGAGTCCCATAGGATAATTTGCAGATACACATGAAATTATCCATTTTGTTCATGTTTCCAACACCTTCAAAAAACCCAGAAATGAAAACATAACATTTGCCCATAGTTTAGGAAGTGGGTATAGAAGAAGCTAAGTATTTGAGAACCCTTGCAAAATATCCAGTTCTTGATGTTATATTTCTACAGCATGTCTGCTGCCCTAGCCATAAGCTTACCTAAGCTCCCCAGGAAGCTTTGTGATTAATTTCTGGTACATATATATTTATTTAATAAACACTGTAACTTCACACACAATCTGAATACTTCATACATTACCTCAGCCTGTTTTAATTGCATTTTTATCTGCTAAACCGTTGCGTGTTACAAACCAGGCAAAGGGAGGATCCCTTAAGGTCATCTGGTCAGATTCTCTCTTCATAATAAAAGATTATTTAATATACTGTATTCCCTAGTGCTGGTGCCAGGCTTCTTTTAAACACCTCAAATAATGAGGTTTCTACTGCCTAGCAGGAAAGATTATTTCACATGGTAATGGACCTTACCAGTAGAAAGTTTTTGTTATTTATTACCTAAAGTTCTTTATCACCTTTCAAATGATGTAGTGAGATTTACACTCTTCGATAACTGTCTTGAAGCACCTATAATGAAGCCCCATCTAGAAGAAATGCGTGGATTTCAGTAAGACTAGGATAGTTAATTTTAGAAATTTGAATGAAGATAGAAGGATAAGGCTGAACATAATGCATACTATATATCCATGTATTCAACTAAAAGGGGGAGAAAAAAAAAGACAGAGGAATTTGCTTCTACTTCTGGCATGAAAAAATACTCTCCATCTTCTTATATTTGAACAGAACTAAAAGAAATGCATACTTAATCTGCTCAGAATTGGCTATGATATTTAGCCACATTAAAAAAAAAAACCACAAAAAAACCCCCAAAAAACAACAACAACAACAAAAAACAAACAACCCAAAACAAGCCACACCTTCCTTTCAAGTTCTTTAAAACTGTGAATCTTTATGAAATCCTTTGCCTTGAGTAAGACTATTGTTGGGGGTTGGTTCTCTCCCTTTTTCCCTCTGTGGAATTTTCCCCATTGTCATGCTAAGATACCTGTTGACTGGGCCCTGGTGGCAAGGGGGAGGGGAGAGAAGAGGGGAACCCCGCGAGATTCAAACAGCCAGAAGAGGAAGCGGGAGGCTGGACCCCGGCCCATTTCCCCCGCGGAGTTCGGACGAGAAGGACGATCGCTGCCTCTCCTCCATCTCCGCCATCCCAGCGTCGGGAAACCACCATCGGACCCTGCAGGCACTGCTGTCTTCTCGCTGTGAACTACCACCATCCAGCACTCTGCTGAGCACCAGGACCCACACCGTGAGCAGAGGGCTCTCTCTCTCCATCTCTCTCTCCCCCTGGGACAGCGCTGCCATCACCCCCAGCCCTCCTGCGGCTCTGCGGGACCCGCCCGCCCCCAGCACCGGGAACTGCAGCTCAGGGAAAAGGTGCCTGCAGCCAAAAAACACTGGGACTGAGTTACTGTTCTGTTTGTGGGTAATTTCATAGCTGTTGTTGTTCTAGTTTGTCGTGTTAGATATACTAGTAAAGAACTGTTATTCCTATCCCCATATCTTTGCCTGAGAGCTCTCTTAATTCCAAAATTATAATAATCGGAAGAATCACTTTTTTTTCCAGTCCAAAGGGAAGCTTCTGCTTTCCTTAGCAAACACCTGTCTTTCAAACCAGGACAACTATATATACAAATGGCCACATAGTAATTTGATGCTATTCAAACGTATTCTGCATCCTTAAGCTAGCTTCAGCTACCTTAAGAAACTTGAAATTTTTTAGGAGGTAGAAGACTACTCTTATTTAAAATCAGCCTTCCCTAGAGAAATATAAATGCACATTCACCTATTGCTTTTGATAATGTTGGGAACATTGTACTGAGACAGCTGAGGGCATGCGAGGGGCACAAAATTATATCTCGGTGATATAGTTTCTTTAAAAAACTTTATACAAAATACAGTTTTTAACATTAATTCTGTGATGAATTAATAGCTATTATGGGGCCAGTTTGTATGTGTTGTTGGCATAATTGGAAAGAAAGAGATCAATCTGAATTCAAATGAGAAATTTTAAAATGCGGTATCATTTAGGCTGCAGTACCCCCAACAGTGTCCTATTTACCTTCCATAAGTATATGGTGGTCTGTATTAGCCACAAACCGATCAACTTTAAAGAATTAGGGACAAGAACTGAGGAAATGCACAGTAAAGAAACAGGGCTTGAAATGATGTTTCATCTGGGTTTACCTGCCAGAAGTGGAAATATCATTTTGGTTGCTTTACAGCACACTTAACTGTACATTAGACCAGAAATACAGAAACCCTAGAGGGGGGATATAAAAGGCAGAGCTGCCAAAATAGTCAGTGAAAGATGAGTTTTATGTGGCCCATGCTGCAATGGGAAGTGGGAAGGCGAAATATAGAACTTATGTGTGCAAGGGAAAACAGGGAACTGAGGTGGGATTCTTGAACTCATTGAGCAGCGCAGCAAGTTGAAGCTTGGGCAACAGCAATAAAAAAATCTGTGTGCAAGGAGAAGGGAACAGAAGGTCATGAAAAGGGTAGGCCTGTATTTAGCCCATCTTTGCTTAAAGATTAGTGTTATTTTACTGAAAATGTAGTGGGTTTTGCAGTTGATCTCATTCTTAGGACTTCAACCTCCATGTGAGTATAAGGTTAAATTCCTAATGGAGCCCTCTTCTGCAGTTTTCCTTCATTTCAGTACAATGAGTCACCTATAAGCACAGGAAATCTTGAGGTGCAACTTCTGGAGCCTTTGACCAATACTTTGGCTAGACTAAGTGATGCCAGCTGCAACAGGCACCATGCGGCAAGGCAGATTTGTGCTGTTTGGAGCAGTTCATGAAGCAACTATAATACCTTCATTCACATTGTATAAATTATTTATTTGTCTTCTATTGTCACCTTCTGCAGATATGCTAGCAAGCAAATTAATTTGCACACTATTCATACAAATAATTGAAGAGCATATTGAGAACTCTTCCATTTATTTTTGGATGTACACTTAATATTTGCATCTAAGACCTACACTCTGCATAATATAAAAAGATTATTTTACTTAGTCAGTTTAGATCACCTTGACTGAGGAATTACAAGTGTTTGAGAAACTTGTTATTCTCAGGTAAAATACTGAGTATTTTCTAAGAGGTTAATGTTAAAAATGTGAAACACTTGAAGAAAATTCAAGAGTAAAGGAGATGCCGTATTTGTTGATCTAAGTATTAACTATTTATTTTGGGTTTTATTTTTTTCTGGGTTTTTTTATCCACAAAAGAATAAGGCAGAAGGGGATAATGAATTATGAAATATACTCCTTTTCAGCTTAAGAAAGGCTAAATATGTTGTACTTCTAAATACAGCACTGCTGGTTGACATCTTTATTCTGAAGGCAGGGAGTCAAGAGAATGCATTATTTATTTAAGTGATACTTGTTTATCCTGGAAATTATGGTGCTATATATATATTTATACATTTGTGTATATACATATATATACATATTTATGACTGTAAATAAATTTAGACATGTGCCTTTTTACCTCATGACAAAAATATAGGAAATATTGAGTATTCGTCATTGTGAAGCAGGGAGAAAGGCCTTTCCATGAGATTTACTGGCCCTGAATATCAGTTTTCAAACTGTGTCAGAACAATAAAAAATGTGAGTAACAGTGCTTATATATAGGAATATTGACATATTGAAAAAAATTGGAAATTTCAAAGAACTGATGAATCCTTGAACAAGAATATCAGGGAAGTATTACCAAGCAAATGAAGATGATAATGCCAGATAATGACGGTTAAGTGCTTGATATAGAAACAAAGCTGAATAAAGATATATGGGGATTGTTAAGTGGAAATGAACAAATCAAGATGAACAATAAGATGATGAATTTTTTAGTAGGCAAGAAGCAAAAACTTCTGGTTGTACTTTTTTTTTTTTTAACACTGCAAATGTGTGCCATATTTTCCTGGTAGCTGACCAGCTCCTTGGATTTGGTTACATTTATGACCTTTGCAGTGAGCTCCTCATTTAAAAAACAGTGTCATACTGTGAGTGCTAAAGGAAGCAGAAGGACTTCTTAATGCTCCTACATTATATTCAGGCTTTTATAAACATGAATTATCTATTTTTTTCTGCTTATCTATTCCTCCCTTGCTGTTGAAAGTTAAATTGAATTTACATTGTATTTTGCTTCCACAACAAACAGAAAATATACCTTGTTTTACTCAGTAATCTTGACTGTTGTGAATAACATTCTTATATTTTAAGTTGTGAGTTTTACTGATGATAAGGGACCTAAGATATTGAGGTCCAAAGTGAGAGGCAGCTGGAGGGATCAAACCCCACTTATTTGACTAGACTTCAGTCACACCATCTTTGGCCAGAAAACAAGACACAGCTTAATTGTGCTCCCTTAATTTTGTTAGGTTTGGGCTCTTGTGTCACTCACTTGTTCCCCATGTTAGTGTGATATTCTCTCTGTAGCATCTACTTTGGTGATGGCAATTAATATTGCTTGCTTATTTTAATTAAAATGAAGTGTTTTCTACTTCAAAGCAAAGAATTATGCAGCACTTGCCAGTAGTTGTCTTATGGTGGTACTAAAAATATGGGCACATTTTTCTGTTTTTACACTGTCCTAGCCTTTCCCTCTTTCCTTATATTTTTAGCCACTATAGATTTAAAGTCTGATTTACCCTTCTGGTTTTTCATTTCCCTGCACAGTCACTCCCACTGCCACAAAGTGACTACAGCATTGAGCCATTCTGATCAGGAACAGATCTTTCATTTATCTCCCTCCCAAAAACTTGGGCTGCTTGCAGCAGTACTGGGACTGTATTGTCCTGGTCCCCGGTGGTAATGGCTAACAGCAAGTCGGGGAACTGTCTCTGAGTTCTTCCTCATCTCTTCTTGGCTGAGGAGATCAAAAGACCCCCCAAAAAACCTCATCCTATGAAGCTTTTAAAAGGGCTTATGGTTGTTCATTTACTCTGAGATAGAGGGCAGGGAGAAATATCGACAAGATCTTTTCAAGAGGTCGAAACACCAAAACCAACTTTACTGTCAACTTCAGAAAATCAGAGTACTTTGGCAAAAGGTTTAGAGCAGCATTCAGTCACCACAAAACACTTCTCAAAGCATTAGCTTGGCCCATTCAACTTCAAACTCTTAAGTTTGATTTTAAGTTTTTAAGATTTCAAGAAGAGGGAATTAACAGAAGAAAGAGAAAAACAGAGGAGATATAGAAGAGGACACCTATAGCTACCAACTCCTGGGTTCCAATGATGTTCAGCTGATAGAAACTCCAAGAGGAGGTAGGGTCAAGACACGTGCTCATCTTGTGTTCTGCCTTAAACACCCCTTGGCCTTCCTGGGCCCTTCCCCCAGGTGGGACTTCTGGTCATTTGGCCACTTGAGCTGGGCTGGGGGCTCCAGAGGCAATGTGTGAAACATTGCCTCTGCTGTTGCAGGGATTGGCACCACTGCTGGCCTGGCATACAGTCTCTAGGGATGGGGGGGGTTGGGGGGGATGCCAGGCATTGCTGCTCCAGGGCAAGGCCCAAACTCTCCTTTCCCCCCCAATTCATGTACCCCAAAATGTCTCAAGACATCAACCTTTCCAGCTTCTCACACTGAGTCACCTGCAGGTGGTAATTTTCTATCAGATTTCCACTCCAGGTGATTCAGTTCTATCAGGCTGTGCTGTTTTCCTCTATCTCCAGTCAGATGCTGCAGAAGCGATGGGCAGGGTGTGACTCACACAGGTTCCTTAGGCTGTTTCTATCCAGATTTGTATTTTTCCATATCACTCTGCTATTTGGCACTTCATATCTGTTCTTGACAAGAAGCAAAAGGAAAATATTTTACCAAAAGTGTGTCTTTCCTCTCTTGGAGGGGTAGATCGTCCTATATTAAGAGAACTACTGGAAGAACCAGGACACTGGAAAAAATTGGTATTTATTTAATTAGAAGTAGCATTTAATTATCCCTTTGGTTAGGTCTATATTTATGTGTTTGTATAAGAGCTATAATTTCATCTAAGTTGAAGCAGTAGTAGCTTAACCTTCTAAATGTTATGATGTCAGAACATTAATTAACAAGCCAGGAAATTTTCAAAAGCACTTATCAGATTAACTGGCCATTCTAGGAGACAGATACCAATTATCATTATTGCCATCAGGTACTGACATATATTGAAATATAGCAGCCAGAAAAAAGAATATTATTATCTACTATGAAAAAGCTAGGCTTAGAATTTCCATGCCCAAAGCTGTCGTTTGATGTACCCTAATTCTGTTCAGCTGAAAACCTACAGAAAGTTATTTTATAAACGGCTAACTTTTAGAAATATTACCAAAAAAAAAAAAAAAAAAAAAGAAAAGCTGTCTTATGTACAACTAGTGGGGAAACTATGGGAATATTTGGGTTAAATTCCCAGGAACATTTTTGAATTTTAAAAAAGTCCTTGATATTACTGCATCTACGAACTGCATCTGCGAATCCCCCAAAAGATCCACAAGTATTTTCCAATCTGAGCAACAATACTGTAAGTACATGTAATATGACAAAGATTTTGTCAGTCTTAACTGCTGCCAAATTCAGTGCCTCTGGGCTCACTTCCCCTAGTTTCTTGCTATCTCATGACTGCCTTACAAAGTGCATAGTCGTGGATGGTACAGAATGGACTTGCTTTGTTCCAAATTTTTTGTGTGTTTCTCCTTTGAAAGCAAGGACTTTTATGCAGTGTGTTTGGGGACTCCCAGTACAGCATGAGCTGGTTACAGGTCAGATTCAGTGTGAACACCTTTTACTTTCTTGTTCATGATTGTAAGGAGAAAAATGTGCTTCTTGGATATTGGTCTTCCTGCTTTTGTGCAGTTTGGGAAAGAGAAAATTATTGGCTGATATTTTGGTTAAAAAAAGCACTGATGATATTCAATTGCAATACTTTAGTATCATCACAGGTTTGTTGGGTTTTTTTCTCAGTTTTCACCACTTTCATTGGTGCAATGAAATTATGCAACACTTCCTCTTAATTCCACGATGTGCCATCAACCTGCCATTCAAACTTTTAAATCTGAATACCCTTCAGCTCAACACTTAAGACAGGTTTGTGAATAGAAATTGAGTGAGCTACTTGTTAGGAATGTTGCTCATCACTGTTTTCTGGGTTTAGTGTCCCTTCTGTCTTTTTTTTGTGTATTCTTTCTGTCTCTTCTTAGATATTTCAGGCCATAAAGCAGTTAATGTAGGAAAGTTAAGTGTAAAAAGAGGAGGCATAAAGTATATAAAAGGAAGCAATGTCTAGGTTTATGAACTTTTAGTAATTGTATGACAGGTACCTGTTTGATAGGTACATCAAGTTGTGCAATTATGAAAGCTATTTATAAATAGCAAAATGAAGTGTATATATGCCCTACTGAATCAACAGAAAATGTTAAATTATATTCTAGTTGGTACAGTTTCATTTTCTTTTGTCTGTAGTATAAAGCACCTTGATACATTATGGGTTTTCTGCATAGATTTTTTTCCTGTACTGTTCTTGCCATTCCCTGACATTACACCTCCCAGACACCTGTAAAAAGAAGTGATATTTAATCAATTGCAACTTTAAGTATAATCAGAAAAGAAAGTGGAATTGAAAGAGCCCAAGTCCCCCCCAGATGCCTCAAAATATCAAAACATTATACTTCAGAAAAAAAGACTTCCATATTAACCATCTGATAGTGTATGAAGAAAAAGAGGAAAAAATGTGCCCACCTACTGGCAGATTAACCAGTTTTCTTAGGAAATTTAAGGGTTAGAAAGGCAGATCTGCTGCCAAAGGGATGGAAGCTTCCTGTTCAAGCAGGGGAAAAAAACCCACCCTAATCCTGATGGATGGGTAAAAATCTTGAAGTACTGAATTTAACTGGCTACACACAGTGTTAGGCTTCAGATGTACCGAGAGGTTTAAGGTAAACTCTTTGGCCAGTGATAATTACATTGTTGTTAAACTATGCTTGCCTTACCTTTCAAAGTGCCAAAAAGGAAAGCGATTTCTGTGGCCCTGTCATGTTGATTGTCTACCTCAATGAAGCTAATGAGGTCTTAATACTGCACTGGTTACTCCGGCAAGGTTTTAATTATTAGGTGTCAGGTCCTTAATGCCTCATGCACCTTCTTCCCTCTGTGGTGCTTCCCTTAACTTCCAATTTCAAAATTGATTATGTTGAGTGCAGGTCCCTTTATTTTGTTACAAAAAAAAAAATTTCTGCTGTTAAGACAAATGGAATATATCTTTGTCTTATAATCTTGTGATGTTTCAGTGCATGCTTACTATTTCAGGCCCTGTGAAATAGTAAGCAATATCTCAAAAGCTTTTCTCAAGTTTTGAGAAGGCAAAAAAATTGCAGTCAAGAAGCTGTCTTATTTTTTTCGTGTGTGTGTGTGTGTGGTCTTTTCTGCTGATGATAACAAGTTATTAGTTCAAACTCATGTCTGCCAAACCCTGTAGAATAAATTTTTTTGAAGTAGCATCCGTCTCTTCTAACAACTTGTGTGGATTGCTGTGGGAATGAAATTCCTCTTGACTTCCCTCTAGTTCCAGAGTGTTTGTGTGTTATCTATTAAGAACAAGTCTGCAAAAGGTCTATATGCAAGCCTTTGTATGATAGGCAAGAGGGGTTTACCTGAAGCACACTCTCCTCATACTATAAGCAAATGAATGCTGTGCCCTTGGAGTCAACCAAGCCCCAGAATAGAGCTCTTTTTTAAACTCATAAATTCCAGGAAAGCACTGCATCATTTTTTTTTTCCATGCACTAGAATTGTGTTTTGTTCTACATATCAAAATGAAACTACCTTATAATGATGCTAGCCTAAGGTTTCTGGTGAAGTTTTTTTCACCCTTTTTCACCTACTTCATTGACAGGATAACTTCAGATTTTTATGGCTTTTATATTACTGCCTTGTTTTTTTTTTTTTTTTATTCATCTCCATAAGAGTGGCTGGAATCCATCTTTGTGAAGCTTCACCAACATATACAGAATCTCACAGCTAAAAACATCTTTTGAGGTTTAAGGAAATATTATTGCATATTACATATGATTTGAAACACCAAAGGAACTTTTGTTTTGTGAGATTAGCTGTGATATTTCTCTGTGTATAAGAGAAACAATGGGTTTAGGCTACTAAATAATGTAGTTGCTTTCAAATAACTCACCATTGGTTGAGCTTATATTAGCTAGGAGGAGTAGAGGAGCCCAAGAAATGTGAATTCCAGGATTTGGTATGATCATTGGGTCTCCGCAACCAAGCAGGCAACTTTAGACAATAGCAGTAATTTTCTGTGCTGTTGCAGCTCTAATAGCTGAGACTGTGTGAGAGTCTTTCTCTTCTGGCTCTCTAAGGCTAGCTTCCTACAGAAATTGGAAGTAGTAGGACAGTCACAGATGGTTCCAGCTGATGGCTCTGTAATGCCCTGAATCCATGCCTGCTGAGTACTAGGGAAGAAGCTCTTCAGTTTTCTGTCATGTCCAGCCAGCTTTTGTGAATCTGTGTCTGCTGTGCAAGGAAGCCGTGACTGGCTAGTAGACCTGAACCATAAAGCAGATGTGAGATGATCTCATGCAATTTTCTTCCTGCCCCAGCTGTGTTCTCACAGTGGTGGTTTCAGTCAATTTGGTAGGAGAGTTCAGCTTTTGCATTCTTTGAGCATGCTAGTGCTTTTTTAATCTCTGTATGTGGCCATAGTGTTTTGAGGCAAGTCCTTAATTACATGTTGTTTTTCAATTCAGGACCTAAAGTGCTCACCAGCTAGTATTTGAAAAATTGATTATCTTTGCAGCTAAGTTGTAAGATTTTTAGGTCTTCTAAAAGAGGAGTTTCTTCATTTACTTGCACTCTGTGGACCACAATTATACTGTTGACATACTTGGATCTGTGTGTGGTACTAACCAGCAGAATTAATATTTCTGGGTACCAAGGCAGAGCTTCAGCTGGCAGATCTATGGGCTGTCCTCACAAAGAGGGCAACCTTTTTCCCTGTGGTTTCTTAATAGTGTTACACCCATAAAACTGACAGTCTTTTGTCAGCCTATCTGTTCTCTGGATAAATGCATGTATTATTGAGCTTTAATTGCTTCCTACAGGTATTTGCAACTAAAAACATTATTACATGTTACCTATCCAATCAGGAAACAGAAACTGAACCAATCAAGCTGTTCAGGGGTTTGGGGTGCAGGAGAGGTGATGTAATCACTCTTTCTTCTTCTCTCTGGAGAAGGAAAATTCTTATAGAGAACAATTTTTGGTACCATCTGGTCTTTCACACAGAGAAATCTCCTGACCTGGACTAAGACAGAACATGTTGTCAAATAAAGAGGGTGTCAGAATACACTTCCCATCCAAGTAAATGCTTAGTTGTGTGCAGGAGATACTGCTAGGGCCAGAATGAAGATTTGAGCTTCACAGGCCCATTTGATGGTCAAGTGCTTCTGTTGGGAAGATTGTTTGCCTGAATTTCTCCTCTGCTAGTGTGACTTTAGAGTAGACAGTAAAACCATGTCAGTTCCTATGAGATGAAGACTTGGCCCTTTCGTATCAAGAAGGAAAGGGAATGATCTTTATACATGTGGATGTTATCACAACTGTCCTTTATTTTGTTTATATCACTTCTCTGACACTTTATCTTGGCCAAAGACCTTGCATCTAGTGGAATGACACTGTTGAGTGCTGCCTCTTGGTTTTCTGTTAATATTGATCGATGATTTATCCAGGAAACAGGACTACCAGGGCTGTTAAACCTGTGCAGCAGAATTTCTGGCTGCACAGACCCATCTCTGACAGCTTAATTTTTTTTCCCCACACTGGATGATTCCTCTCTTCCCAGAAGTGACAGAACTGATAATATTTGTCCTGCCACCATTTGTTTATTGGGTGCCCAAAGCCTGTAAATTATGATCTCCTGATGGATGAAAAGTGTCTCAAGTTTATTTTTGTCCCTCCACAATTATTATCATTATCTGGTGGCTAAAAATGAGAAAGAAATTTCTAGTGAGTATTTTTGTTAGGTTAGGTGTGTTTGTGGGCATTCCTTGACACCATTCTTGTCTCCAGTTACCTCAGTTCTTAGGGTTGTGCCTGGCAGAGCAGTTCTTCCCCATTCCCAAACATGTAGTGCTAGGAGTGGATTAACCTGGGATTGGTAGATGTGCACATGAACCACAGACCAAGTCTAGGAAAGATGGTTAAGCAGTAAAACATTGTTTTTGCTGAAGGTTTAGGTTTTATTTCTCCAGTTGTTTTGTTTGAGTCATTTGTTTTGCAGTTTGTTGATAATATTTCCTTCCTCCCCATTTTAGTAAGGAACTAAAAATGCCATATTTGAGGAGTACAGCATAACCAGTCCTCACATCTATCTTCTTCACATATATTATATAAGAGAGGAGGAGTTCAGGTAATATCTTTGCTTTTGACTCGAGCCCTGGAAGGTCCTGGAGCAGCCTCTTCCCAGGCAGTCTCCTGAGGGTGTGATGCATTCTGCCAGCCTGGTTTACTGTGAACTCTGAGTTTGTGTCTTTTAAATCACACTGAAATATCTCTCATATTCAGCCTTGCATGGTGCTGAGAACTAAAAGAAGATTCTGTATCCACACTCCCCCAACAATATCTCGCTGTTAATGAGTTTAACACCTCCACTTAATACAGCCTTGTTTGGCTGCCGTTGGAGACGTGACATCAGTTCAGAGTTAAGAACTCTTAAATTATTTTGTCTGTCTTGTAGGTTAACTGCCTGATTAGAGATAGAAATTGTAGGTCCAGCTGATTCATCAAGCTAATTAATTGAATTAATTCATCAAGATCAGCTGTGCCAAAATATTGTACTGAAGCTTGGTACTTTGCTGAAAATACAACTTATGTAACATTTAATGAAACCCTGATTTTTCACACAATAGAAATAATGCAAATGCAAATAACAATGCATCAAAGAATAGCTTTTAAAACAGATTTAAGCAGTGTCTGTGCAAAATGTGCCAGAAAAATACTTTCTATTATTTTACTAGCTCTACTAGAAAAGAAGGCTAAGGGACAATCTGGTGGGTAATTTACTTAGGGGAAAAAACACTGATAGAGCTTTCTAGCTATGAAAAAAGAAAAAAAGGGAAAGCTTACAGATTTGATCAACCTGTTGAATCTAAGCTCAAAGTGGAATGTTTCTTTTTCCTTAGTAAAGAGCAGCTTTTTTCTTTTTTTTTCTTAAATAAGATATCTTTGATTTTTGAATGCTCAAAGACAGAAAAAAATAATGTTTCATTTTTACATCTACTTAAAAACTGATATTTGTATTTTTTATTTTTATTTATTTTTATTTACTTTTTTATTTTCTCTTTGGCCTGTAGAGATCTTTAATCTTCAGCCATTCAGGTGTGGATGAAAATACTTCACTCAGGCATTTGTGGACGCTTCAGTGATTTTTAGTAGCTTTGCAAATTTATGCTTTTAAAGCCAGTGTTAATTGTGTTCAGTCAATCTGCATTTACTGTGAGTGGAGAAAAATGTAAACTGAAATCTCACTACACTTTTGAGGCTTAATTTTAGATCAGGGAGGACAACTACAGTGAAAGTGGTGGTAAACTTGGTGACCAAATCCACTTGGCCCAACTGGGATCTAAGCAGGGTTTTATCATTCAGTAGACAAAGATATAAGAGAGATAAATTATGCCAAGTAATGTCCCAATGAAACTCTTGTTCTGTACATGTTATCAATACACAAAGGTAATTGAAGTGGGTTTTGTTTTTAAATGAAGATTAAATTAATTTCTTCCTCAAGGAAGGATCTTCCCTCCCTTTTGAGGGAAGGGATGCAGAATCTTCCAACCTCATGAACATAAGGTCTCTTTGAACAGGGACGAGGGATTTTTTCCTAGCCCTCTTTTCTACCACCTTCTTTATACCATTTTGCTTTGTTGTAAATGGAAGGAAAGTGGTTTTCTTCATGAAAGAATGAGTATTATGGAGGGAGATTATACATATTGCTTTGTTAGCACTGATAGCAATCTTTGTTATTGTAAGATAATCATGCTTTCAGATGAAAACACACCTGGGGGTCCAGCACTCTTACTCCTGGCTCTGGAGCCACAAAGTGCAAGGCCTCTTCCTACTCAGTGCTGAAGGGAGGAATGTTATCAATATACAAGCCTCTCTTTTTTGTTTTCTGTGTATTTCTACCATCTGCAGGAATGGGAGGTTTTCATACTGTGTTTTTTAAACAAGGAGAAAATGAATACAAGTAACTGCAGAAGTGTTTATAGCATTTAGAATAAGTTTTCACATATTGGAATAGCTTTCTTCTCCTCCGTCCTAGGCACTCTGTCCCACTCAGGCTGTGGAAAGCAGTCACAAGAACTGAGCTGCAGATGTCTAGTTGGCATCAGTGATGTGGACTGGCTCCACCATTCCTCTCTGCCTCTCCACACGTCACCATGGGGAGGTTTTGGAAGTGTAGGCAGGAGACAAGTGGATGCTCCAATGCAGTATTTCCAGTAAGTGACACAAGCTGGAAGAATTCTTCAGATTCCTCTTGAAACAGATGCGAACAGACCAGGAACAGCTTTGCTTAAATAACTGGTTTCTTCATGAGCCAATTTTTCACTGAAAGGATTTTGGCATAGAAGTGCATAATAGCTGTAATTTTTCTACTGTTCCAATAAAAATAACCCTTGTCTAGTACATATGTACAATGTACGTTCTTTGGAGCAAAACCCAATCTTTATCATCATCGTGTTTAGAGCACAGAAATGAGATTGTAAAAATACAGCACATTGAGTACCAGAAAATGCTCATGTCCATATGTGGATGGATGTCAACCAGCTTCTCAGGAGGTACCTACATATTAAAAACCAGGCCAGTATAAGCACATTATTTGTTGTAAACATTTAAGGTAATCCCAGGCCTTAGTGTGGTTCTGTAATAAGAGGTTACTGCACGTCATAGCTGATCTACTTTGTTCTTTCCCAGTTAACTTGAGGGAAGGTGCAGTTCTGGTGGAAAAGCTGTCTTCTGGGTCATTTATAGCAAAGAGAATAATATGTTGATGCTGGTGTTGCGAAACCATCTAAGTTCAAAAGTACTCATTTTGACAGAAAAGGTAAAAGTAAATACCATTATTTACTGATAAAGCAAGATGCCTCCCCCCCTTTTTTATTTTTAGCAGAAGAAGTATTTTTAAACCACCCAATGAAAAACATCACATAATTTCTACTCCTTTTAAAATTATGGCTTTTTAAGCAATGGTAGCTATATATGTAATATTTTCTTCACAGACATTTTTCTTTCCTTGGGACAATTTGATTGCTTAACCAGTTTCCAACTTTTGTCATAGTACCTGCAAGTGTTTTTTTTTTGTTTGTGGTTTTTTTTTTTTTAATTAACAAATATTTCTGATATGGAATTAAATGTTGTTGTAAATGTGACACACCTGGGACAAAATATTTTCAGGATAATGCTGCCTAAGTTTCCAGTTCATACCATACTAATTGCTTACACAAAAACAATGCTTTTCTTTCTTGAGACTGCAAATCATAGTAATTAGAATCTTTACTGCGAGAATTTCAGGTGAAGAAAAAGATTTTAAAAACTGGTTTCAAAAGAGAGTGTTTATATTTTGCACTAATTATTTTCTCCCCAAAACTCTGCATTTTTCGCCCTTGAATCAGCAGCAACAGAAAACTCAAGAAAGGGCGTGAATCACAGTCACTTCAGTGAGTAAATCAAACTACTGTAAATCACACAACAGAGGATCCAGCCCAGAGTCTTCAGCTGCTGTAGCAGCTTTCCCAAGGGTACAGACATTGGGATTATCCGCTGCTGTTGTAGGATGGCTGTTTGCTGCAGTGCTGTTGGCTCACTCCCATCAGTGCCTGCAGCTCCAAGAGGAGTCAGTGCTGCTCACATGGGGGCTTTGTGTCAGAATAGAACTGGCCCTGCTATGATACCCCTCATTCCCTTGGTGGGAAGAAGACTCGTCCGTCAGGAAAGGACCGCTCTTAACATTTAAAATACCTCACTGCTTTACAACGCTTAACAGCGACCCTGCAGAGACTGACAGAATTAGTTAAAACTTATATGTGGAAATTACGCTTGGAATGTGCTATCATGCACATACATTTACATTCTCATATGTAGAAAACAGATTTTCAAGGGATTTTCCTCCAAATATTGTACAAAGATACTGAAAGGAGGTAAAATTCTTGCAGAGATTATTTAATGTGTAGTTTAAGCCTGCTGTCTTAGAACTTTGCTGATGGTCTGCAGTGGGTAGGACAGGAAAATTCTGGTTCCCACTTGTTTTTGTATAACACAAATAATGCTATAGACCACTGTCAGAACTCCCCTTAGATATCTCTGTTTCAGGTTGTAGACCACAGCCTATTCATCCCTTATGTGGAAGTTGTCCTGTGTTTAGCCCACTCTTGTTGCTATTTTAATGTTTTCCAGTACTGCTATAAAGTTCTGGAAAGAGGGGCCAGAACTGACTAAATTATTCAAAATACTGTATTTCTTGGGGTATATACAGCTACAGAATGACTTTCTCTGTTTTTTTCCCCCTATTGTTCTTTTTCTAGCAATATATATTGTTCACTTTATTGATTGCCTCTCAGTAGAAGTGAAAGAAATGGAAGTGCTTACTCTAAGGCACAACAAGAATAAGTGTAGATGTCTAATTTCTCCAGCATACTTGGAGAAATCTTTCCTTGACATCAAATATGAAAAAGGTAGTTTTTCTTCTCTTATCAAAGACAGATTTGTGTAGAGTTAACTTAATGTGTTTCCTTTGGAATAGGGAGATTTTTAGAGAGCATTTCAGGAGGTGCTCTTGAGTTTGAATGTAAGCATTAATTGAAAATGTGTTATTTTTCCCTGGAGATTGCTGGTCATTTCTTTTCCTGCTTTCAGTGATGGCAGATGAGGTATCAGAGAAATGCTGCTGCATTAGATACTGGATTTCCTGCATTCTGTTCCTGCTGGCACCAGCAATTGAAAAGCTAGCACATCTCCTCTTTTGCATTTTGCAATGCAAAGTTTTATTAAGCAAAGTGCCACGGGGCTCTCAGTCCAGCTAGTCCTCTCTCACCTTTGAACACTGCAAGGCTTTTCACCTTTGTACTCTGGAGATGACTGGTTTTGTCATCCCTACTCCAGCTGGAAGCTGGAACATAAGGAATACATCTACCACTGCTCAACTGATGCACATAGAAGTGTGGGCAGTTTTAGTAAGCAACTTCAGTGATCCCGTGACACTCCGTACCAGCTGAGGATCTGCTCCTGGTTGTGCAGTTGAGACTGAAACTGATCCCCCACTGATCATTTAGAAAGGATCTTAATCCTTTCAGAGCTTGTGTTTTTCAGGCCTTGTAATAACAAGTGTTAGTTTGTTCATTTAATCAAAATTAATCATAAGATGGAAAACATTGTGAGGGACACAAACAAGGACTTGCTTCATGGCTCATATCTCAAAAATTTGAACCTCCAAAATTAGCCATGTCAAATGGCCTTAGAAATGTATCAGCTTTCTCCATAAGCAATACCTCCTTTAAGCCAGTGCATTAATGTGGGTTCTAGGAGCAAAAATCTGTGTTTTTTTGCAGTGACTCGAGCATATTGCTGCTGTTTATATGTAAGACAGGAAGGGGAACAGCAGTTTCTACATAGTCTGCTGTAAGAACATCTTGTGAAGTGTCTGTGCCTCTAGTTTTGTCAGATCACATTAATTAGCGGTGAAAACACCCTCAAAAAGATCTATTCAAATGCTTTTTTCCTGACTGCTTGTACTTGAGGTATTTGTGGCATTCCTCACTTTAATCTTGGGGTTTATAGCCCTTCATGTTTAGGTATTTTTTGCTGACACCCTCAATAGATGCTTTCTGTAAGAAGAAGTGTCAGAAAACCATGAATTAATCTTTAGGTAGTTACATTATTTTACAACAGCAGTAGGAAGAGTGACACCGTTACTTCTAAGCTGAAAATAAAAATTCAGTTACATGGCACTTTCCACTTTTTTATGGTTACCTTTTGCCACATGGCCGGCACATATACATGTGCCAGGTTGCTGTGTTCTGAAGGTTTTAACTAAATGGTAATTGTTTTCTTTTTTTTTTTCCTTTTATTTTTAGCATTTATTTCAAAGTGGGTTTCACTACCTAAATGCACGTATTTCTGAATGGCTCATTCAGGAAAGAACACCACTCAGTTTCACAGAGTATTTAGTGATTATACACTCTGAATTTACAGTTCATAGCAAATAGATGATCTACTTACAGGAAAAACATTCTCAAGAGTACTGTAAGTAATGAAGTGGAAGAACCGTGTGTGCTCATAAATAGAAAAATACGTAAAATCTACTGAACAGATATTATTAACATTTCTGTTCAAAAGATATACTAGAAGGAAAATCAATAGATAGGATAGCTGTAGTGAAATATAGTTCTAAACTATCTATCAGGTAATAGTTTCCATGGCAGTTTTACAAGCCTCTTCTGGGGAGCTTGAAGCTTGGGTGTGTTTTATTTTGTTTTTGAAAAAGCATAAAATCCCATCAAAAAATAAGGGACAAGTCATCATGAGGATCTTTTAGTAACCATCAGATCCACTAGAAAATGAGTAATTTGCATTCAGGGGGTGTGAAGCATCTGTGTTTTATGGCTCAGAGAGAGTTGGAGGATCATGGGCTGGCAGGGGCACACAGGCTGAAGCTGAGAGACCCTTGAAAAATGCTAAAACTGAAGACATCAAACTATGAAGTGGAAGGACATGTAATGCATTATTCTCCTAGCAATACTTAAGGAATGGAGGAAGTATTCTTTTCCCAGATGCAATTTCTGAATATTAAGAGTCAAAGTGTCTTGATGGTGAGGTACAATTCTCTCGCAGAGTTAAAGGTGGCTGTAAAGGAAATGAGAGATTGTAAGACTGAAGAACTGTAGGTGTCTTGTTGGAAACCTTGTAGCTGCAAGTTATGTCTGATTTTAAAGCAGTTGTACAGCTGCTTATTAAAGCTCCAGAATCCCACCTATAATATCATAATTACTGCTGGTCTTGAAGACTGCAGTTCTCTGATTCCAAATAACCCAAATAACCCTTGGCACACCTCTGCTGTAGTAGTTTCTCTTCCACTGAAGCTGTGAAGAACTGAGAATCTCAGACATTAAAAATATTAATGAACACTCAGAAAAATAGCTTGCAAATCAACAAAAATACTAATAGCTCCCTTCCCCCGACACACTGTCTGAGCTTTGTCAAAGGGTACTGAATAAAATCTAATTTTTTTTTGTTTGTTTGTTTTTTTTTGTTTGTTTTTTTGTTTTTTTTTTGTAACTTGCAGTTCCACTCTCCAAGGGACTTCTTCAAGCTAGCAGGAGGACTAACCTTGCTTCTGGAATTGCCCGATGTAACTTTCACTGCAGATTGTCCAAAGGGCTTGCCAGCACCATCAGTTTATTAGGATTTTGTGTTTTTCATAAAAGCCTTTTGTCTTGAGACTGTCAGACTGACATCAATCTGCTGAAAAAAAAACCAGGTAAAATTAAAACAAGGGAGAAACTCCTGGCTACAAAGCTGAAAAGGCTGTTGCAAAAGGAAAGCATAAAGTAGGGAAATGAAAAGTGTAAAATGCACCTGAAAGCAATCTTTTATCCAAACCACCACAGAAGATTGTGACTGATCTTAGTTTCCATAGCTGAGAGCTGATGCACAAAGCTGGTAAGAGAGGGCCTTTGAGAGTGAAATGACTTTGGGAAGGGAACAGCTCAGTCCTGCTCCCCTTGGGCGCTCTCGGACGCAACCTGCCCTCTTCTTCCTTTGTCTCACACAGGTCTCTAGAAGTCTCTTCCTGTCCAAAAAGAAAATGGCTTTGTTAATAAGCATTTCTACTTGTATTTACTGAATTTCTTTTCTCTAATCTTCTGATCTATTCATTTCCCCTGTACTAAAGAACCTTACCCAAATGTGTGTTGCTATTTTAGTCCTTGCTTAGCACGTTTCTTTGGGCCTAAAGGCTTTTTGTACTCCACACATTTTTTGCTGTTTGAATGACTTTATTTTAAATTTATTAGGTTTTCTATCTCTTTCTTAGCTGACAAGATGTTATGACAGGGCTGTAAATCACTTGGCATAACTGGTCTGGGACATACAGAGATTGTGTGAGGTCCTTTCAAAATCAAAACAGTGAGGAAAAAAATCTGGAGAAGACATAATGAAGCAGCAAACCAGAGGGTCTTTTTTTAAATAGGCAAACAAAAATAATTCCAAACTTTCTGAAGAATCATTGGTTGCTCCAATAGAAAGCAAGGACAATTATTTTTCTCACCAGTTTTCTGTTTTAAAGGATTGAGGGAAGGTTAACTGTAAGTTCCAGGCTCTCCTAATTTTTTTCTCCTCACTTTACTGTGAAATTATGCTAAAGCTAATTGCCTCTCTGAGGCTAATTGCCTCTACTGCCTGTGGTTAAAAAAGATTCATCTTGGGTTTAGCTCATACTGTCTATAATTCCTTTAACACAGACTTCTCATTCAATTCTTCAGTCCTCCTTCTCTAGGGAAATAGACAAAACAACCCCAAAATAATTTGTCTACAGCCTTTTTGAGTTTCTTATGGAATCATCCAATCTTTGTAGTTGCTTTTTTGTTGCATTGGAGAAGTAAAGAGCAGTGCTCCCATAATTTATCATGTTGTGATCTGTTTCACGTACCTCAGAAGATACAGGCGGAAAGTAGACATTCCAGAGAACTTATCTGTGAGGTCAAGATTCAGCTTTTCAGAGTCAAACTCCAGCATCTCCATTCATTAAACCCATATTTTTTTCTGGGCCAGCGTCACATGAATTTTAGGTGGTTTGTTGCTGCATTTTGGACCTATTTTGTCATGACCAGTTACACTGGAATTCAGTCATGATTAGTCACAAAACCTCTCCCAGTAGATAAATAGTCCTACTGAAACCTTTTACCAACACTCTTCCAGTGCACATGAGCTACCTGACTGCAGAACTGTGACCCGTGTTTCTGTGAGCAATACATTTCTGGTTTGGTTTAGTTAGGCTTTAATTTTCCTTGCAGGCAGATGTTTGAGAGACATCAATGTGACAGCTTAGAAGTAAAAGATCTTGTTGTTTATTCCCCCTGCCCCTTATAAATGCCATGATCTCCCTGTTTATTTGAAGGCGCAAGGCAAATTTCAAAGGAAAAGCCAGCAGGGAAATGCTGCATTTTTCATCTGGATGTTACATATAGAAAGTGAGAGACTGCTGAGTCAGACGCAGTTGGCTGTTTGTTGCTGCCTAAAATCATTAGCAATATGAGATGATACAAAGCACCTGCTGAAAGTTCAAAAGATCTTGTGTGCAACCTTACAGAATGTTATTAAAGTCAGACTTGTAGTCTGTATCCTGCACAAAAATATAAACAATTTCTTTTACTGAATGATTTTATGGCTTGACTAATAAAGGCAGGAAGGCAGCTTGATATTCCATGGCTTGCCACAAGCCTTTCAGGTTGCCCAAGTGGTCTTTGAAACACACGGTGAAAAGGAGGAGGGGAATCATTACTGTTGTTGTTACATAGAGAGGCAGAGAGCAGTCACATGCTTTATTGCTTTTAAACCCACTTTCTTCACCTTGGTGGGTGTGTGTGGGCAGGGCTCAACCAACAATACAGCTTTAAAGTGCTTTGTTGCCTGGTGTACTCAGATGTGCTATCCTGAGCACAGTCAAGGGTCTCTGTGTAATGCAGGAGGGAAGCTGGGTGCACAAAGAGTCATGTTTTAAAAGCTTGAGTTCACCAGCAAGAAATGCTGGATTGGGGGATATGGCTGAAGCCCTGCTTCTTTCAGAAGCAAAGTTACCAAAATGTATTGCAGGAGAGCAACTATCTCCAGGCTGATTTTCTTCTGGTATGAGAGTAGAGGAAAGCACCCAATGAAACACTAGTGCAAAAGTAAGAAATTATCATGAAACGTTTTTTTAATTTCCCTGAAAGTTAGAAAATTTCCTGCAGTTTTGCTTTAGCTGTCTGTTGCTCTGCAGTGCCAGATTCATGAGTCACACTAGCTTGAAGGTTTTTCACTTTGCCTTAAGTAGTTAATAATTTATTGGGCTGGAGTGGAAAAAAAATACAACCACAGCCTAATGACTTGGGGGTCTCTTTGGGAGAAGTATTAAGTGGGTTTATGCCTGCACTCCACTATGTACTTAGCATTATGCATTCATTGAAACAAGTTCTTGCTGGGTCATCTCCTCTCATGGTGGAGCACCTGAGATCACCAGGATGTGATTGCTCCTGCTTATGTTTATCCACTCTTTCTCTCCAAGCTACACTCCTCAAGTAAAGTGGAACAGTTAATAGCATAAAGTTTATCAAACTGCTACTTTTGAAATTTTACATGGCCTCGTAGTCTGGGTCTTTCCTTTAGTGGTAGGAGGTACAGGTTCCAAGCAAGAGGAAGGAGGGAGATTTACTGATTGTGTCATGTGAATGAATGGGGGAGATACTTGTTCCTCTGTTACAATTTACTTTGCAACCTAACTGAATACTTGTATTCTGAAAACCTGCATTTTCATGGAAGAAAGAAAAACTGTGTCAATTAGTCATAGTGGTTCATTTGGACACAGTCCATCTTAAAGCCTAACCTTAATTTCTGAAGTGTTAATTCATCTCTTAAATATTACTACTAACTTAACCATTTTGTGGATAGCCAAAAGCAACTGGCGGAAATCATCACGTAGCTTATAATAAAAAATAAATACCTCCTTTTCAAATTCAACTCTTTCAAAATAAATTAAAAACTTTTGCACAGTGAGAGTGTAAAACTTTTCAACTCTTGTATCCAAAATGAACTAGGAAATAAATATTTAAAATTACTTTCTTGTGTATTTTAGAAGTGTTGCTTTAAGTCTTGTTTTTCTGTGAAATGTCACCCCCAAGAAGAAGGCTGTGAATTCACTTGCTGTTGGCATGTTTGAGCCATGTCCTTCCACTTTCTGCAATTGCCAAAAACAATTAAAATGCCATGGATGTAGTCCCAGTAGAGTTCTTCAGAGTAAAGGGACTTCCTGTGGCAAAGGGTCAAGGATTTTGTCCTACTGTCTATTCTTGATGTGGGAGGTGTTTGGAGAATGAAAGATCTGCAGCCAAAGCACATCCAAGTGCTGTCAGTCCCTGCTGCTGGAACAGGCTGGCAGAGTCGTGTGTGCTCAGGTGTGAGTTGGAGCAGTTTTTAGTCCTCCTGCTTTGTGCCAGGTATTGGGAGAGTTCCCAGCCAGCCCCAGAAGGCAAACAGGCTGAATTCCCCCGAGTTTGGCACAGTAGCATGACGGCTGCATTTGAGAGCACTTTTAGTACTCAATAGCAATTTTCCAGTGCTGTGAACCCAGCACTGTCTTACCTTGCAAATTCCATTGTCCTGGCTGCAACTGAAGTGTTGTGTCATTCCTGGAAGGGACTGTGGATGCATTTGTAACAGCTGTGTGTGTGTCAAACACTTTTGAAAGACTTTCAGTCTTTATGTATTCCAGTCTGAATCAGATTTTGGATGGTCAGGAGTCTGAATGCAAGCAACCATTTGTTGCTAGGAATGATGGAGGTGCTAAAAAGAGAAAATGAGAAAAAATGACCACACCTAGAGAAACAAGATAAGATATCCTGAGATGAGCCTGGAAGAGAAAACAGCAAAGGATAAGCCCAAAGAAAACCCAAAACACCACCACCACTAAGAAAACAAGCAAAGAAAAATCAAATCCTCAAAACCCAAAGTCTAGGAGAAAAGGAATTCGTGGCAAGCTAAAGTGATTTCCTTTTTTTTTTTTTGTGTTTTTTTTTTCCTTTGTATCTAAAGGGAGCTTTTTCAACACTCACTAAAGAGTACAGGCTCGTTGTTCAGTCTTTGTGCTCCTTCTGGAACACAGTGCTTTAGTTCAAGTCAGTCATGTCAAATATATCACTTGAGTTTGGAAGTTGGCACATTACTGCTAAAATTGGGGAATGTGTTTTAAAGAGTTTTTTGGCTTAATTAGAGATTAGAAAGTTCCTCCTAAATGTTTTCTTTGGTATAGATATATATGAAACTTCTGGATTTTTGTTTTAGCACATTATTTAACCTATAAATTCTGGTCTGTGGGATTGTACAACTGAAAATATATTCCAAGAACTGGCACAGCCTATCTGATGGAAATATCTGTATTTCAATTCCCTGACTTAATGTCTGAGATAATTTACTTTCCTCTGTCTCTCCTGTAGTTAAAAGTCATCCTTTTCCTTCTAGATCCAACGAGGAAATATCTGACAAAAGTCTGATAATCCCTTTTCCAAACATTGCATCATCTCACATTCTTTGTATAATGTATTCTCTTAAAACTCTGAAGTATCCAAGAGCTATTCCTTTCTCATTTTACATATCGGCAATTAAATCAGAAGTACAAACTAGAGAGCCAGAGTCTACAGAGCCAGATTCCCAGCTTGGAAGCCACCCAGTCAATCCTCCCTTCTTTTCAAGAAGTGGAGAAGGGAGATGCTTCAAATTACTATAGCATGTTGATGTCACCTTGCCAGTAAATGCTTTTTTTCTCCTAGATGGTAGTTTTAGAGATAAAAAGTACAAAAATTGGAGGAAGGGGGAGACACAGAGCAGCCAAATTTCCCTTAAATATAACAGAATTCTAGATGGACTGGTCATAAATTCATTGTTCAGTGAAAATAAATGTGCTTATTAGATTGTTAAGTCAGTTTTTTTGGTCATACTCATTTACATGGAATTATCTATGGTACAGACAAATAGATATTAATGGGCTGTGAGGGTCATTGTTATTCAGTTCTGCATGCCAAGTTGCACTGGATCTTTTTCATTCCTCCTGCATTTATACAGCTGTGAGTTATCTAGATTTCTATTTTCTACTGTCTTTTCCCAGCTGATCCTTTTTAACATATGGTTGTTTTTTTTCCTCTCAAGTACAGAATAAATGTCAATTAGTCTCTTCTCTGTTTTGTGACTGACCCTCTAAGATGTAAAATCCAGGTAGCTCTGCAGATTGTGCTCATCTGAAAATGGAGATTCTTATAATATTTAGCTGGTTTACACTGGCCAGCTAAGAATCTAATGAAAGGGTCTGCATGAGAACAGAGCCCAGTGAGTACTGCGGAACAAGGGGTTTAAGCACATTTGTCACCATTGCTTTTGTAGCGTCTCTTCCAGTAAACAGAGGATTCCTTTCAGTTAGTTCCTGCTGGTTTCCCAGTGTCCACTTTCATTCTGAGATGAAAAGAGTCCAATTTGATTTTCTTCCTCAGATCTACATATGGTTACTGCTCTGCCCTTATTGCACTTTTTACCAGCTCATTCTTGCTAATATGCTCGTACAAAATTTCTCATGAATGTTTAATTCCTAACAATAGAGTACCAGAATAATTTCCGTGGTACAGAAATGTTCTGCTGACCAACTTACCGGAGTAAAAATGCTAATATGACCCTTGGGTCAGTCACACAGCCGTCTTTAATGTAAATTTAATACAGTGATTCCCCGGGAGATGGAAGATGGCGGGCTTAGCGGAGCTGCACTGAATCAAAGCATCAGAATTTAGCAGCCCCTGGTTACCAGGCTACTGCTCACCTCTGAGACCAGAGAAGATCATCTCAGAAATTCATTTTAAAGCTACCCATCAAGTATACAATTGGCTATGTTGTATGAAGAAAGCTTTTTGCAGATTTACTGTGAGGTTTAAAAATAATAAAGGACAGGGTAGGAGGAGGCAGGGGGAATGACAGAAGATACTGGGTTCTGGTGTCCCACTCACTTCTCCAATTGTTTCTGTGTAGAAAAAACACAAAAACCCCTATCCATACACTTGATATCAAATAAAACATCATATTTTTCATAAGCTGAATAGATGCCTTGGAAAGCAGCCAACAAGGGAATTTTTCCACTTGTGCTGCCTTTGCAGCCTGTTTCAAACCTACTGTTAAGCAGCAGGGGCACATACGCACTTCACTCCCTTTTCTATTATGCAGCTATGACACATTAAGCTCCTTGGAATGGTATTCATATTTTATCAGCTCTCCTAACGTCAGTTCTTTATTTATAGCTTGCTCTTTTTTCTTTTTTTTTTTCCCTTTCCAGCCTGTATATCTAGACTTAGTAAAGAAAGAGACCAAAGCAGTTGAAGGAAAAAAACTCACCCCAAACCTCTCTGTGAATTTAATCATACCTTTCAGGTTTAATGTCTGTTTTCACTCAGTGTTTAAGAACTCAGCTGATCATTAATTTCTCTTTTCACACACAGCTTGCCATGGCACCCTCTACAGGTCATATCTGATTTGCTTACATTTAATATGGCACCTTTACCTTGAAGAATAGCATATTTCATTCCCTAAAGCATCATATTGAATCTGTGCCTGCAATCTGCCAAACTGCTGAGCTTTCTGCAGGGGAAAGCACTGAGGGTCTGAGCGGACTTGTGCTGATTTGTAAATGCAATGACACAGGCTTGACAAAGACTTCAGCAAACTATGCTTATATGTTGGTAGTCTTGTTTTTGCAAGCTTATGTTTTGTGCTATTGAGAAAAACACTGATTAATTTATATGCACATTGCCATCTCATACTGTTGAAAATAAGGTGCAATAACAACAGGAGTTGAATTTGCTACCATGACTCCAGTAACCTGACCAACTAGTCCAATTAGAGACCCTGCAAGAATACCTTGTGTAGATGGAGGAAGAACTGGTAACACTTCCAGTGCAATTTCAGCATGTTTGTTTTTTAAAATAAGACCTGTTTTTTCAGAATGCAACAGAAACAGCCATCAGACATTTTTCCTATTCTGAAATACCTGGTTTTCTACTCCAGGAAGGTCTGTCTTCAGTAAGCCTTTCTCTCTCTTTTTTTTTTCACTCCTGCCTCCTACTTCCATCAAACATTTAGGGATTTCTTAGCTCATTTTTCTGAAAACAGAATTTCTCCCTGGCCCACACAGGCCAGACCTGCCCTGACCTGAGCCACAGACAGTGAGTCCCAGCCAGAAGTGGAGTTTTTGGATGCTGAACATATGTAAATAACTCCCAGCACAAGTGCCTTGTATGTGAATGGAGTCAAAGCATTAACAGCAAGGGGTAGATGAAATAATGTTTTCACACTCCCATGGATACCAGCAGAGGATTGGGATTTCATTGGCTGTTTGGCAGGGCTGTGTCACGGGAGAAGCAGGCAGTAGGGAGAATTAAAAATGCTTTCTTTGCTTTGTGAACAGGATTTTGGTGTTTGCATTATTTGGAAATCCTGAATGTCAAGAGAAAAGCCAGCATATCAAAGCTGGGAAAAGACACAGAACAGAAAAAAGGATGCTAAAATCTCAGTCCTTCCTATTTGGAGGACACTGCTGAAGGAAAGGTTGTGGAATGTTGGTTACCTCTGTGTGGATGAAGCATGAATTGAGTTACATTGGTCAGAGGAATATAAATGTCCACAGGCCAGACAGAGCACCATCTTCCCATCCCTCTCAGTGGGGCAGAGCTGCTGTTCTTGGGGGAGAGAACTGGAGTGAACTGTGGTGGCAGCACAGCAGAGCCCTTCTTATGTATTTCCTCAACTTAAGCACAGGGATAAACTTAAGGGTGATGACTCACTGTCTGATGCTTTCTTGAAAAAAGAAAAAAAAATAGAGATGAAATGAACAATATGAAAAATCTTTTGCCCACTGAAAAGATAATCTAAAAAAATAGTCTTTTAGTAATAGTTTTGTTTCACTTTTCTTCTTTGATACAGTATTATCCATCAGAGATTTCAAGAAGTTTTGAATAGAAAAAAAAAGAAATGTTTTAATCTGGTGACTCTGTCACTGGCTGTAGAATAACATTGCAGTGTGCAAGTGGAGTGCAAAAATATGCAACTTTAATGACATAGTCAAAGAAATTATTATCTTCCAGTATAATCTATCAAAAATAGTCCCTTGAGATATCTGCTCTCGATGTGACCCCTCAGGGCTGGGCATTTCTCAAAGTCGTTTACATCTGCAAAATGTACCGCTAGCATTTTCTCACAGAATGTTGGTTCAAGAAGATGGAGAATTAAGGTCTCAAGCTTAAAGAATTTTAAGGAAACCTGGCTTCATGTCAAGGCAGATTTTTTATCGCAGGTATGTATCATTAGATCTGTTGATTTAGTTAAAACTCACTAGTATATTTCTCAACTTTCAATTCAGTGTTCTTGAACTCTCAGCTTTAAGAAATATTTGTGAGAAGGGAATTTGAAGGATATTAATTCATTTAGGTGTAAAGGTTCATAACCACTCACAGTAATCCTTTCTTTTTATCATTGCCAGACAGTTTCAGCTGCACACAGCAAGCAAAACTGAATTTGAAGTGTTTGAGATGGACAACACATTCTTGGTGATAATTCTAAAGTGCTCTTTTACTTGTGTTTGTTTTTTGACTTTGTTTTGGTTGTTTCTTACTATTGAATTTTTACAGATTAACCATTCTATATATTTTGATTAATTAAAAGATAAAAGACAAAAAATTAAAATCTAATCTTGTGTACAGTGTGAACACGTCAGAACAGACAAAACCAAAGGGATAAGAATGTGTAGATAAAACAAGAAGCCATGACTGCTGTGTCAGAATTCATCACAACAGAATAAACTGATATTCTCTTTAACTTCTCAAAGTATGGAGTCTGGTGAACACTGCCGTGTTTGCATATGTGTGAGTTATTTCAGAGGGGAGCTGACCACTCAGGTGTTTGTGCACCAATTTTTCACCATTTTATGTCCTGTGGATTACTAGAATCCAGTGGGAATAAACATTGTAGCAAAATTTCAACGGAAGACCTGCATAGCCAATGTAAATCCATGGATGTTCTTCTGAAATCAGTTTAATTTCTCCCATTTTTCACTGGCATAGCTGGGAACAGAATTTGACACTTTCCTGGTTTTGCTAGGAAAATAAAATGTCAAGTAGCAATGCAAAAATGTCTAAGTCTGTAGGAACTTTGTTTTTTTGCTGATAAAGTTTTGCTTTTCAGCGTATTTTGGTAAGGTTTTAGCCAGAGCTGTTAAAGTAGTCTGCAGAAACAGAGAAGGAAATATGGATCTGAATTACTGGATTCTTTAATATGGGATCAAGCTTCTTTAAAGTCACGCTTATTTGGATGTTGAGATCACAACACTTACTTGAAGATAATGAGTGTTGTAAGTTTGGTAAAAATGCTTTAATTAGAGGATATATTTTTGGAAAATAAAATTATGTTTCAGACATAGGCATCTTGATTAACCATATTGCTTCTGCCTTTTAGGCATAGAATGAGCCATTAAGAACTTTGATTTTGTGGCAAGCTGAAGCAATCATTGTGTGCAATTGCTCTTGTTTTACATGTGCATTCTGACTAACATGTCTGAAGTGTTTGAGCTTAAGTGACCTGGTGTGAGATTAGTTGGGAGTTTAAGAAAATGATGGATAAGATTGCATGATAAACAAAAGTTAATTCTTGAATGCAAATACTTGATTTTTAAAACTATTTTGATTTGTAAGAAATACAGCTTAAACAGTTTTAGCTTGAAGTCTTCTCTGACAAGTGGAAGCAGAATCCATGAAATATTTCTGTAAGTTTAAAATGAGATTTAAATAATTTTAAAAGATTTACAGATTTGAGAGCTATGTTATATAGGACAATTATAGAGCTCATTAATACAGATGGAATTGGTCTCCGGATGCATAACTGAAGCCTGAGGCTTTGTTTCAAAAAACCTTAAATGTGGGTTTTAAGCTGACAGAAAAAAATATACCTTTCTTTGGCAAGGAGGGAGGAAGCAGTCATGTTTTAGAAAGCAACTATGTATAAAAAAATAACAGGAATTTTGTTTTGCTGCCTGAATTATACTATGATGAAGTAAATTAAGGAGGGCAAACTGGAAGGATGGGACTTCATAACCTGAAGCTGTAATTGGACAATGAACCCCAATATGTAAATAGACCAAAACTTATGAAAGTGTGAAAACTCGTGACTTGGGGTCCATCTTGGGTAGAGCCTTGGCCAGGTTGTTGTACTGCCCAAGGTGTATCCTTTAAAGGCCTTTTAATAAATACCTACATTATTCTTTTAATACAGTCTAGCCTCTGTTCCAGGTAGTCTCTCCAGGCATCAGTGCAAGCCTATCATTTCCCACAGATAGTAATTCTAATTGAGAGAAAAATAAGTTGATAAAAATAACCAAACCATCAATATCTTTACAATCTATGTATTGTTTATATTCTTTTGCTTCTCCTCTTAACCACCTGGTTGGTGGACAACTTGTAGAAGGGAGCCCTGAGAGTTTAAAAGAAAAACTAAATTAGAGGATTGGTGGTGTCAGCTGGTTTGTACTTTAGTAAGAAAATTTTGAAAATCAGAATCCCAATGTATGGCAAATATGTAAACAAGAAGTGGGGAGAAGAGGAAGAAAATAACCTAAGTGGAACTCTGTGCTGTTATGGCAAGACTGTATTATGGGAATTTTCCTCTTTAAATCAAGACTGGCAATATCTGTGCTACACGAGAGAAATAATCATATTGGGAACACAAACCTGATCCCTGAAAGGAGACACCAGGAAAGGACACAGAGAGACAATAAGGACAGGAATCGGATGCTTGGATATGAAAAAAACTTTGAAGAGTGTATCTTTGAGGAGAGAAAAACCAACAGGGATGAAACCCAGCAGAGAGTTCAAGAAAGGTGAACACAGAAGCAGGAAGCTGGGGAGTACCTTCATGGAAAAAGTGAACACATTAATTTAATTTGGAATGAACATTCACTTTAAAGAAATCTGTTGAGAAACCGCAGTCATTTTTAGCAAGTTCAGGCAGGGGTTTTGGAGGTCTAGCTGTGTCATTAAAGTGTTCCAAGTAAAAGTAGTGAAAGACTGAACCCTTGCCTCTCAAAAATAGTACATAAATCCTTCTTGGTTGCTAACTGGCGTAGCACAAAACAAAAAAATCACTAATTAAATTTTCTCTAAAAAATAGATTATCTGATGTTGGTTTCAATTAAGTATGTTCAAGACCAATAAAAGCGCTTGCTTTACTCGTCTTACACTCCCTGACTTAATAAAATGCCTTATGTGTTTACCTACCAAGCTAGGCCATTAAAACTAAATCAGCTTCTTCTATGAAATGAAATAATATCTAATTATTATTTGAGGTTAGTTTAGTATCATATCAGCTTCATGTTGGGCCAAGAATGTGTCAGTATAATCCAGTACACATTCTTTTCCACTGCATTTTTTTAAATGTATTTTTTTTTGTCTGGGAACAAAAGCTTTTTTTTTTTTTTTCCCCAGATGCTACCATTAATAAATAGTTTGAGGTAATTATATGCTGTTATTGTCCTGCATAATCCAAAGTGTTTAAAAGAATGTGCCAAAAGTTTTATATAGTTAAGAAAAATAACTAAACCTGAACCAAGATAATATTTTATAAAATATGCATCCATTTAATTTTGTTCTCAGTTTTGACCTAAAAGCAAGTTGGCTTTTCCAGCTGCAGACTTTCCACAGATTTGTACCTCAGTTTTAAAAATACAGTGGTTAGAATAAAGTTTTGAGAGTTAGTTATACTGTAAATACTAGATGCTAAGTGTATGTTATTGTTCTGGGATAATCCAAACTAAGTAACAAAATAATGATATTTATTAGGGAGTCTACGGTTATAAACCAGGAAACACATCATATACTTTGGAGAAAAGCATTTTTCACACAGGTCAAAATGTCTTTGAAAATTTTTCAAAGCAGATAAAACATCACCTTTTTATTTATTAAGTTTATGGCAGTCTTCACCTTGAAACCTGTGCAGATATTTTTATTGCAGATATTATTCTCATGAGACAATGAGCAAAGCTGAATGACCTTGTCTGTACCTTCTAGAAAATAAGGCCTTTTAGGTAACTAAAGTAGTTCCTATGAGAAGTATAGAAATAATGTTTTCTGAGATTTTGACTCCCTTCTTTTGATTATACACTTCACAAGGTTTTTTTTATATATATATTTGGGGTATTGTTTTCTCATCTGCTGAGAACTATTGCAGATTTTGTACAAGGACTTAAGAATTTTTATCTTAGAATGGGAGTCCTTCATGCCTGCAGGGTGCATGGTGCACCCTCATTGTCACCAGTGTGTAGCACCACTACATTTTCCTCTCTGTATCTTCCCCTAAATGATCTCCCAAGGTGCAGCGGTAATCCTATTTATTGCTTATTGTGCAGAAACTGGCTGAATATCATTCACTTTTGGGCTGAATATAATTCATTCCATTTCTAGGATAGAGCATCAAGCTAATTTCCTTTTATGAGATACTCAGAATCTCTGTATTGATGGTGTTTTTCAATTATGGATCAACAGGAGTTTAATTAGCATCTTCAAGGCTTTCTGTAGGTCACTAGAGGAAATATGGAATAAGATATTGGAAACTGCTCTGGGTGGAGAAATCTGAACTTTCCTAAACAGTTTCAGAATAACATTAGGCTCTCCTTTCTTCATTCTGACATCTAAGCAAGCTTCTAAGAATTCAGTCTCCAGCACATTTTAGACTTGAAGAGACTGCTTCGGAATTTGCACTCCAGAAATTACAGTTCTTGGTAAATATTAGCAGCACCATAATATTTAAACAAGGGGTGATTCCCATTCACTGAAGAATGAGAAGAGCTTCTACAGCTTTTTGAAATGATACCTTCTTTGTGGCCATGAAGTTGTAGCCTTATGTTTGTGCAGCTCTCTCTTGAGTTAATTTTAAAATAGAGAGGATTGATACATCAATCTTTCAATCTTTTGTAATTTTTTACATTATAATCTACAATAATTTTCCAGAACATTTTGCTGTGGATGAATCCTAATTCTTCATCTTCTTCCAAGACCTGCCATCTGCTTCAGAATGCATATCAAATCATGAAATATCTTGGATATAAAATTATACCATTTTGAGGACTTGCAGAGACATTCTTTCAAGTTGTTTTACTCTTTTGTTTAAAAAAAAATTCTGGATCATATGTTTATAGAAATACACCTTGCCCTACTCCGCCCAGATATGAAGGAATGAGCTCATGGCAGTTATGATGGGTTTTTAAAAGTTTGTTTTGTCAAAGAAAAATTCCTGGTGTTATAAATGGGCTTCAGCAAACTTAATCTCTTTAATCATATGGCTATCAATAGTCCTCAGCTATCCAGAGACTCTGAGAACTGCTCTTTATTATTGTTGTTGACTGTGGGTGTTTTCAGCAGAGGTATAACCACATATGACAGAAAATGGCAACCTGAAAATAAAAGGAAGGGTGAAGGAGCCTACTGTTAATAACTACTATGTAAACTGAATTATGATTTTTAAAACCAGTTATTTTCTGTGTAAGGCATCTTTCTTCGAAAATTATAGTGGAACATGGCAATTTGTTTCATGGTGATTCAGTAACAGAGCTCATCAAACAGTGTGTGCTGGAGACAGGAAAATAGAGAAAAGTGTTGCTGATAATGATAAAATGACCCACAGTGAAAGAAAAGCTGGCCTGTCAGCCTTCCACTGAAGCTGAGTAATCTGCAAGTAGAAATGAGGGGGAAAAAAAGTGAGATTCATTAAGAGCATTAGTCCTAAATGTGGTATGGTACACAGAAATGCAATCATAGGAAAACATCTGTGGGAACAACACAAACCTTTTGGAGAAGACACTGAGAAGGAATAAACATAAAAATTGTTTGTGATTATTGAAAAGGAAGAGCAGAAATTTGTTAAGAAAAGAACAGTATGAAAGAAGATCCCAAATGTTCCTTTTTGGTGATCCTTTGAGTTTTCCAGTGGAGGGAATGATACAAATTCTGGTGTGGTAGAAGAGTTTGCTCTCAAAAGACATCTCCTTCTAATACTGAAGTGAAAAAGTATTTCCCACATTAAAGGAATAGTGGAGGAAATAAAACAAGGAGTTTACTATTTTTGTGTCTGTCTATCTATATTTATTTCATTCATATATATATGCATGAAAATGTAGTGCAAAGATGTAATGTGTGATTATTCCAGATGAAACTTAAAACAAAGATAGACTTTCCAAGATATAGGATAATCTACATTTTGAAAGTGCACGGAAACATTTCAGGAGAAATTGATCTATTTCTTCTGTCACTCTATTTGACTGAAATATAATTGGAATATTGTGTTCTGAGAAAAGTACTGAACAAAGACAGGAGAGATGCTGCACCAGCCAAAACTGTAGCAGAAAATCAGCTTCTGAATCTGTTCAGAATAGCAGAGTTGGTACAAATGGCTAAAGAAAGAGTCAAAGGAATCCTGACCCTCTAGGAAAAAAAGGGAAGTCCTATAATGAGATGTTTATTTAGGTGTTACCAGCCCTTTATAAGAATTATGAGACAGGTTTTGCAGCAGTTTTCTTGGCTTAAGGGGCAGAAGAGTGGACAAATACCTGGGGAGCGATGTGCATATGAAAAGGAAAAAGAGGTACAATTTCTACCAAGATTAAAAGAGGGGTTAGAAGCAATTTTGACTTCAAGAGAAAAAGTAATTTAGTCATGCTGGACAACACTTTTAAAAGGTCATTTCTATTAGCGTCACATATAGCCACTGGTTTTTTAATGCAAAATATTTGAATCATCTTGTCACAATATTCTTGGAGTTTTATTGTGGAGAAGTTGTGAATTGTCTTTTTATTTAAGGCAAGGTCTCTGAATCTTGGTTTTATTTTCTTTCTCTCCTGTCAAAGCAATCAATCTTTTGCTTTTGTACCTGTGTACTACACCTGAGATTAGTGAGGCTGTCTCCAGAGATCCACTGGATCCCAGGAGAGGTGTTGTGTCCTTGGCCTGCATATTTAAGAAACATTTCTGCTGAAATACAAAATGTCAGAATATCTGATATTTTAGTGGACTCAGAGTCAACTGTGGGTATTTCTCATGCCTGAGCAGAAATCCCCTAGATAACAAAGTATTCAGCAGGGTAAGCAGAGGCCTCAGCAGCTGCACAAACAGTCTGAAACCCATGTCCTTATGGGCCACTGTAAAACAGTATTCAGCCAGGAGCAGAATTCTGATTTAGTTGCTTTTATTTACAGATCAGAGAGTACCACAACATGCAAATAAGTGCATTTTTGGCTCCCTGCTGGTGACTGTGCTCATTCCTTTCAAATGCTTTCCAGAGCACATACTCTTAATTTCTACATTTTAGCTCACCCTTTTCCTGGTGGTTAATTAGTGGTGCCAGGGCTCTTTTTTACAGTACTTGGGGATGGTTCTAGAGATGTGTGCATTTTACCAGTAGGGCTGATGCTTTATCTAGCAGGACTTTGATGCATTTTTATGTGAAAATGTTCTTGGCTTTACTAAATTCTGGTGTAAAAAAAAGCGCTAAATTTATTAAATTTATTCTATGATAGCAATATAATAGTTCTCACTTACGAGTGATGACAGAAAGGAGAAGGTTCCTGGTACAATGTCATGCTCACTTGCCTAACCAGATTTATGCTAGGCTGCATTTAACTCACTTTCTTTCTCCAGGATAGCAGTGTAATACAGCCAGGCTTCCCAGTTTCTTTCTGAGTTTTTAGGACTGCATTTTCAACTGGAAAACACACCAGTTAAACATCTGTCATTTTGAGAGATTATTCTTGATTTGCAGGAGCCATTCAGTATTGTCAGGGGACATTACTATCTGTTCTTATCAGAATGAAGAAGGTAGATTTTTGTAAGGGAAAAAGAGAAGAGAGAAAAGATCATCTTCATGGTGTCTACCAGGGTAAGTCCTTCTAGATACTTTCGCGTTAAGAATAATAAGATAGACCAGTGTTGGTATCAGCTTGAGCAATGTTTTTCCAGAGTGAAATTCCAAGGTGAATTCAAAAGGAATTTGTGATTTGGGTAGGTATAGATGCTTTTAGAAATACCTGGTGTTGCTCTGACCTTTGATTGATATCATCCCCAATCTATGTCTTAGGGTTATGCTAAATTAGTTATAAAGATGGTACAGAGACTATTGTCCCCATTACTGGGAATGTGCTAAATTCATTTGTTTTGGAAACAAAATGCTTCTTTAGAAGTTACTGTTGCCTAAAATTGCTCTTGTTCTGATCAGAATAGCTTCCCAAATGCAAGGATAGTTAAAAAACCAACCCAAACCCACAAAAAAGTCAAAAAACCATAGACAAACCCAGCTCTGCAATCTGTCTGACCTTATCAATGTAAATTGTTGACAGATCTCATCCATGGGTACAAGCAGTTTTCCCAGCAGGCATCAGCTCTTCTTAGGTCAACCTCTGTCAACAGCAGGTTTGAGCTGCAAGGATGTCTTCCCATAACAGAGAAAGAGTTCTCAAAGCCCCAGTCTTACCTTCTTCTAATTAGAGCAAATGTAATTTTAAATTTGCATCTGTTTAAGAATAACAAAATAGCAAATGTTTTGTGGGCAAAAACAATGTACTTTTATGTGAATCTTTTGGGTCTGCTTCATAATGTATTTCTCTTGCCTGCTAGATGGAAGAGGAATGCTAATGTGTTCTGTGTACTGTTATTTTGAACCTGCTGTTATAAATTTATATGAATATTGATGATGTATGAATTTGTACTGGGACGTAACAGGAAACTTTCCATAAATTAAATTAATTCCATACACAGGAATGTGGAAAATCTTTGCCTGAAAAGTTAAACACTGCAGTTAATTCAAATGCTGAAGAGAAACATAGGCAGCCTGCCCATCCCAAGTGGTCATGAATTACCACCTTCACATTAATGGCTGTGCCTCATGTGTATTTGTGCTGAAATTGATACCAGGGAGTCGTGTGACTGCAGAATATTTCTCTTTGGCTGCAAGAAAAAAGAAACAATAAAATTAATCCAGATGGACCCTCCTCCCTCCTCATCATAAGCTATATCATCAGAGTAAAAGACTATTAATTAGTTCCATGACTTCTCATCATGCTCATGTCATCATCCCACAGGCAGAGAACAGCACTTGCAGCACTGTCAGGTTATAGACAGGAATGGAAGGAGATAGTTTTCCTGATAGGAAAAACTGGGTACCTCTATTGTTCCAGTATTCCTACTATTATTTTTTTTCTGGTGAAGTGAGTCATAAAGCTAGCATTAACCAGGAAATAAGCAGCATAGCAATGACAGTGAATGATCTAACTTACAGGTGATTATCTGACTGAACCTGCAAAACATCCTTTCAATCTTTTAGAAAGGTCATTTTGATATCTACAAAATAAACTTTCAAAGACAAATAAAATAATGATTATGATGACTATTTTGTGAGGGAGTTAAAGCACACATAATAAACTGTTTGACAGAAAGTGACAGCAAGACAGCATGAGAATGATATGTCTAACCAGAGCAGATGCCCTAGTCTGATGCTTCCCTATCATCTCATCACTTCCACTGGGCCAAGGCATTTCTTTTGTTTGACGGAATTTCAAGCATTCTGAATTGCCATGTGTTGCTTTCTTTGTGCAAATTTTTAGGCAAGGACCTCTTTTTGCAAACTGATGCTGTCTAGTTTTTATGTAAAGCATTTCGACCCATTCATTACCCATAAAAGCTTTCAGTCACTTTCTAGAACTAGTCTGGCATTCCAACCCACCATTTATATTTAGTTTACAAATTACCAGATATTTTTAGTGGTTTTTATCAATTTAAAGGTGCTTTGATCCAAGAAAGATGTAAGAACCTACTTGCAAATCAGGTGATCCATGTGCCATACTATTCAAAAGCAGTAAGATTTTCCTGCCTGTAAGAGTCAGGAACAACAAAAGATCACTGAGTTATAACAATCAAGAACCTCTGAAATCTCCTTTTCTGGTTACCTGAATCAAACCTAACTTTTTCAAAGCCACTGTTAGCAAGCACTTTAAAAGTTAAATTGAGTATCAGCAGGGTGTGTGATAACAGAGAGGAAGAAAGTGTAAAAGCTTTTGCTACATGCTCTTTTTTATTTTTGTCTTCCTATGAACATAAACTGCAGCAAGATGCTTTCCCAAGGCTGTAATAAACCAAATTAGTGTCTGATATAATAGGATTGGTCAACATTCAAAATGAGGATATGTCCCTTCTCTTCTAACATCACGCTGTTAATTTGTATTTTGTTAAGAATGTTTTTTTATCTCCTCTTTCAGTGTGACATTTTTATTGGAGCTTGAGATTTAATAAATAATTCTAATGCCAAGTTGAAGAAGAAGCCTGGTGTTATGATGGACATTCATAATATTCATAAAGGGGAAGTTTTAAAGGGTATCTTTTGGTTCCTTGGTTGGTTTTGGACTGTGTTTTTTTATGGGGACCAACCTGTGAAGGATATCTTAAAAATATTCACAGTTGCTTACTAAGGCCTGTAATAATGTTTCAGATTTTGGTGTGTCAAATAAATGCACTAATGTTGGAACAGTGTCAACAAAATGCACAAATCTCTCTTTATGTAACAGGTATAAATAGCAGGAGGTGTTATGTGCTAGGGAAAGCCAATTTTTGTCTTTACTAACTGAGCCTCCACTGCCATGCTGAAAAGATTATTTCTTGTGTTGCAGAACCAAGCAAAAGCAAACCTTTCAGCAGTCAGGAAAACACTATGCCTCTGTTTTGTGGAATATCAGACGATACTGGTTCCGCCTCTTCTAGTTTAAATATGTATGACTTTAATCTGTGCCTTTAAGTTGCAACTTTTATTTCCAAAGCCTGATTTGAGACCAGAGACTTCTCCTAGTCCATGGGGTAGTCTGTTTCCCTTAGGACATTCTTTCTTTAGGTATGTTCACTTTTCAGGGGAAGTGGATGTTGGATGTGGGTCACACTGCTGGATATATTTCAAAAAAACATAGTTTCTGGAAGATCAGTCAGTAGTCTGCTTCAAAATATTTTATTCCCTTGCCTAGTGGCCAAGCAGACATGAGCTCAAATCTCCCACTCTTCTGCTTGTCACAGTCTGCTTAAATGAGAAAATGCTGTGTTTGGTTTGGCTTTTTGATCACTGAAGATGGGTGACTTTAAAGTAATTATTTTCAGTTAGACTCACTCTTTATTTCTGCAGTGCTGCTGATGTTCTAGAGTATTGTGATTCTTCAGAATTCTAGGTTGTAGTTGTCACCAGACATCTCCACGATGAAGCTGAAGTGCCATGGTTTTACAGTGCCCTTGATACAGCTGCTTCCTCATTGAGATCACAACTGGATTTTGGCAGCCAAAGGGAATTAAATTCCACGAAAATCTAAGAGGCCAACAGAAGGTAAAGCTAGAGTGTTGAGGAAGCAGCACCAACCATAATGAAACTCAGGGCACTTTGGAATAGAGGGAAAAATTGTAAGCAGTGGCTCTTGAAGAAAATTTTCACAGGTTCCATCTACTTTGGTAGAACCCATTTAGCATTCAACATTTTCTCTGTCCTTGACCAAAGTCTATCTGAATAATTCTTAAGAAATAAAAATTGTTGATTCTTTTGTTTTTGCCATTTTAGACATCAAAGCACTTTTTAGCACCACATCATGGACAATGCAACAAAAGCATGCTCCTGTTTCCTGTGCTTGGTAGTTGGTTTTGGGTTGTGTGATTTCTACCTTACTGATTTTTTTAGGTATTTTTAAAATAAATATATGGGAAGGGAACTTTATTAGCTGAGGTTACACTTCAGTCTTATTTACTCAAATTAAAGACACATCCATCTGGCTTCTAAGGCAAATTCCTAAATCTTGGAAGGGTTCTTGGTATGTTATGTAGCATTTTAGGTATTGCAAAAAGAGGTGCTCCACACCCTATCCTACTACCTTGCTGGATGAGACAGTGTTCTTGCCATCTCCACCTTGAAAATAACACACTCCCCTTTCAGTGCAGATTGTTTTATGCCACTTAATTAATTTAATGTAGTTTTAAATAATTTATGGTTATTGAGCTATTAAACTAAAGTGATTACTTTAAAAGGCATTGCTCTGTGACACAGTTACAGAGAGAAGGAGTTCAGTGGAGGAATCCACATACTATTATCACTCCAATTTTAGTTGAACAATGCAATAATTATTTGAATTAAATGGTTTATTAGCTACAGAATGCATTTTATTAAATCACAACAAATAATCCAGGCTTGAGGACTGGAATACTGCCTCTGTGTGTGGAAGAAGCCAGTGCAAAGAACAGATTTCAGTTGTTTCTGAGAACAAATGCATGGTGCTGTATTTCTTCTCCTTTACACTAAATTTAGAATGAGAGATGTAATAAAATTTAAGACTCTTCCCCAATTTAGGTACTACATTTCCATTGACTCAATATTCTATAATGGAAGGTAAGTTACAGCAAAATTCCTTTTAATGTGTTTTAATGAAATAAATTATATTTATTCAATAATCTTGAAATAGTTCAAGCCCTATCTGAGAGTTTGAAGAGGAGATATCTATGAAACATTGGTCACAATCAGTCAAGACCATGACACCAGAAATTAATTTCAAGAAGAGTCTTCCTAGCCTCAACGGCATGAAATAAACTGAAAAAAAAACAACGTTATTGTCAAATATTTGGTAGGCAAAGTAGGCAAAGAAGCCTTCAAGGTCTTACAAGTAAAATGTTCACCAGATGGCAAATACATAGTATTTTTGTTTGTGGTGTTTGGTTTTTTGTTTGCTTGATGCTTTGTTTATTTGGTCTTCTTTGTTGTTGTTTTTTTTGTTGTTGTTGTTTTTGAATGATGTTAGGGCATATGGATGAACCAAGTTTCCATTGCTTTATTCAGGTAAGTGTTAATGCCATACCAGGAGAGTTCACATTGGTCAGCTGCCTGTTGAATTGAGTCTTACATATTTGTCTACCCATTTGGGCATTTTCTATTGCCAATTAATTTGTTTATACTGTATTTATATAATTTCAGGGTTTCTATTATTTGTGTTTGGACTTTCCTGTGGATTGTGACAACTGCTTTGAAAAGAGCAGGCTAAGAAATGAAGAGAAAACGAACGACACCTTTCAAAATCTGAGATATTTCCTACATGAGGTGGACTCTCTTTGAGGTATAATCCTTCAGGACTGCAGGCCATTTGGATTTCTCTAGTTTTCTTCACTCAAGTTAGTTTTAAGACTCTATATGCATAAAAGAACTTGGGATGTTGTTATGGTTGCTTCCCTCCCTCTGGCAGTTGCAATGGTTTGCTGCCCTTATGATTCATAATGGTTTCCCATCTGCTGTTTGCTTCTGTTCAAGATGCTGTGCATTTTTAATCTCTGAATTGTTAGGTCTGAATTGGTTTGGGGATACACACCTCCTGCAGAGAGTCTCCTAAGAGACAAGATTTTCCTCCTGCCATTTCTCCCAGATGGAGGTGTCCATTCTGAGAAAACAAGTTCCTACCGTGCATGGAAAGGGATGCTATGGACAACTAAACTACTTTTCAGGAAGAAAATTTAAGTTTGGTTGTTGGAGCTGACCCACTGTGGTTCCATTTCTGTCTTCAAGAAGTGCATTTGCAGAGTGGGCAGCATTTCTTCTGCTGGCTAGGTTACCTTTAACATTTCCTTAAAATAATAAACAGGCATCAAAACTGCATCTGCTGGAAGGAGATGTCGTAGCCAGGCAAAATAAAATGCTCATGTAATTTATTTTTACCATTGCAGAAAAGAGCTACAAGTCTAAAATCCTTCTTTTTTCGGGATGTTTGGTCTCAGTCACTTAAAGACTATTTAATTTACCATAAGAAGAAAATGTTTTGCAACTTTAAGTGTTTAAATTGCTTTAATTTTAAAGTTGTAGATTGAAAATATTAATTTATTTGTAGTAGTTCTACTAATCTATCTGACACAGAAATGAAGTTTCTTCATCTGTAACTCCAGTCAGGTAACAATTAAGAAAATGAGAGGTTATTGGTGAATCTGCCTCCTCCATTCAGGAATGAGGCAAATTTGCAGAGACAAAATTATTTGCATATATTTATGTTTAAATACTTATATACACAAACACACAAATGTGCATACTGTGCTCATTCCCCAAAGACATAACTCCCAAGAAATCACAACAGCCTTTCCTGACTGCAGAAAATTGCCTTAAATCATGGGCATAAGGCTTCAAAGTGCTCTCATAGGTGAATGGCAGTACAGAATATAATTTGAGGGGAAAATAAAAGCTACAAACCCAGATCACTTCACAAAATAGTTAATCTTGGAGCCATAAGCTAGTGCAGCTAAGAAATGACCTTATTAAATATTTCTAAAATTTGCTGCTAGGTTTATTTACTAGCTATAGCTACAGCCCAAACACGAGTTTGTTTCACTCAGTTCTAATCTCAGTTTCATGTTAGTTTTGCTGAGACCATGGTTTATTTTTTCATGGAATCATTTGTGGTTATGTGATTTAGCCCAGCCAGCATTGTGATTTTCTTCTCCTATGAGAGCCAACAGATAACTAGATAAAAAAAAAAGCCTAAATATCTTACTCAGATAGTTCAACATCTCAAGGCAGAATTAAGACAGAAGAGGAAAGGAAGGGACAGATTTTCTACTTCCAGTGCTGTGTTAGCTTCATCTTTGTTTATCCAATGCAAGTTCCAGCCTCCAGGGAGACTTCTTAAGGGAGAGTCAGAAATATTTTGGGGCTTTTGGAATTATTGAAACAATCTTTGTATTATTTAATATTTTTTTTCTATGGATCAAGAAACACACATTCTGTGTGAATTCTGCCACTCTGAAAGCTTAAATTCATGCCACATGTCAGAATATAAAAAAACTTCTCATCATGTGTATGTTTTTGGTGGGTTTTGTTGGTTTAAGTTTTTTTTGATATTGTCACAGAGAAAAAAATTTTCATAGTCAAGCCATGCCTAAAATCTGAATGTGTCACAAATCAATGCCTTATTTGTATTGCAAAATGGATGTTCAGAGAAAAGCATGGAGATATAGTGAGAATACTTTTCTATTTAAAAAGAGGTCCCAATCTATTGCTGCAGCTATCTGATGTGAACGCCTCCCTGCAAGTTTCCTTCTGTTTTCAAAATATTTTTGTGATCTTCCTGAGAATAATAATAATAATAATAATAATAATAATAATAATAGTTGACAAGTCACTGAAGAGCTTACCCTAAAATATTATTAGTTTATTAGATTGCTGCCTGTGTTTAAAAACTAAAAAAATAAAAATAAGAATCCCTTTTGAAACTTCCAAGTTGGGTGATTTGAAACATATCCTCAGATCACTGTAAGCAAATTGATCTAAGTGGAGCAAACATTCTTTCATTCATCACATGTCGTGCCAACATGTTTCCTAACTCATGGAATTCTGCAGGTTCTAAATGATGGCTGTATCTTCTCCGTCTGTAATTTGAACAAGCTGTTTGATCCTTGGAAGTGGCATTTTGGGCATGCTGCACAGTGATAACAAGCACTTTTAAAAAGAGCTTCATTATGCTCCCTTCAGACATTGGCAAGGGCTGGGGGTGACAGAGTGGCTGAAATGGATCATCGAGCTGATCAGATATGGCCATCCCTGTGTTTTCTGTGTTCTCAAGGACAACAAGATTTTAAGCAAGCACACACATTTCACAGCTGCCTGGTAGAAATCTGTTTGATTGGTTAAAGGTTTAAGGGAGAAAGCGCATTTCCCAGAGGTTGTGAGGAAAAGTCCATAGCATGGATACATAAGATGATGATAGATTTATATTTAAGTGACAGTTTGCAACAGACAGCACACTGAGAAGCAGAGCTCAGAGACTTTTATTACTTTGCAAGAATATACAAATATATGTATTACTTCTGTTTTTCACAGGGGTTGCCATTTTAGAGGGGAACAAGCTGTTTAGGATTTTTACCCCAGGATTATAAAAATGCTTTCTGTTTATTCCTACTTTAAGATGTGGAACCTGAAAATGACAAAGGCATGTCCAATATCTTATACAAATAGGTAAATATCTGACAAATAAAAATGCTCATGATTTTGCACTTTTTTAGCATATTTTTAGCATATTTGAGTCAACAATGTTTAAATAGAAGAATTACTGTTAGAGAGTTCTTTATTTTGGTATCCTGAAAAAAATATAGCTAAAGGGTAAAATAAATTGTGGCATCTAATAAGGAGAGAAGTACCTAAAAACCATTGAACACTGGGGGAAATAAGGTGTTTGCCTCCATTAGACCCTTTCATAAATCTGCACAATCACCTGTAATCATCTTAAAATCTTAAATATTCCTTGAAAATTTGGCTTCCAGTCTGCAGTTCAGAAAAACACCCCAAGTGTGGGTAGTCCCATAGAACATAATTAAAACTCTTCAGGGCAATGATTTACTTTGTCATCATGTGTGTTCCCCTTTCCCAGCCTTGAAAAGGACCTGTGACAGTAATTTCAGACAGAAAGTCTTTTATTTCCTTGTCTGAAAGCTTTGTGAGCCTCAGTGAGCTAGTGCTAATGAAACTTGCATAAGGAAACACAGAGATGATTTGGTTTTCCCCTCTAATGCTGTTTTGGAACATCCTTACAAAACTCATCGCTTTAACTGTGATCTCTTTTCCCCAGAAAGAAACTTGCCTTTAAGTGAAAGGGCTGAAACAAGAATCTTTTGATTGATTAAGCTATAAATACAAGTGATAGGAAGACTTTAAGCAAAAAGCCTGCTAACTACCTTTTAAATCTAATCTTGGCACTTGCAGAGTCAGAAACTCAGAGGTAAGAGTGTCCAGAGCTGCAGGGGATACAGAAAAAAAACAGTGACAGTGCCCTGGTGTGGGAAGCTAGGGCTGGCTGAGCCCTGGAGAGGGGAGCATCCCTCCTCCAGCTCCTGAAAAGAGCCACATGCACCACCAAGAGCTTTACTGATGACTTCTGAAAAGCTGCAATGATGGCCAAAAAAAAAAAAAAAAAAAAGGCAGATTTTTTAGATGCACTTCGATTTGAATTTTCCTTTGAAAAGGAATGTCTGCATTATCTAAGGGACTCTGAAAGAAAAGCACTTGACCTCCTGGCCTTCCAATGATGCTCACATCCCTTGGGGGTGTTTGAAGAGCTTGATTGGGGTCATATGGTGTGCTCACTGATGTGGGTGCTATGTACATTTAGCACTGTGCATGCACTTGAAGTCAATTTGTGTCCATGCCTGTGTGTATAAATGTATGTAAAGATATCTCAGATTATATAAATATATTTATAGAAAATTAGACCACTCTCTTTTCTCATTTTGACATCCTGCCCTGAGGTACCTCTGTTGTGACATGGTGTTAACCTTCATGTCACTGTTGCTTTTCATCTTTTGCATTCTATCTGCATTCCAGCTAAACTGGAACACTCAGTTTGTGGTTCCATGTAGCCTAGACTTTTGTGAAATTATATTTTATATGTATTTTATTTTAAAATTTCCCGGAAGTTATTTCAATTTCTGCATTTCACTGTTGTCACCACTTCTGTCTATATTTCTCTGTAGTCACATGATAAAGTTTTGTAAAGGTGTTGTTTCTCTGAGCCTTGAAACTTTTCAGTATTTCCCATCACCTATTTTCAGCTGGCCTCTGTGGGTGTGTAATAAACTGAAAGAAAAAAAACCAATACAAAATTAAAGTCCAATATCTCAGGCTTTGTTAATGCTTCAAAGGAGCAATGATAAAAGGAAGGTTTTCATATGACCTGTTTTTGATGAGGCCTGGAAAGGTGTATCTTTTCAATAAATACATATCTTATTTCTTTTGCTCTGTTTAGTCTCTGTTCCAGGTCAGTCTTTCCAAGTATCAGTTCTGGCACTCTGAGAAGGGACCTCAAGGCGTCATTGACAGGTGGCAGCCTCTCACCTGCACACTCCTTGTGTTTCCCATCTGGCATGAAGTGATAATGACTGTCTATAAATGTGTTAATCTAGTTTTGTTTTAATAAGTTGCTTGTTTTCCATTTCACTAAAAGGTTCCCTGAGTGCTCATGGTTGCCTGGTGAGAAGAGTTTGGGCCAGTGGTGTTGATGGAGACCTGGAAACATCACATGGATGCCCACAGGTATTTCCTGCGAGGCTCAGAAAAGGGAACTGATGCTCCCCAAACTACAGAGTTCCAGGGATCACAGGCTCTGCTGCTGTGGTACCCTTGGTGGCCTTTGGTACAGATTTACATTTGCAGAAGTCTTGTGCCTTCTTCCCAGCAGCAACCTGAGCTTTCCTAGAGGACCACTGGAGTGATCCAAGGGACCTTTGGCAGAAGTGACCACATGCTGTCCTGGAGTGATTCCATGCCTCATGGTGCTTTTGCTTTCCTCAGTAGCAGCTGAAAGCCCCAGACTCCATTATTTCAACTGTTTCTGCAAAACTTTGCCTGCAAGGCAAGTATTACTGTATGAATATCATGTGAATCCTTAATGCCTTACTGAGATGTTATTTAAATGAGTTCCCACATCTCTTCATTCCATTTTAATTAAAATCAATGAAGATATTGATTAAAAGACCAAAATCTATTTTTTTTTAATATAAAGCTATAGATGAAGATTGCCTTTGTCCCCAAAAAAGCTTTGGAAAGCATCACTATTGCAAATAAAGTCAGTTACTTGTTAATATCATACTTTGATTTTTTTAAAAAAGTATTGACACACATCTGTATTTCACTGGAATTGTAGTTTTTGTTTGCACTGATGCAGAATCTCAAGGGCATGAAGTCTGTTAGTGTGTGTTGAGTAGCTTTTATTTTTTTAAATTATTATTTCTATTGTGGTGTTGGGAACTCCTAGTCATCAAACAGGTAACGTATTCAGAGAAACCTTTCCAAATCCTTTTCTGGTTCATCATCACCCTTCCAAGGCAGCACAATTACACACTAGATTAATAAAAATAATAATAAAAAAAAAAACAGACACAGACAAACAAATAATGATAAAGAGTTCTCCTTTCCTCCCACCCATGTCATAAAATTGATGTGTCCATAGGAAATTTATATTAATATTTCTGATGTCCCTTTCTGTTTTGAAGTGCCCAGAATCATCTTTGAACTTTTCTTCTTTTTACTTTCCTACCTCTTCCCATCTGCCACTCCTCACCACAGTGTTGGGATCAGATGCTCCCCTTGAATCATACTCTGATGGGGTCTTACCTGTTCCTTCAGGTCCCTCCTCTCTCAAGTATTTTGGGGGCTCTTGCCTTTGTTTCAGCACTGCCTAAAATCATGCTCTTGTGGAAACTTATGCTAAGAAAACTTTTCTATCTCCCACCTCAATCTCAGGTCACTTTTTCTTACTTCCTTTCCTTCTGTTTATCTTCCAAACCCCTCTGCTGCAGCAGCTTCTCCTGAACCTGTCTTCTCAAGTCTTTATTGTCTGTCTTCTGCCCTTTCCCTACCTCAGAAGCAGCAAGAAGCAAGGCTCCTAATGAGCCATTCCTTGATCAATTTAAGGTGTGTGCTTCTAGCTTATTCTTCTTGATTTGACTGCTGCCCTTGACAAAGATAATCACTCTCACCTCCTCTGCTTTCACTTCTCTCCTGCCTTGTGTGATTATATGCTATCCTGACAACAGGTTGTTGACTGGTCACCTACAAATCTGGAGCAGCAAGTAGTCAAAAGGACAAATAGTTCTGACACCTGCAAGAGAAAAAAGTATTTCTGTGATCCATCAAGAGAATGTATGAAGTCCTTGCTATATTCAGCTGAAGTTCTGTGAGCAAATGTTTCGCAGCTGAAATAATTGCAAAGGCGATTCAGATGTCCTTACTGTGAATAGTACAATTGCCCTAGGTTGCTCCACTGAGAATCTTAATTAAAATTAAGGGACATACTCCTTCAGAAAACAACAAAAAAATACTGGAACAGGGTAAAAATGAAAATTTTATGGAATCTTGACTACTGTTTAATTAGAAGTTTCACTGCAGGATTTGACAATATTTTACCCTTTTGGTGTCCAGAACAACAGATACTGGAAGCAACAATAATAATTCTTAAATGGCTGAACTGAAATTCTTTCAGGTAATTCTTCCTTTCTTCTTAAGATATTGTAATTTTTATTTTAAATGGTCAACTCTTTTAAGTAAGGAATTTGTCCCACTTAATATTCATAAAGTTTCATTCAAGTGGAGAGTTTTGTATCAGTAGTAAATTATTATAATCAAGGAGTTCATTATAAGCAGACAAAGTACAATTGGCTTTAGCATTTCCATGAAGAGTATAATAAGATGTTTGTCACCATTCAAAAGCTCTCATTTCTGTGTTTGAAATAAGGGGTAGCTTGCAGTGACGAAACTGATGGGAAAAAAGCAGATAGTAGATAATAAGTTTATAACAGTGTTTTGGGGATTTGCATAGTTTGAAATGAAGGTATGGCTTCAAATCCCTGCAGAGATGGCACAATTACATACCTATTAAAAGTTATAGAACCAAGAGTTCTCCATAGTCTGCTGATGATTAAGCTTGGGTAGCATATCTATCTGCAAGATATGAAGCTCATCCCATTTGAAGTGTGTATTACAGCCCTCTGATTTAATATAATGTCCACAGAAGTTACAGCTTACGGCATATCTCATCTAGAGCAAACAACAAGACCAGAAAAAGCCCCAAGTAGACATATTCATACACTGCACTTTTTGTGAAATTCAGAGTCAGTCTTCCTTCAGGATTTAATATAGCCTGTTACTTCCCTCAAGGTTTTCCAGCTTTATTAGGTTTACAAATATCTCTATTGTTGTATTTCTCTTTTAAGTGAATTAAACCCCTCTTCAAGTAACCTCAAGGTATCAATAAAATACATTTTGCATATTTTCTTTTAAAACTTTGTATGTACTAAAACCATTTTCATTTGACTCTATCCTTTTGAAGAACATAACTGAGGCACATGAAATACATGTTTTTAATCAAAATTCTACTGTATAAAAATTAAAACTGTGCAGTTTTCCAAGAGTCCAGGTAAGGGACTGTGTGTAGGGGTGTACTTGTGTATAGGCATGGATGGAGGGTTGTGTGTTCACACACTTTTCAAAGGATGTTTAAAGGATTAAACTCCTTCAACCTCTAACGGTGCTTGAGGAAACTCAGTCATGAGATAATGAAGTGAAGCATGCTGCCTACTGAATGTACTTCACCTCAGTCTTGCAGGAAAGTCTTCATGTTATAGAAAACATTAGTCATTGTTTGCTAAAAATGTGGCTGAAGCTCAGTTAAAAGAATTTTTAGTCTTCTGTCTGTGAGCAGAATATTATCCCTGCTCCTCCCATTGTCTGCACTATCAGAAAATGTCTTTCTTTTTTTCCTTCTGTGCCATTTTTCTATGCTTGCTTCATACACAGTCACTAAAATATAGTAAATTCAATTAAAATGACGTAGCCAGATTTAATCTGTATTCCTTTCCTCCTTGCTAAGGATTTATTTCTTCATTCATTGAGAAAGAAGCTCTGCAGCAGACTGTATTTGACAATTCATAACTCACAGTGCTCATTGTCATCTCCAAATTACCTCTTTGTTTTGATGTAAGGGAACCATGCAAAGGGAAAACAAAGTAGAAACATTCCCTCACTAACTATACCAAATATACAGAGAGCCTGCCTGAGTTTTTGTGAGGAAGTTTACTGATACGTTATTTGATTATATCCTGAAATTCCCATTTTTGATCATCCAATAAAACCACCCCCCCACCCCCGATGTTTTTCATTTTTATTTTCAGAGCAAAGAGTAGGTCAGATGCAACTATTATATTATGGTTTCTTTACCCACCTGTACACAGTTATTCTAAGCCTCTTTCAGTACTGCAGTATCATAAAATGATACTTCTTTTTCTTTCTTGATTCATTCTTTCAGGGAAGATTTATGTACATAATAAATTTTGTGTTGCTTTTTTAAAACTGAAGGAATGAGTGCATTATACTCTTTCTTTCAAAGTATGCTTTGTATTTGGGGTACTGAAGCAGAAACTACTAAAGGCTGGGGGTGGTTTTAAATTCAAGTGTGAGTTCATTGAAGTTTTGAAGATGCCCCAGAGAAGATTCATGTCTTGCTTGAATGGACAACCTATTTGCATCAAGACCAAGAAACAGAGTTATGAATTATAGGTCCTCTTTCTGGCAATTTTAAAATCATCACCTACTTGTTTTTACCACAATGCTATAAGTAAACTACAATTTGGAAAACAGCATATAGCTTTGCTTTGTTATTTGAATATTCCCCAGGCTTTGAGGCTGAATTCAAGACAAGAGGAATGTATAAGACCAGCAGACTTGGAAATCTGTTCCTCTGTCACTCTGGCAGCATTTCAAAAAGCTGTTGCTAAGCCTTGCTCTTCTGACAGCTTAAAGCATCCTTCTGATTTTCAGCCTAAATGTATGAGCAGCCATCTCAAACCAAGTTGTTCTTTGCCAGCATTGACCACTGCAATTGTTTAGCCTCAACCCATTTTATTTTTTCAGCTTTCAAGGTCATTTAAGTTTTTGAATGGTATCTTCTCTTTTGGTGGTACCATTCAGCTTCATGCTCTTAGCAGGACTTAAGGAATGCACACAAATATTTTGTGGCAAAGTTGTTAATGAAAATAGTAGATTGAACTGATCTTGAGAGCCTCTTTGAGTGGCTCCACTGGAAATCTGCTACAGGTCTTACGAATACAAATGTGAAAGGGTATTTTAGGTTCTTTGGCCATTTTGTATGTCTTTCTTGCAAGAAATACCAGTTTGCCACACTGTGCTCAGTGGTTTTATGAAGACTGAATACATGGATCATAGGGCTCTATATTTCCTAGAAAATCTCTAATTAAAGATTGGTTTTACACAGAACAGGGCCAGGACAGCACAGCTACACAGTTAGGGTTGGCTATTTTTTACACTTTTCCACCAAACCAGGTTCCCTTTTCTCTGTCTTCGTCTTACTGCATCTATAAGGAATTATTTCAATTTTAAAACCCAAAGATTATTGTCTAACATAATTGCTGGCAGAAATTACACATTTATCTATAAATTATCCTGATGAATGTCACTGTGAAATATATCACTGAGCAACAAAAATAAAAAAAAAAATTAAAAAAAAAGCTTTCTTACAAAGAGGAAAGGAGGTATATCTGTTTTGATAACTGGAAACTGAGGCACAAAGCTGCTAAAAGACATTTTACTTGAATGCAGCCATTGTTCCATCCCAATCTCTTTTAAGATTATGGATTTTTCTGCAGAAAAAATCCTAAGTGTACAAATATAATTGGCCAGTGATGCTCACTTTTCATACATTGAATGATGAAGATTGAGTGTCATACACTAGAGCTCTGGCATTAGGAGAGTTACTAAACAAATACTCTTGAATACATTTTACAAAATAACTTGTTTGTACAAATTTCAAAAGGATAAAAAAAATTTGTAAGGCTTGATGGGTAAGTCACCACAACTTATTTGCTTGACTGACCTTAAGAACAAATCCTCCAGAAGAAGTCAGTTAAGACTCTTTCACATATGTTTGTTTTTTGCCATTTCTTATGAGGCTGCCAAGTATTTTGACTATTGCTAAGAGCTCTTACACAACCACCACTAATTTTCCAAGGATAAGAGACTTCACAAGGTAATAATTTACAGTAATTTTCAATTGAATTCTCAGAAATATTTAGTGGTTTTGAGCTCATCTAAACCACTGTGTCTTTATTCTTATTCTAGTTTCTAACCCACCTACATTTTTCACCCCCTTTCCTCCTTGAAGTCAGGAAATTAGGAAAACTTATTGAAACTTATTATTTGCAATTTGTGCATATAGCTTCCTGTGTGCCCTTTCCCAGCTGTCATTTCTTTTGCCTTTTTCATTGAATCATTCTTTATCTTAAAGTGAAATTAATTTACTCCTTCATGTCTTTTTATCAATCTTAGCTTTTCCTTGCCTTAGATAATTTCTTCCTCTTTGTTTCCATTTACTCAATGAAATTTCAAGCCTCTTTACTGATGTACTTTTTTTTCTGAGCTATTGAATAAGTAATCCTTAGATTTGTCACTCTTGTGCTCCATTATAATCATCTGTCATTTAGTATATCATTCCATGGTGTTTTATTTGTTTGTTTTTTTTATTTTTATTTCCCTGCTGTTTTGGGAATTAGGGGTCACCAAAAGTATCTAATTCCTACCAGTCTTTGGGTTTATCTTTATTGCTCTAAGCAGGCTTACAGGTTTATTAAGACACCTGAAGTAGTATCTTGAGATATGGGAAATACTCAAAACTTCATTAACATTTGCAGTATTTTGCTAAATGAAAAGTAATTATGAGTTCCAGTGCATCACACAGGTAGTCATTAGTGTTGAGTATGTCTTTGGGTAATAAGAGAGCAGATCAGAGCAAGGCTTTTTTACACCTATTTGCATACAATAACTATAACGACAGTCAAGAGACCCAAATAGTTCCTGGTGAAAGTAATTTTATATTATTTTTCCCCTTCTACTTTTTTGAGATGCAAGATCATTACGAGTGTAAAAAGGTAGCAAGACAATGTTGTGTTTCTTTCCAGTGAAGATTTTGTATTAATTGCCCTGTTCCAAAGAGCAGAACAATAAATATTAATAGTTGTGGGAATGGAACTGGCTGGGATAAACAGTGGTTTAGCCTCGATAACTTATGCAGGAGACATCAGCCTGAGACCATGGGAAATGAGGTACTGAGAGGGAGACATCTAGTCAGGTTATGGCAAGAAGAGAGTATCCATGGGAATTGGTCTGCTAATGGAGTTATTCTATAATAGGTCATGTTTTTGGTTCTCATTCTCAGTTAGTTTGGGACCAGTCACATTGGTCATGTTTCTTTGGATCTTTGGATGCTGCCCCTCAGATCGTGCAGTTTCTATGTTGTTTATTTTACTCATTAAAGTTCTTTATTCTTCAGGCAACTCCATCATTCCTGTCCCTCTATTTCTGCCGCACTCCCCCGGCTGGACTGGGCTCGGGGTCACAGCGAACTGGACTGTGACAAGTAGAGGTGACATTAATACAGGTTTTTAAATGTGCTGATCTTGCCCTTTCAGTTTTCTGGAAGATGAATGCTGTTGTGTGACCCACCTTTTTGAGACTGAGGAAGCCTTTGGAACATGTCCAGGAACTCCCATGGGTCCTGGCCTTGCTTCAAGTGGAAACAGAGACAGGAGGAGATGAAGTGTGCTTGAGGCTCCCCCACAAGCTTTGGTTCTGTCTATAACAGCTTTAAACTGGATCAGATAAAGAGAACCAGAGAGGATAAGGGCTTAAACCAAAGAAGCACTTGAGACAAGATAATGGTGGTGCTGCTGTCTGACTGTCTCAGGCCTAAGGGAAGGTAAATAAATCTGGGGGAGAAGAATGTATCACTGATAACAGACGAGAAGAATGCAGAATTTATGAGCCATAGGAAAGCCAACTCAGCAATGGTGCTGAAATCAGCTCTGACTGGATAAAGGATAATTCCTTCAGGAGAGAGCCTGACCACCAACTCAAAAGAAGAAAGAGACTGCACATGGGAATAATTAGCATTAGAAATTAGAGAACAGGTTTTTAACCAAAAGAATAGGAGAACTGTGTAGCCAAAAAGCATGATTTCCTTTGTTTGCTAAAATGTATAAATAATGAAGAATTCTATATGATCTCAGGACCCCCACCAAGAAGCCCAGGGTGAAGAAAGGCCAACAGGACTCCACTGGATCCACACCTATCTTCTGCTTAATCTTTCTCTTTCTCTTTCTCTCTCCTCCACTTCCCTCTTTTCTATTTCTTCCAATCTCTCTCCTTCACATTCATTTACTCTTAAATAAAATCCCTACTATTGACTTTGGCAGATGGTCTCGTTTGCACCTTAATTTGGGCAGAGCCATCTCCTATAGTCAGATCATAACAGGGTCTCAGAGCCACACACTGCTTTTCTTTAAAATCTGTGCTCACAACACATCTGTTGCTCCATCCATTCTCAACCAACCATGTAAAGCTTGCTTTGCTCTCATCTGACTCAAGAACTTTGAAGCTCTGTTTCATTCTTCTGATCTAGCTGTCTAATGCTTTGCTTTCCCCCAGAGAATAAGCATTTCATGTGCCAATGGGAGTGATAGGTTTAGCCACAGGGAATGCTGTGTGTAAACAGTACATTTCCTGCAGTTTTCACTGACATCTATCCCATTTATTTTCCCTGTACACAATGTTTATTCCAGTGGGTCTTTACCACAGGATTTTGTCAGCTTGTAGAGCTGTCTTTACACTGCTGCATATCCTAGTGTCACTTCTCGTGCAGGATTGCAGTAGAAGTGAGTCTTCCATAAATATCTCAGGGCATGGTAAAAGGCTTGAATGTAGCAAAGAGAACATCTGTTAAAATTGAATGTTTATGCCACATGCTCTATTGTCTACTGTTTCTCGATGAATTGTGTTAAATGGTGGAAGTGGCCTGCCTGTGTTAGGTGGGTTTATATCCATTAATATTTAAGGATTTCTCTAGCATTTTATATATTTGCGTTTCTGAACGGAAATCAGGCAGCTGTTGACTTGCATTTTGACTTCAGAAGGGTGAAAAATCACGGTAAAGAAATCTTTCATCACGTATTTTTGCAAAATACAAGCAAGAAAAGAGAATGCTCACAGTGAACACTTTACACATGCCTTGATTTTGCAGAAATTATTTATCAGAGAGATTTTGCTTGTCTAAAACATGCCACCTTCCATGAAAGCTAAAAGAAAAGCTATTTTCAGGCCTTAGGTACTATCATGTGGTGGCATTTTAGCTACCTGCCTGGAATATGAAGAACCCCTGGTGTAGATACTTGTGGGTTGCAGGCAAACAGGTCTATTTTATGTTCTCCTAGTTCACATAAACTAAGTTAAAAATCCACTCCTATTTTTCAGCTCTCATTACATAGTGGAGGGAATCCCATTTGCTTGACCCATCTTTCCTGCCTGTTCCTTCCTTGTCCTCAAGTTCATGCTCACTGCTACTTTCCAGGCAGGTATATTTTAAATAATGTTTAGTATTTTTTTTTTTAACAAAAATGTTTTTAACAAAAATTGCAGCAGAAGCTGCAATGGTTTTGGTTTGATAGATTAGAAATCTCTTGAGTTACAAGACCAAATAGGAAAAATTCTATCTGAAAAAGCCTGATCAAGTTTGACTATGTTGATGTAGGTATGCAAGAGTAATTGTCCTCATATTTAGATACAGACTGCTGACAATAGAAAAGCAAAATTGAGAATTTCCCTTGTGAAATAAGATATTTCCCCCCCTTTTGCTTCCCTAGGTTTTCTAACTTCTTCATCTTTCAGTATTGGAATTAAGCTTGATCCAAAATATGGCTATCAGTCAAAATAGTAAGCACTTTCTTTGAAGTGTTAGTAGTCTTAAATATAGTTGTGGATGTTCTAAATTAAGACATATGGTATTTTTTCTGAAAGGATTCAGAAACAGTAATTTTCCCTTACTATTATACATATATATATGTGTGTGTGTGTGTGTGTGTGTGTGTGTGTGTGTGTGTGTGTTTATACATAGAATTAAATTGGAGTGAAAATATTTATATTTTCTGTTTAAAAAAAAAAATATGTGAAGAAATTTTGGGTGGAAGGGGTTTTATGTGTGAAGCAAAATGAAATGCCCTGTGTGGGTCTTTAAGCAATGACTCTATATTTGTTCCCAGGTACTCCATCAATCATATAATCTCCCCTGGAGCTACAATTGTGTGGTGTCTGCCTGGGAAGCAAGCAGGTCAAAGTTGTGTTTTCTTCAACAGTCTGTGGAGCCCAGCAACTTGCTACGTGAGGTGTTGTCAGGGACAGGGTTAGAGTCAGGGAATTCCATGACTCCCCAGCTGGGAAGTGAGCTATCCCAGCTGCTTGGTGCCAACCCAGAGGGACCATGACTGCCAGGTTTCCCCCGCTGCTCCCTGCCTGCAGTTCTGCTAGAGATGTCTCATCCCTCAGCAGTGTCTCTCCCAGAGAAAGCACATCCTTCAAAAAACTTCTAATCGTGCTTTGTTGGAAAGTGTTTGCCAGCTTTTAAGGATATTTTACCCAATGCCCTTGTTTCCTCAAGCGTTTATATTGTGTCAGGTTTCAAGCAGCTACTCAGGAAAGGAAGGAATCTTCACTGAAATTTTTCATACAGGAACCAGAGGAAGATACTGTGATATTTTAGAATGAGCACAGATGTCAATAAAAAGAGCAAAATGTCCTGTGCTGAACTTTGGCACTGATTCCTTTAGTCAAATCTGGAACTCCCTTAGTAGAGATTTATTTTTCAATGGACTTCCAGAACTGTGAGACAGGAATATCTTCTTCTGTCTAAAATCCCTCACCTATAAAATGCAAATTATACATTCACACCTACCTCAGAGGAGTCTTGTCAGGAGTAATTAGTTAATGTGTGTGAAATTCTTTAAGGTAGTAGAATAAGACTGCTGCAGATTACATGCTGTTATATACAAAATGTAAAACCTAAGTGTGAAATGCATGCTGTCAGTGCAAGACTCTGTGTGCTATCTCAGAAGATTAATCTATTTTCATGTTGGCATTTTAGCAAAAAACAGCCACCAAATTACTTTAGTTTTGTTGGTTTGTTTTTTTTTTTTTTTTCCCAATAATTTGAATCACAGTGGTTCTCTGTAGATGACTATTCTGTGTGTGCTGATTGGGAAATACTTGACAGAGGTTTCAGCAAAGTCTTGGACCACAGCAGCCTCTCCACTGTTTCTGTTGCCAAAACTTAGGCATCTGATTGCCTCTCATGTTAAACTTTTCACTCATTCTCCTCTGTACTAGGAGAGGAACTAGGATAATTTTGCTTCTGTTGTTCATAAGAGCCATTTTGAATTGGAACCAAGAAAGTAGTAACTGTCCTCCTAATCTTCTGCAAACTCTTCTCTCGAGTCTGTGCACTTGGAGCTGCTCCACAGAGGTCAAGCCGGGCTCAGGGCAGGCAGGGTTTTTGAGAACATTAACAGCATCTCGTCACAAGTCTCAGGTCTTGTATTATAAATTATTGTGGTTTGGGCATGGTGCTCCCCTATTTAGTATTCCCACTGAAACACCCCAGACCATGTGCTGCTCATTCACACAACCCCATTCCTCCTGTGGTGGTGGGGAGAGGAGAACTGGGGACACAAAAAGGTAAAGATAATGGGTAGAGAGAAGAACAACTTACTGGAAACAGCAATGAGATAAGAAAATAAAATGTACCAACACTAAGTATTTACAAATGTCAAGTAAATTTTTATTTCCTTCTAAAACTCCTTGCTATCCTGCAGTTAATACCAGCCCACTTTCTGGAGGTGGAGGCACTCCCGTGTACATATGGAACAATGTCAACAGCACTTCTGCCCTGTTTAAGGTTTTGAGGACAAATTTCCAATTCTTTCTGGTGGTCTGTTTGTTGCACTGTTTTTCTTTTTCCTATAGCTAAAGAAGGTTGCTTTATGGATAGTCTAATTATTTTTCTTTTAAAACCTAGCTAAGTAAGGTTTTATCACAATTTATCTCACTACAAATCCATACTGCAAGATGTTGCTAGGTCAGATTTTTCAGTGGTATGTTCACTGGCCTGTGAGGAAATCGATGCAACTTGAAGTAGCTAAAAGAGCTGGCTCTTTTTCAAGTGAACATGCAAAATTCATTTGGGCCATTGCATATCCCTGCTGTTGGCGGAAATGCAGAGAGAATACACTACAACTAATGAAAAAAAAAAAAAAGAATCCTGACTGGTTTCTGGTAGCAGGATGAGACAAGCTGAGATCTGAGGTGTTGGAACACTTGCTGTAGCAGAAAATGCTCCACAGGCCAGGCAGGAGTAACCAAGGAATAGGTGCCAGTGAGCTCATGATTGTGAATTTTCTCTCACCACCAACAGGTCATTTGTCATTCAGAAAGGTCATTCAGCCAACTTCAAAGCTTTGTGATTTTGTGGGTGTTTGAATCTGAATTACATCTACAGCCTCTAAACTAATAAGTCCTCTGAAAATTTTTTACAAGCAGTTTGTTCTCTATCAACAGCTTGGATGCCTTGATTACAGAGAACGTGCTGTTTGATGAAGCCAGAAGATCATCCTCTGACTTGAAAGGTTCTCTAGGCATCAGTGATAAAATGTACAGTGATTTTTTTTTTTTTTCATTTCATTATATTTTTTGGTATATCAAGTGCCAAGGAAGAACATGATCCAGCCGGCCATGTTGAGAGTTTACCTTACTCTGGGAATGTAGTGTCTGTCAATTGGTTTCCTCATTAGTGCTTTACCTGCCAGAGAAAAATAGTTCTGTCATGCAGCTTGGGCAAAGGTTGCTCTCAAAAGTGCAAATAGGTTGCTTTCTTTAGCAGTTTGATCTTTTGCAAACAACAGATAAATGTGTGTCAAACCAGGCTCTAAAGCAAATGCCAGTATCTCTAAGTATAGTTTTCTTGCAGGCTGGAACTAGAAGGGAGCCTTCTATCTATGTTCTCCTTGATTATACTAATCTAGAAAGTTCCTCAGAAAGCCTCCCTGAATGAAACTGAGTCTGCCAAGTTTTCTGGCTGAACAGTTTTAAGTTGCCTGCCTTCTGGAAGGAGTGCTGGGATCAGAAGTCCTGCTGTGATGGTGGCAGTCTACCAGGTCACTTGTCTGGGTTACATGCTAATCAACTCAACCCGAAATGCTGATGGCGTTAATATAATCCGTGTCACTTAGGATGGTTGTTTGAAATGCAAACACCTTATTCTTGTCACTGAAGTGATTCACCACACAGGAAAAGTAAGACTCAAAAGTAAGACTGAGGCATCAGTCCAGCACTTTTATCTCACACCATTAGTACATCAAGCTTTTATAGTGGAGGAACATGAGTTCAGCTTTCCCTTTACTCTGTGTGCTCTTCCTCATTTTCAGGTTTTCTTTTCCCAGCAACTCTCATTCCACCTACATAAGACTTAGAGTGAATCTAATAAGCAGAGTCTAAGTGACTTTCAACCTCAAAGAGAAAAAACCCCTTTGTGCCCTATGTGTAGTCAACAATGAGAACAGAGTTTTGTTTTAATTTGTTCTTCTTCTTACAGTTTAAAAATAATCAAACTGTTTTGAACTTTTTATTAAAGACTTTAAAGTATGGAACTTATATGTCAATCATTCTTCATCTTGAAATGAATTTTTAGGACAAGAATTTATACTGAAAGTGCTGATGAGATGTGAGCCACCCCAATGTGAAGAGTGTCTGTAACCTCTTCCTGAACTAACAATAAGATTTCACGTTTGGCCAAATGGGGTTATTTTATTTGCCATAAATTCCAACTAGGTAAATTTTGAATCTGCAAGTGTGAAGGAAAGACATCTAGCAGAGTCAAGAAGAGTTCTAGTTCTAAAAAATAAATAAAAAAATAAAAATTCCCTATAGACTGTGTATATAAGTATGAGCTCATGACAAAATCAGTTTCCCAGTAGTCAGGAGGAATAAATTAGACTCATGAATAGGATGATGTCTTTTGAACTTCTTCATCTTATTGCCATACCATAGAAGTAACAAAGGCTGTTTCTTTGCTGTGCTGTGAAACTGAGGCTGTAATCAAGTCCTGGCATTTTGGGGGATGTTTATACAAAAGGAGCAAATAACCCAGGTCAGTCTTATACCCTGGACATTGCTCAAAGATTTAAATGTAAGAGAACCTCACTTCCATGAAGCAAAAACAAAGCAATTACCAGCATGAAAAATAAGGAGGGAGGATTTGGAGGACAGTGGAAAAATCAAAAACTCTTTCCAATGCCAAAATGCGTGTTCACTTTGCAGTCTTATAATGTAATGTTTTCGTAAGGTTTGAGTGTGGTGGGAGATCAGCTGTGACAGCAAGTGATTATTTTTGTAGTGGCTTGGGCACATTCTGTTACTTCAACAAGGAGAAAAGGACCAGGGTAATTCTAAAGAACTATGTCACCTCTGTGTCTCAGCAGGTGAGCTACTTCAGGAGAGCTGAGGAGTACATTTTTTATAGTTTGGGCTGACTGACTGCATCTTGGGCACAAATAGCTTCTCAAATGGATTGGTAAAAGTGTGGAGATTTGTGGGCTGGCTGTTTATCAACGCTACTGGCTGCAATCTAACAGAGCAGCCATAAAAAAATTGTTTGACAAGTGGATTTCTCCATACATTCATTGTCTCTGTGAGATGCTAAATTGATGGAAACAGGTCCTTTGAATGTTTTGTTCCTCTGAAATCTGCCCTTTTCTTAGACATAAGCAACGGTTCAGATGAATTTAATTTTCATTAAAGTGCATTTAATATTTCAATATTTCTTCTTAATCTGGAATAGAGAAATGAGAATATCCAGTATCTGAACATCTTCAATCAGAATTTCATTAAGTCTCATGTCTAATGTGCACTCTTCATGCCAAATGAAAGGGGAAACTGGGGCCAGTTGGTTGCACTCCACACTCCTGTTTTACGCAAAAAATGATTTAAAGTTATTTTCACAACCAACAAAAATTAAGAAAATTTCTTTGGTTACTATCATTTTTTAAGCACATGAATATTAGTTTAAATACTGCCTTTTACAAAAATTATTCTTGTAACAGTTTGGAAGCAGGCAGTGTCACAGAGTGAATTGAAGTGTGTCAAATCTAGATTGGTCTCCTTTTTTTACTGCTGTTGATTCTTTGAATTCATTTTGGCACCTCAGTCTCATTTCTCTTTTCCCTCCTTTGAAGTACCAAGGTGCTGCAGTGTCTGACACCTGTCTGTGGAAGAGAGGTTGGAGAATGGAGAAGGAAACCCACATCTTCAGGGGAATGATTGGGAATTTGGTGGGGTATGGAGATCTGAGATAGGTATTTCTGTGAGTATTTTGCAGGAGTACTTACATTTTTATCACTGACATATTGCTGTACTATAAATATCAATGTATTTTATAATGCTTTTTTTTCTCAAACTTTCCCCAATATTGGCCCTCTAAAAACAGTTCTCACAGGATGGTGTTCCCTCAAAAAAACTTGGGTTATTAGGACTTGTTTTGGAAGCACCAAATTTCCCAGAGATCTGTAAAGATATTTGTGGATTCATTTGCATTTAGACAGTCTTCTCCCGTAGATAAAAGGTAATTTCAGAGAAGTTCTCTTTTTGTTTGTCTTTATGGTTAGTGGAGAATTTGACTTCTTTTTTTTTCTTTTGAAAGTAGAAAATTCTCATAGCTAAATGATCCTTTCCTCCTGAACTCTTAAGGCGGCAGTGGGAGAAAAGAAGGCCAGTTGTGCCAAGGTGTGGAACTACCAAAAAATAATAAAAAAGAGATGGAGAGCTAATGATATTTTCCTGAGGTGATTATTAAGACACCTGTTCTACATGTTTCTCAGAAGAACTAAACAATGCCCAGGTTTCTGGTGTATTTTAGCAAATATCTCTATTAGCAAAGGTGTCTCTTAATTTGCAAAGTCAGACCTGTGCCTTGTAGAGGAGTGGTAAATTAAGAGAAACATTCCAATCGCTACAATCAAATCCATTTAAGACTAATCTTGCCCATAACATTAGTACCATTGAAATCTGTAATTTTCTTTCAGAATATGGAAAAGGAAAGTTAATTACTGCCTAAAGACGTTATGCAACTTTCTAAGGCATAATTTATGTAAACTCGGGAGTTACATTTCTGCCTCCTAAAGGCTCTGTTGACCATATTAAAAGTACTTTAATAATTTTAAAATGTAATTAAATTTCACCCTTTGACAGCAGTACCTTTAAAAATATTTTAAAAGTTATACCTTTAAGATGGTATATTGTGAATATGCTTTATATCAATTTAAACATCTGTTACCACATTTTTTGAGTTTTTCATTTATAAGTAATTCAGGATAATAAAAAAAATAATGAGAACACTTTGGTGAAAATCAGAATAAAAAATCATCAGGAATAATGATAAAAGCTATTGATCAATTTTATTCCTTTGGAAGAGATTTCAGGTAAAAATCTTTGTTCCTCTATATCCCTCAACTGCATATCAGTAGAAGTTGTAACTTTACTCCTCTGTTCAGCATCTCTGTCAGTGGATGATAGATTAATTTTTCAGTAACAAGCTTCCAGCAATACTACTGAACTGTACTCAGAAGCTGGAAACCATATATCTGTGTTTCCTTTTAGAGGAAAGTCACACTATTTCACTTTTTAAAAATTTTTAATTTGATTTCTTTTTTTCTAGTCTGCTCATTTTCAATCTGTTTTAATACATAGCACAGAAATGGCTTATTCAAACTTCACAATTTTTTTCTGAGCCATAAGTTACGTGATGCATGTCCTGTATAGTCACATTATTTATAAAATGTAGATTTCTTTTCTACCTGACTTCTATTACCGGATTTCTATTTGATCCAAGTGGTTATTAAAGTAGATTTATTGTTCTGCCTTTCAATTATCTCCCCAAATATGCTGAGCTGGGGAGTGGTTGTTGCTTTTTTTTTTTTGAAGGGCTTTTCATGGGGGTTGACAGTGATCAATAGCCTTAATTTTATTCAGGTTAATTTCTAGTATTTTTCTCTGTAATTCATAATTGAGTTCCACTATCAATATTCTTCATGTATTTTGAGTAAGAGCAAGACTGCATTGCCTAGGCTACTTCTGTAAGTACTTGTGCTTATACTGAATTATGTTTCTTTCCAATTCAGACTTTGAAATACTCCTTTGGGTGAACTTTTAAAAAACTTTACAGAGATGTTTTTCGGGTATTTTTTTTGCTTTTCCTTCAGCTGGAAAAAATCTTTACTTAATGAGAAATCTGATTTGCAGGTTTGACCTAGTAAGGAAGCATTGCAGGGCAACACTGATCAGCAATATCAGGGGAGCAAGTAACTTCATTTTGTTCAATGCTTATTGGAAAACTTTTTTCTTTTTTTGTGACTTTACAGTTTGTGTTGAAGTACAGCTTACGTAAAATTTATTCTTTATTTTAGTTTTTCTTTTTTTAAGTGTTTATTCTGATAAATTCTTTTCAAAGATAGCTTCAGAACAGATACATTGCTCTGTATTTGATTGGTTTCTTTTTCCCAAAGAAGCGGGTTTATATTTCTGGTGAGATTTTGAGTTTTCTTATAGTTTAATTGCTGCAACCATCACAAAAAGAAGAAAGGTTTTAAAGCACAATTACAACTTTATTTATCTCTGACATGGGCTCAGGCACTTCCCCTCAGTTCCCTGGGAACTCTGACTATGACTTGCAGCTCCACAGGCTTCAGGAAGATACAAAGAGGTCAGACTTGCATCAGGGCTTTGTTTCAGTTATCTCCTAAAACAGCGTAATAATTGTGTTTTGTGCTAATGAGTCACACTTCTGGCTGTTGGTTGTTCAACACTCAGACAACACACAAATCCTGAGCAAAAGTAATCAGTAAATAAATATGGGATGAAAAGAAAGGACTGTGAGTGTTTTGATTAAAAGGTCAAGTGCAAAGCAGACATGATGACACATGGAAAATATTTTTTCTAAAATAAATAAACAATTAAATTGACTCCCTAGCCTTCATAATGATGTTGAAATAGCTTAAGGTAATTATGATAAATGAGGCTAAACGTGATGTGCCTCCTGAGTAAAGACATTCATACAATTTTCTTGTGACAAAACCCAATGTCAAAGTTGCCGAAGCCATTAATCATCTCAGAGATATGGTGTAACCTCTTGCTGATGGCTTTAGGGGTTTATACATGTATAAATATTTCCACATTACATTATATACAAATTATTTGCATATATATATATATATAATTATATATATATAATGTGTATATATTTATATATATATATATAACTTTAGTGTCATTGCAATGCAATATATTATAGAATAAATGTTTTCTATGGGGTTCAAAACCCATACATCCATATATATCCATATACCCATATATATCCATATACCCATATATTATATCTTTTTTAAACTGGTTTTGGGATATGGCTGAAGCATATTAACTTTAATTAACTCTACCTTAATGACCAACACACAAACCAAAGGAGTGGCCCATCACAGAAATATATCATGGTTATCACTTATTTATGAATGTGTATTCGTGATCATGCAATCTGTAGGGGACCTGGGTGATCTAACTGAGACACAGAAGCTGTTTAAAGTTATTCTGGCATTTACAACTCTGGGTATTTTTACTTAGTACTGTAAAGAAAGGTAGTTTAATGTAAACTTCGGAAAATAATGATATTGTGTGGAAGGGCCTTTACAGTGCATCTCTAAAGTGCTTAATATATGTAAGGAAGACAGAGAAAATATGGAAGGAAAAGCATTTGAGAGTTGAATAATGAACACTGGAAAGGCTTGTATTGATCTGACAGTGGGTTTAAATTGTAGGTAGTTGATGGAGTGAAGAATAAATCAAAATTCATTAATCAAAATGTGGAAGAGCAGTACTTCTGCTGAAAATGTGATGACCTGAATGCTGTGGTTCTGAGTGTGCTGAGAGAGTAGATCCACCTGGGAACTTCTGAAAACTTGTGGGTGTCTCTGCTGTGACCATCAGGCTAGAGCAATAATAAAGTGTCTCAGGGAAACAAGAACAACACAAGAGCACCTGTGAACATACGTAACACCTCTTTACATTTGTGACAATTCAAATACTTCTCCATGCTGACATTTTTAGAATATTAATAAAGAAATACAATTAAATAATTTTGCAGCCAAAGTCAATGTGACTTTATAGTGTTCTTTACTGGACCTTTGTATCTGTGTTGTCAAGCATAACTACATTTCACATTACATTTATCAAGGCATCTCCTAGGCTATGTGTTAAAAACTCTTCTGTACACCCACACTGGAGCTCAGAGAGACAATGGCAGGAGGGGGAGACCAAATAACAGCCACACAGCTGCTTCCAGGCCCAATACTGTGGGGGATGTGGGTCATATTATGGGATGCAGGAGAAAAGCGGTTTTGGAATGCATAGGATTCATTTGGGGATGCTTAGGGGAGAAACCTTTGGGAGGGATTCATTTTTATACTTCCACTATCAACTTGCATAATTTAACATAATTAAGCATAACTAGATAAAACGCTCATTTTCTACTTCTTCTATCATTTAAGTCCACTTTATCTAATTTCCTGGTAGAAATTCCAAAACAACTAGTATTTCTTCAGGGTTGTGTTTATCTACATGGAATCCCATAACTGGAATATACTACTATTTTAAACTCTGCTTTTGGCCCTCTGATTTGCTGCAGGAAGGATTAAAATTGCTAACCCAGTAAAACAAGAAGTTGCATTTAATTTTGGAAAGATGCTAAGGGATGTTGGCCCTTATTCTCCAAGGTACTTCAATACTTAAAGATATAGCTGGACTTTTAGCAAGGCTTTGAAAATCACTACCTGGCGCTGATGAATTTAAAAGGGAGATGAAAGCACTTCATACCTGATTTTTTTTTTTTTAATATAGTTATTCTGTCCATAGATATCTTTGAAAATCTGGATCTGAGGTATTTTTCACATTTGTACTCATATTGCCTATGGAAGTGTTTTATCTTTATCTCTCCTTGAAATGCTTGAAATGATAGTGTAGAAGGGAGCTCAGGCTTGATGAACATAATATTTGACCTGAAAGGACCAAATCTTTCTTTTTTTTTTTAAAACTTATTTTCTTCTTTTCCTTTTCACAGGTTTTGTTTTGCCTCCAAATCATGATGAGTACTCTTGGAGATTCATGGAAAATGTATTTTCCAGTTCCAAGTCTGGCCTCGTAACCTCCAGGCTTGCCTGCAAGAGCTTTTACTTGGCTTCTCAAACAGCTTTGGTGTGCTGTATTACAATAACTGTGTGCACTTCTCATCACTGCTGCTTTTCCACTCTCCCCTGGGCTTCTCTCAGGTTTCCCAGAGCAATATGCATCAAATAGTGCCTTTGCTCTTTCAAACATTGTGTGGGGTTTTTTTGATGGTACAGAGATAAAACTGATTTCATCTGACTATAAACGCTTTTATATTATTAAAACAACTTGGGAAAACTTGGATTTGGCTAGTAAAATATCTTGAAGTGACCTGGTTCACTTTGAGCAGGGTAATTTCACTCAGAAACCATATTAATGTAGTTTGAGGAGGTTAAAGGAAACATTTAATCTTTCTCTGCTGTTTACTTACAAGAATTTTGTTATGTTTTCCACTGCTTCTGGACTTACAAATCAGCTTGTGTCCTTTTGACCTTCTTGTGGAGGGATGCCCTCCCAGTCAACATCTTTTTGTTGGATCTGGAATGTTTGTGGCCTTTGACCCAATGTCTCTTCAGAGATAACTCTCTTAAATGCTATTTTTCTGCTCTGATGATTTTGTTTTCCTCTCATTCTGGACCATTTTTTCTCTTCTCTAAGAATCCCTCTTTCTCTGAAGTTCTAGCCAGCAAGAGATCTCTCTGCTGGTCAATAAACATCTCCTCTTCGTCTGTTTTCCCCAAAGAGAGGGAACCAAACCACACCAGTTCCTGCCTTTGTGGGTTATCAGTGCTTTCCCACTCTGTTGTTGTGGGTGCTGATTTCCCATTACCAGCTGAACCCCAGTGACTCCAGCCCTCCCCTGCCCTGCAGCTGATGTTTGTAGTGAAATGATCCTTTTTTGCTTCTGACTGTGTCTGACATACAATGTTCTGGACTGGGGACATGTTATTTGGTGATAAATCCTCTGGGAACAGTTTGGGATCATCCCTTGCCCCAGAATCCTTGCCAGCAGGCTTCAGGGGCTAAATTCAGGTGTTTTAGGAGTCAGACCAAAGCACAGAATCACACAAAATAGCTGAGCTGTGAGGGATCTGCGTAGATCCTCTGGTCCAGCTCCCCTGCTTGAGCAAGCACATCTAGAACAAGTTTCCCAGGACCATTTTCCTTTGGCTTTTGAGTATGTCCATGGATGGAGACTCCATAATCTCTCAAGCAACTGTGGAGAAACTTCTTCCTTTTGCTTCTGTCATCAGCTGAGTGATTGCACTTTGGTATGTCAGTGCAAAGCAAAGGGGGAAGGTGCTGCCATCTGTCACCTCCCCTGAAGGTAGGCTAAGGCACAGAGAGTGCCTTTGTGGATTTCCCACCTCTGTAACAGGAACAAATTCACAGTTTATTGTGAATTTGGCTGTAGGTTTCTTCTTAGTCAATCATGGAGTCCAAGTGACTTGTCTCCCAATTTAAAATTATACCAAATGGATGAGACAATAAAATATATAGAGAAAAACTGAGCAAATATTGTAATTAAATATTTACTGTGTATGACTATATCTCAAAAGACAGCTGGTGATGAAATCAACACACCATGTTAAAATGTGCTTTTTTCCCTCCTTGAACAAGAATATTTTAAATAGACATTTTATTGTGAAATGAAATATACTTCCTGTTCAGTTGAATTCCCTATTTATCAGCCATTTCACATACCATACCATGCACCTCACATACATAATCAAAATCACCATCTGCTAAATCAAATGCAAAAAGCAGTGGAAGAAGTATGTTCCCTAGAAAATCAGATCAATATTAAATAAAATACATTCAGAACTCAAAAAGTTGTCTGGTTTAAAATTATTTTTGTTCAAATATAGAACTTTTCCATATACAAGGGTAACTGTATTATTTATTTGTATGTGTACATATGCTAAAATATGAATATTTATCTTTCAGTTGTCTCTAGAGATAACCTAAAACAGCCTAGTGTGGTTTTAAGACTGTCTGATGCATCCTTTTAAACACTTAATAACTTGGAAAGGTAACAATATATTTTTAATAACTGTACCTAGCTATTCACTTGCTCAATTTTAGCTCACCTAGTACTGCATTCTTAAAACACCAGAACACTGCAATTTCTTTTTTCCTTTTTTCTGGATTAGTATAGAATGCACTAGGAGGATTCTTAATTACTTTTTAATTGATTTTGAAGAGTACAATGAAGAGGTTGGCCTTTCAGAAAAAAATTTCCCATAGCTCTAGAGTACAGTTTGAAAGTGTTTGTGGCATCACTATTTAAGATTGCTTTCTCTGAGAAGCTTTTCTTTAATAAATAAAGCACCCAAGTGGTTAAATTTGAAAAGGGTCACCCAGGGATTGTTCCTACTGAATGCTATAAATTCATGTGGAATTCATTATATCAACTATTTATACATATTTTTATTCTGAGCTGTGTTCTACTCTCCTTATTCACACTAAAGAGTTGGGAGTTCAACAGCTGAGGAATATTTATGTCATAGCATTATTTTGAAATTGTACAATACATAAAAATAAACACGTGTAAAAATATACATAATAAATAAGACCATTGTGGAATGATTGCATGATGTGTAAGAACTTCTCAGTAACACACATGAAGATTTAATTCCCAACGCCTGTTTAAAAGTCACAGAAGAAATATTCCCAAATATTTGGTGAATGAAGTACATCCATCTTCTACCTGATACTTTGATAGTAACTTTTTCTTTAATAAACAAGGTAATGAATCCTTTCTTGCTTGTTTGATTTGAAATTTCACTCCTACACCAGGATCACTTTTAAGCATGTGATTTCCTTATCTAAGCTGTAGTTTAAGAGAAGCATGCTTCCCCTTTCCTCTGAGATCATTAAACTGTCTAATAATTCTCTGCATGTATGCTTTTGTATAGAAGATAATTTTCCCAGCAGTGACATGGAGGATAGCTGAGTTATTTTGACAGTATCGGTGTAGTATTACAGTACAATATGTATTTTTTAAAACAGTTTGGATCATTAAATAGTAAAGATATATATATTAGGTCCTTTCGGCAATTTAGTGGCTTTTTAGACCATTTCCTTAGTCTCTAAGGAATATAGTAAAGCCCACTGTTAACTTTGTATATTTAAAAAAAAAACTCTCACAGAAATCTTGGATGGTGTGGAACTGTGTCTCCCTAATGTTTGTATCCACTTGGCTGTTTGCCTTGCTGCTCAAGAGCATAATTTGGAGTTGATGTTATTACTGCTGAACCTGCTCCATGAATGCTGTCCTTTCTGAGAAGAGGTGACTTTGACAGTGTCTGCGAGTGGACATTGCAGCTCTGCTATTTCCAACGGGGGATGGGGGTTTGGAAGGATACTGCCAGACATCTGTTTGTGTGCAGCTCTGGAGCAGACTCTTCTGCCTGCTCAATTTTTACATAATGCTCTGAAGGCACATTAAAGAAATTGCTGGGAGAAAGTAATAAATCTTAGTCAATTTAAGTGGCACAGTCAAGACAAATTCTTCTCCAGTAAAGACAAAAATAGCACAAAATGCTACAAGTGAAAATTAGTGCCTCAAAACAATATCAGTTTGCTGTGGTACCTTTGTTGCCTTCCTGTAAAACAAAAACCTGTCTTTACAGGAAGCATTAGGAATTCCCAGATTGAGTTTTTGTATTCTGCTGCCTGGGGTAGAATAAAGTAGTAGAGAGAGTTTAATTCTCCTCCTTAGTCAGTCTTCCTGTTAAAGGGGTTCAGTCTGGACAAAAGCTTACTCTGAATATCTGTTTGTCACTTGTTTTCCTGGCAAACAAGATGTGTGTCCTTGGAGTTCTACTAAACTGCAATCAGGACCGGTGATGAGAGTTTGACCCTCTTTAATTCAGCCTCATTTCTCTACAAGACATGCACTAAAATTCTGGAAGGGTCCCAGCTTTGCCCTAGCAAAGTCCAAAAGTCCAAAATATGACGAGATATAAGATGGATGCAGAGCAACTCAGGGGCCCAGGTCAGTAAAGGGTTCAGAGTTCTGAGTTCTTGGCAATGTTGAATATTTAAACCTGCTCTACAGGCAGGATTAAACTGGATAGCATTTGAAATATGAACAGCATGTCAGAAAAATATTTTCTTTATGAGCCAGGCTGCTCATGACTGAGGGTGCTGGAATAAATTAAGATGAGCAATCTTTGGAGCAGGATGCTGAAGCAAGTTATTTTGTTCAGCAGTAGACCAACCCTTGGACACAGATGTGGCTTTCTACAAAACCAATGACACGTACCTCATATAGAGAATCCAAATTGCCGTCTGCTAAATTAAGTGCAGGTAAATAGGATATCACTATCCACTTTTTACCTCTAATATTACCCATTATATGAACAAATATGTAATTTTGAAAAAAAATAAAGTCAAGTATATTTCAAATAATGGGCTATATTCTTGTAGCTGTGAGAATATATTTATAGTAAGAAATGCTCAAAGTAAAAGGATCCCCAACTATGGACTATGGAAAGATTATTAATAAAGGGAAATTAATTCTCCCATTACCCATCATGCTCAGATCTCTATCAGTTTTAGTAATCTTGAAATTTTACTGATTCTGACATATATTTCACCTGTGTTTGTGTCAGGCATTTGGAAGTAAGAGCTGCAAAATTAAAAGGAGAAGAAAAAGCAATATTGAAAAAGTCTGATCAATTCCACATTTGATCTTCCTTCAGAGCAGAAGGCTGAAGATGTGTATAAATTAAAATAAACTTCACTGGATACCCTTGCTGCTAGTTCTAAATTAACAGATGAGAAATCTGCTACAGCAGCATCCCTTCTGATACCACCTAATTTAAATTAATTGCCTGTCTGTGACTCCAAATCAAAAATTAAGAATCAGACCAAGCCTGCAGTATTAATATTGCACCTAACTTTTTATCCTGGGAATTGTTCTTCCAGAGCTCAGCTTTCAAGGATAAATGTATGAGGTTTTGTGCTGGCCATGTATGGGGTTATTGATTCTTCTCCACCTCACCTAAAATCTTTTGGCATCAAACTCTGCATACATGTGCTATACAGACCAGAGAGTTTAACCTGTCAGAATATATTTACAGCTTCCTCAGAGATTCTGTGATATTGTATTTTGTTTCAAAGTGAGGATATCCTGCCTGGGTTTCATAATCTATATTCTCATTATCTAGGTAACCATCGATGACAGTTGCAGTTTATTTCCAGAGATTACTTTAGGAATGATGCATAACTGTGGAACAGGTTTCTAGGGAGTGCATCTTTACGTTGAAGGAACTTATCCCAGCTGTCCTGCATAGGTTCAGGACAATGAAATCCATGGTTGGGATGAAGATACTGATTAGCAGCAGAGTGTGTTGGATCAGGTAACGTGTTTCACAATGGTGTGTGTGGTTTGCTCGTCTATGGATTTGATTTAATAAGTAAGAGATCTGAATAAGTTGGTTGTGACTTTGATGCAGTGTACAGCATCCCTAATTTGATAGGTCATTAATCTGCCAGGTTTAACTAAATAACAAATTCAGCTTTTGTCAACTCCAGAAATAAACCAAGGTGTAGTCTGTGCACTCTCAGTCTGCCCTTTGTAAGTAATTACATGGTTTGGGTGATCCAAGCTTCTACCTTGTGATTCATTCCTTAAAGTAACACCCTTAAAAGCAGGTATTCAATGCTAAGTGAAATTACATGAGATTTGCAGGTCAGCAGTTCTGTCTTTAAAAGCAGCCCATTACTTCTAAGAATGTCAATAAACACACCCTGCTGAGAAGGTGTTCTTAAACCTAGAGCTTTCTCAGTTTCTCTGCTCCTACCTTCCTTACCAAGGCAGGATTCAGATTTGACAGCAATAATGTTTTGATATGGACTGAGGCCATCTGCAAAATGGTTTGTTTTCTCAAAAATAAAATTTCAATAGTTTTGTTAGAACAGTTGGATGCATACCTGGCTACTTGTTTGACAGAACCTCAGATTTCTCTGAACAGTCAGAGTACATCTTTTTATGCACAACTGAGCAAGGCTGATGATGATACTTCTAAATATCAGTCAGTAACTTTAAATCCTGACCAAAGTCCAGTGCAGTGGAGATCTGTTCGAGGAATTGCCACCCAAATATTCACAGTAGTACCACAAAAAGTGTAACATATTTGGAAGTTCTGACAGGTCCCAGAGCTTTCCACTCAAAGTCACCCTTCAAAATATTCTTCAAAAATACTCAAGCCAAAATTGCCCTAGCAAACTTTGACAATTGAAAGAATTTGTATTTTCTTGAAAAGTAAAAGATGGTGACTAATGAATTTTCTAAATATTGATAAAAATTATGAGGGAGAAAAGAGTCAAAAGTCATTCTTATATTTAGCATCTCCCAGCTGGCAAAATTGAGAATTTTTATCTGAAGATCATGAGTGATTTCTAAGATTATGTAACTGAGCAAATTTATTTTTTGTAAATGATCTATCTTATTTTTACATTATAACCTAATGAGGTATTATTGATAAATGGTATAGGTATTGAAAGAATAGTAGTCATGATAAAGGGTGGCTAAGCCTCTTTGGATTTCAAGAGGTCTAAATTTTTTACAGCTAAACATGCCAAGTATATGCAGAAATAAAGAAAAATAAACTAAAAGAGGTAAGCAGGGAGAAAACTGAATTCAAAGATGAGCATCTAACAAGAAAGCCAAATGGCAGACACCCACTTTCTTTATACTCTTTTTTGCTGGCTACCTTATTTTTCTAAACTGTCTTATGATAGAGATTTAAGTGTGCTTTAATTTAGTGAGAGAGCAGGAGTGAATTTCATTATTCTAGGACAGACTGATCAAAACAATAAAATACTGTACTGAGATACAAGTAGGAAGCTGGGGGTGGAGGATGGGTATGATTTCCAGATAAAATGGTCCAAAAAACTTTGGAAATGTAAATTCAGTTTGGGGGAAGGCAACCCTGTGCCAAGAGCTAGGGAGAAGCCCTAGGCACCCTACAGGCCTGCTTACACCCTCTGTGAAGGCTAATTAGTTGCATAGCATGAATTTTCAATTCCAGATAAATATGCATTTTGCAAATAGTCTGCAGAGCAAGAATTATTTATTGGACATGTTTGTGAATAATTTGAAGTCTAGGATTAATGCTGTCATTTAAAAAGTCCATTTACAGACAGTTTACAAATGGGTAGGGAATATAAAAAATCAAGCTTAAGAAATATTTGTTTTTTAAAAAAACCCTAATTTTTCCAGCTGTTAAGAAAAGCTCAAATATGCTTCATGGTAGGGAAAAACGAGGACTTGCACTTCCTGGGGAAGCATAATCTCTCTAAAAGCTCTTGGGTGCACCAGGATTAAATTTTTAGTTTGTATTTTGGATTAGAACATGTTTTCCCTCTTGGCGAATCTGAGTGCTCTCAAGTTTTGGGGAAGTGTGTGGACAGAGTGGGATTTTCATGGTGTGGGATTCCAGGGGCAGGTTCTTTTTTTCTTGCTTTCCACTATGGAAAAGTAAGTGAGTGTCTGAACCCACAGAATCTAAAAGTAGTTCTCTAAAAATGAGATGGCATAAGGATTTTAATTTAATTTTTCCTTATTGTATGCTAAACAAAGTAAAACTTTATCACTCTCTGGTGTTGTGGGATACATGTCAGAACGTAGGCACAGCCATGCATTCCCACACCTGAGCTTTGAAGAGAGGAATAAGACTTCTTTTCATGCTGAGTACAGAGCAACTGGGCAGCTTATTTTTCCATAAATTAGCCTGAAAGCAGCTCTTCTCCTTCCAGGTACTTATCCTAATTTCTCACCGTAATTAATTCATGGCTTGTTTATACTCATTTGTCCTTGTGCCAATATTCTACTGGCTGCTTAAGTAATTTTTCTCTCCCTTCATGTTTACATACCCAGATATATTTATAGGGAGCAGTCATATCCCTTCTTAGCTATTGTTTTGAGAAGCTGAACAAGCCAAGCTCTTTTAATCTCTGCATGTAAAATAAATTATCATTTATTTTGCTTGAGCACACTTGTTTACTAGGAGGTTATTTTTGTTCCAGTCTGTGCTTTAATTATTCCTTGACTTTCTTATTTGTCAGGAGCAAGCAAGAATGAAAAAAAAAATAAAAAAAAATAAAAATCAGGCAATGTTTTTTTGTACCAAAGCAGGCCTGGGACCCACAATGTCATTCATAAAAATGACAACAGGATGAACCCAGGCAAAAGCCATGTTAAATACTCTTATATTGCTGAAGTGCATTTGGGATGGACTCTTTTAATACATAAAGTTACAATGGGTGTAAGAAAGTAGCATTTGCAAATTCCTACCAGGAAATGACAATTTAGGAAAACAATTCCTTTTAAAAGTTAAACTAAAAATGTTATATCTTTTGTGTAAGTTCATCAAAGAAAATTTCTAAATCCTCTATTTGTAGAGACTACTTGCTGCAGATACAAATTTATTTCCTTGTTGTATGTTAAACTTGCAACACTTGAAAATGAAAAGGATTATTTCCCTTCCGGTGAATATTCCAAAACTGGTCCTCTCCCATACATGTTTTCTCCCAGGAAGTGACTTGATTACAATAAAAGTGTAGAAAGTAATAATGAAGAAACTATTTGTTTTGGCTTGTAGTCAAAACTGCTTTCTTTCTATAGGTCAGATGAAAACAAAACATTTTCGAAACTGAATGTTTTCATTAAATTTTCATTCACTGCTGGTACAAACCCTTGTGTAAACAGCAATGTCCCCTTGTCCTCTGTCAGCCATTTTGTCCAGTGCTGTCACATCACTAGGGGTCCTCTCTTGGACATCCTTTTTTAAGGAGTAATGGATTTGACTGAACCACAGAAAGAAATGGTGCTCCTCGTGTAGAAGAGAATTTTGCTCAGTCGTTTTGTGTGTTACCCTACTTCCACTGTGCAGTGCCACACAACAATGACAAACCTGGGGACAATTAGACAGGATCTTCTCTGGACTTAAACCTTCCGCTTGGCAGAAATTAGTGACAACAGCAAAGCTTCAGGCAAGAGTACCAAAGCCTGCTCTTTTCCTCACTGACTCACTGCCTCCAGTGCCCTCTTCCTCAGCCCCCAGCTGTGCTTCTGGCTCACCATAAATGACACTACTTTTCTCTTCAAAATTCAGAAACAGGGAGAAATTGGCTTTTGGACACCACAATATAAAACACAGAAAGCAGCCCAGAATCAGAAATAGTACTTTGCAAGTACCTGCAGTAGGTCTGTACAAGCCAGAACAGCTAGAGAAGTAGCATGGCCATGTTTCCCAGCAGTACACTTGATTTAATTGCCTTTGGGTTGATCAGAAGGTTTACAACCTTCACATAAATGTGCCCCTGCACATGGATGGCTATGCTATTTTCAAATGTGTGCACAACAGCGTGCTGTCATGTGGATTTATAAGCTTGATGCTGCAAAGGAGACATTTGGATTCAAAAACAAACTGACAAATAAATTTCCAGTACAAAGGAATCTTTTTACATGGAAGAATAAAAAGATGTAGATAATTAGAAATGGTCACACATCTCCCCTCCTCCCAACTTCTCAAGTACACAAAGTAGCTCAAACTAGAAATTTTAATATTTCACAAGTATAGCCTATGTGTAATTATAATAACACCATATTCATTTAAATGTTATATATGAAGTGTTCTAGTGTAAAGACCGTGCAATAAAACCTACATGATTATAAATAATGATTCAAGTGCCTTATCTTCACCTGCCAGCTTTGAGATTTTCCTTAACCTGTTTTCAGTTCCATGCATTTAGGTAATTCCCTTAGAAAATTCTTGCTTTTTTGTTTCTTTAAATATTTAGATACAAGTTTGGTGGATGTAATTCAGGTCAAGACATGGGTAAGGGAGGGATTAGGCAGCAGGAATCTCAATGTTGCAGCAAAACATCTTGGGAATCCCATGGTAACTGTAGGTCCACAGGGATGCTCCTGGAGCTGCTGCTTCTCCTTCTTTCCTGGGACTTGGAATGAGAAGTAGATTGCAGATATTTCCCAGGGAGAAAAATGGTGTGATCCACAGATAACAGAACTTGGCAGTCATCATAATGATTTGGTGGAATGGAAGTTGGAGGAAAAACATAAACTCATTTTCTCATTTATGGGCTTGCTTGGTGCTGCTGAGGGAGCCTGAAGAGATGGGAATTAAAATCATCTGCTTGCTAAATGACTTTAACCGAGACCCTAGGAAATATTTATCTATTAGTCTTACTCTCAAGCTTGGTTGTTTGGCTGACCCATTTTAATCAGAGTCCTCTTTTGCTTTGGAATTTCAGTGGCCATGTTTTGGTTTGGTTGTTTGGAAGTTGTTTTAGAGTTTTTTTTGTTTTGTTTTGTTTTGTTTTGTTTTGGTGGGTGTTTTTTGGTTTTGCTTCTTTGTTTTGTAGTTCTATTGCTTGTTTGTTTTGTTGTGGGTTTTTTGGGGTTTTTTTGGGTTTTTTTTGGGCGGTGGCTGTTTGTTTATATTTTTTTGTGGTTTATTTTTTTGAGGGCCTGTTCTTTTCAGTTTTGTACTCTAATCTATGATGAAAGCTATAATTATTTTTAATTTTCCATAGGCATACAAGAACTGATCGAAGCTGCAGGAGTGATGGTTTTTATGAAAACACGCTAGCAACCTGAGGAACCTCTCTCTTCTCTTTACCAAACATTCACTGGAATACTGTGATAAAATTGAAGTACATTCTGGTTTTCTACTTTGCTTTTTGCTTGCCATCACCTGTGCTGTTTCTAAACAGGTGCAATTATTTCCTAATGATGTACTTTACATCATATTACACTCCTTGTACCAAAAAACCATATAACAGACTTAGGCAACAGAAATTACTCTGTGAAGGTTTTTACAAATAGGCAGAATAAAATCACAGCAAACAAACACCAAACACCAACACACTGTACTCCATATCAGGCTTCAGAAAGGTCATCAGTCTAAAAGAAGCAAAAGAAAGCCCCACAGATTTCCATTTCTTGGCCTGGTATCAGCATTCATCCTGTCAGGCCTGGCCTTTAGAAACAGGTCTGACCTATGCTAAACAGGCAGTACCAGGGGTGCTTCAGCACAGGGAGACACTTGACGGGCAGCTTCTAAAAATATTTTCTGGAGCAGGAATTTTCTGTGGGATGCTGCATTCGTTTAGTCTCAGCTGTCACTTTCCTTCAGAACTGCTGTCCTCGTTCCCTTCTCATGCTCATGAAGCCCTACTGACTTAGTGCTGCTTTGAACATTAATGCCAATGAATTAAAGACCAGATTTTCAAACAAATGTGTGCATCACCACCAAAAATGTTTTGATGGAGGATGGGCACTGGACCAATCCACTCAGAGTGCATTGGGTTGGAGTACATCAGCAAGATCATGCTGATTCCTTCTCCAAGCATTTCAGCTGATGGAGCAATTCACCTGACAAACTTAACAAAACCTGACAAAAACTCTTGTCTGCCTATACTCTTGCTTGCCTATACTCTTGCACTGTAAATAGTATCATTGATTTAATGGAGTAAGGTGCTGAGAATTTCTGCTTCTCTTGGAGTCTAGTCTGAAGCAGTTCATTTGGAGAGGAATAAATTATCCTGCTACTTGAGCGATCTGCCCACTTTGGGGGGTATGGGGCAATCAGACACCTCTCTGCAGGCTGCTGTGCCTCTGGGTGTGAAAATACCACTGCAAAGTGAGTGCTCTGTGTGGAAAGTGAAAGGATGACTGAGAACATGCTCCTCAATGTACTTCACAGAGAACAATGGGAAATGATACTGTTGATGTCTTCCTAATTCTTAAAATTAATACATAATCACAGTTTATCCTTTGAACTAACTGAACAGTTAAGTAGAAATAGTGGATTTTAAGTAAATTCATTCTTAATACAGACTTTCCTGGATTTTCCTTTGGAAGATAACATTTTTCTCTGTTAGGAAGAAGCATAAATAGAACTTGGAAATCGTTGAAACATCTTGTTTTGTTTTGATTTGATTTTTGCTGATCTTCGTTTCAAAAATAGACAAGCTGATTTAACCATTTTTCTCTTTAGCTGACATAAAACATAACACTTTTTGAGAAATGAGTGTTTTATAAAGGAACCATTGACAAGCTGTCTCACTGCTAGGTGCTGCCTGAATATCAAAACAGTTCTTTTAAATGCCTGTTCAACAAGAGGGTTTTGTTTTGCAATCCAAGCCAATAAATAATTCTTTTTAGTGCATGGTTTTATTTTCTGAGGTATTTAGCAGCCTGGCATTTTAATGATGGCTGCACAGAAACACAGAATCATGTCAACAGCAAGCCAGGAGCTGTCTCTCTGTCTTGCTTTCTGTTTATTTCCCCTCAGCCCTGTATATCTCAAATGACCCAATACATCATTATTTTTGTAATGCAAGACAGAACATATGTCACACTTCTGACCTTAAGAGTAAATTGTGCTCTTATTAGAAGTGAAAACAACCCAAATACTTCTCTCTTTTTTTTTTCAGCCTACCAAAATGAAAAGCCTGAATTAATTGCTGCTTCCACAACTTAATGTGAACCCAAAGCCTGAATGCAGAACCAATTGAGATTATTTTTATATTGAATAACATGGGCTGAGCAGGAGGTGATGTCAATTCTTGATTGCCATTCTAATTGCCCTGAATACCTCCCTGTGGCTGTCAGTGAGGTGATGCTTGTATACATGAATAAATCTGGCACACACTGCAAACCCAATACCACCAGGACAAGCAGTCCCTGAGTGTCAGGCTGGCTTTGCCTTCTGCTTGCAGGGGAAGGTGCTGCTGTGCTCTGCAGCATTTAACATAGGGCACATGACACCAAATCCCATTAGGAGTGGGGACAGCACATGGTTATTTATGTTTTCAGCAAATAGACGGGCCAGATGTGGTGGCACAACCTGAGGGTTTTATTTGATAATTAGCAGCATCAACAACACAGGGTAATCTTCAGCAAATATTTGCTGTCTAAAAGAGCATTTTGAAAGAGCCAAAAATTTTACAGATTTCAGTTTAATATCATTTCCTCCTGAGTTCAGCTGCATAGTTAAGCTGAAATGGATTAAGTTGATCTTTTCCCATTATTTGCGTTTCCCTTTTTTTTTTTTTTTTTTTTTGACAGAACCATCACATGAATGAGCAAGTGTCTTTCTGGATGAAGATTCATTATATCAGAAAACCTGATTAGAAAGTAAAGAACAGCTGGGATACATATTTTATGAGCTTCCTTTGAAAGAAAGTTCTTTGAGCATACCACTGTCATTCAGTATTTCTCTGGCTTCTTCAAGTTTCCATTTCTTTCAACCAGTGTTTCTTACTAATGGGGCACACTGAAATTACCAGAAAGAGAAGAATCTGCTGAAAAACAAGGACCCATTTGATACAAACTCTTTTATTTTTTTTCTCTAAAAGAAGATATCTGGTTTTCTGCCTTGAGCCTGATATGAATCTTGCACTGCTAGTTGGGAGTATGGGTCCCCAAAGTACTGGATCTTTCTGCAACTCCAGAGTTTCAGACCTATTTCCATCAAAGGACTGCTGAGGATGTACTCAGCAAGTAAAGACTTTTCTGGTGCCACAGGAGTGATCACAGAATATTGTTTTGAGCCTCTAAAATTTTATTAAAATAGAGCACTAGGTCAATACTGATTCAAGGGCATGCTACTAGCCTGGACTAAGGAAATTGAGACTGGATGACTTTGATGGAAGAAGACTCTTCCCCACTTCTTGACAGGGAAAATAATTTTGTTTCCCAAAAGAACAAGACTAAGGGCACTTGTTGACTCCCTGTTTTGCCTGTCTCATGTAGGTTGGCCTGCATGAGAGTTACTCTGTCATTTGACCCTCCCTAGTTCAGGCAGCTGTGTTTTCAGTTGCATTTTCATTCTCTGCTACCTTCTGGAGGCTACTGCATTAAAAAAAAAATTGTATGTGCGCACACACACACACACACACACACACAAATATCTATACACATATTCGTACACACATGTGCATGTGTGTGTGTGCTGGGGTGGGGTGGGGGGTGGTAAAATTGTTCCTGTGAATAAACAGAGTGATAGTCTGATTTCCTTAGTCCTTTGTTTATTCTTCCCATGTGGCAAAATCCAAGTGTCAGAGATGCTTAGGATGTCTCTGCTCTTCTTAGGAGCTGAGTGAACCTTGTGACACAGGGAGATGTCTAGACAGGATATTTGGATATTTTCAAACAGAATGTCACTGAAATGTAGTTAAAAGTCTACTCTGCTAAGGCAGCAGAAATATCATCTCAGAGCACAGACAAGGGTGTCAAATCCCTACACTGCTATATTCCATTTTTAATTTTCACATGCTAATTGCATTTCTTTCATTCACAACTAGAATGTCAAAGAAGTTGTGTCTAGTTAGAAATCCAGCTTTTAAGTGTTTCAATATATAGGTATGTTGGTTTGTCTCCAGTGAATCTGGAAATCTTTTAGTAAGGAAATAAAATTGCATTCTGAAATCTTGCATCTTAAAATGTTAGGTGAGGCTGCACATCAAAGAGGGATTAAATCTTATGCTGCAGAGTTTTCTATTAAGCAACTCTTTGCAATGAAGAAAACATGACCACATATTTTTAGTTCATTTTTTTCCTGCTCTTTCCCCCATCTTTTTAGAAATAAGCATTTTGGCATGTAAGCTTAGCTACAGAAAATACCTTCGCTGTCAATTTTGCCCCTAATGAGCTCTTATTTTACAAGAGCTTTAGGTAGTTTGCAGGGCTAAAATGAAACAGCACAAGTTCTGAGCTGCTTGACTCCATAGCCAACAACTCACAGGTGCACAGGAAGACCTAGACCTTTTGTTTTATTAGAAATACAGCTGGAGACCCCAGCTTCAGAAAATCAATGTGTCAGAGCTTTGTGGCAACTCCTGGTGGTTTGTCAGTGACATCTCATCGATGCTGTGGCCCCAGAAGAGAGAACATCATAGGCTTTGCACATATTTTATCGATATTATTGCGTTTCCATTGATCCCTGCCACTGCAATGGAGTTGTTGTGATGTATGGTCTCCTGCTGCTTTTCCAGAGAGGGACTTCTTGACCTGAAGGGCCTCTCAAGCCCAGGGGGTCTTTTTTGTTGCCTTGTGTGCAACTTGACTTGTCAAGCATTATCCCGATGAACTCATTGCAGAGTGAAAAGCAAATGAAGAGCAAGAGAGATAAAAAGAAGGGGTAAAGAAAGAGGTGAGTTATTTTCTGAGATGCCCAGAAGCAGGAGATTAAGGTCTTGAGGCTGCCTGTGTAGAGTGCATCTGGAGGAGGGTATCTTAGTGCTGTTTCACATGTATAAGGTGATAGAGGCTGAGCCTTCTGAAAGGAGGGTGTTAAATGACTCAGGGAGTTCTTTCAGGAGAAGCTCAGGCTCTGAGGGGATGGCAAGGAGGCAGTGGGAGGGGATTTATGGAGAAAAAAGAACTCCTGAACTGCACTGAAGCATACAGGCTTATATTTGCTCTGAAGTGCCCACTCATAAACTTCACAGAGCCCAAAACAAATACAAGTTTAAAATATTTAAGATGCAAAATGGAACATTAGTCATAATGTGATGATATTTGACACTTCACTGTTGATGTGTTGCCTTAGGAATAGGCCAGTTTTTTCAAGCCTTTCTTGTAATGTAGGGAAACATAACATTAAATTAACTGACTTTGTCCTACATAAGTACACATGTCTATTTATGTAAACAGTAAGCTAACAAGAAAGGTGTTCATTTATGAAAATACATAGACATTCACATGCAGATTTTAGTTATATAAAGCACACTTTTATTTGCTTTCAGGAAAATTAGAGCAAAAAAATCCCATTCTCTTGATTCCCTTACTTCAGTTGATTCTGTCATAGCAAAAAGTGTTCCTGTTCATCTTTAACATGCTGATTTAGATTGCAATTCAAAAACACTCAGATAAGCAGGCAACTTCTGGTTTTGAAATTTAACATGATTAAATCTGCTCCTTAATATTATTTTCAAGCTGTATATTGTTACAGGCACAACCTAAGCTGGGACATGGAGATGGCTGAGTGAGTACAGCTAACATGCTGTGAAACAGAAATTCTGCAGTGTAATGTATGATGGTAAAGTCATTAATTCTCTGATCTCCTGCAATTCAGAGCAGGGGGTAAGAATGGTTTTGAGCAGCAGCCTGAACACAGATGAGGAAAAAATCACCAAGCTAAAACTAGCTGCTGTATTATTGATTATCTACAATTTCTGAGGTTTGATTTGTGTAACTCATTTTTCCACAACTGTTTTCAAAAGTTTTCCACTATAAGTAACTATTTCTCATGAGTTATATTTGCAATATGCCTCTTAACAAGGATTGTGGATACTCTAATTCCAATTTGAAATATTTTCCTCTCAAAATGATTCCATCCATTTTGAATCTAAAGTAAGTCAATCTTTTTTAAATTTTTTTTTATTTTTGCCTGTCTCCTAGATAGATGTCCTGACAAGAATAATTGAACTTTTCTCATCTCAGGCTCTAATATATCAAAATCAATGCAATTCTGTTCAATAATTTGGTGGCACCAGAATTCCCATGTTTGAAAGGAAGTCAGGACAAGAACTGTGAAATGTACACAACATCACCTTGTTTTACAACAACCAATATGGGACTCGAGGTTTTAAGGATTTAAAAAACACACTACATTGGCAGAGATATGAACAAACACCTTTGTGTGATTCTGTTAATCCATTTTTTCCATAATTTAACACAGCAACCAGACAGGAGCTTTCCAAAACAGTGCCTATGCGTAATGTAGTCAGTGGTATTTTGACTCACAAGATTAGACAGCATTAGAAAGCTTGTTCACCATTAGCTTAGTTCCAGTTTCTTGTTAAAAATAACAAAACTCTGAAGCCCCAAGCCTGTTTCTGCTTGAAATATAGCTGGTGGTCATCAGCTAGTACTTCAGCAATTTTATTCATCAAAACATTTTTAATAGAGACCTAAATAATTATTTTCAAGAGTGTCTGAAGGGCACTAGAGATCAGTAGCAAACTATAAATTAACTGAAAAAAGAATTTAACTTAATGTCACACAGTGCAAACAATAGTATGAATTACACTGGTTTTAATTGCCATTTAAGAAAGAAAACTGGGATTTACATAATGTTATAATAGGCTATTTTTTTTCCTTTTAGAAACAGATCTAGCCTGAGAAAAAGAAAGGTTCTTTCTTCCTTCAAAAAGACTCCCTCTCCCTTTCCACCTTCCAAAAATGAAAGAAACTGGTTTATTCATAAGCATGTTGTCAAGATGCCAGAAGTCTCAGTGGTGACCTGCTTGTCAAGGAGCAATGTGGCCCTGGGTTAGGAGGTCCGGGCTGCACTATGCCCTGTGGATGTCTCACTCTCATGCTGAAGAAGGCCCAGCCACATTGCCTCCCTTGTTGCTGCCCCCCTCTCATCTGAGCTGGAGGAGAAGCCTCAGTCATGGGGAGAAAGTGAGCAGCAAGGAGTTTGGTCTCTCTGCCTTCAGCATTAGCATAGAAATTACACAGAAATAAAAGTATCTACAGCATTACAAATGCATGCTAATTATACAAGAATAGATTGCAGATGTTTTCTAGTGATGAATAGCAACTCATGCTGCAAGGATACTGATTAGTTTGAATGGCAGCACTTTGGAGGGTCCCAAAGTGCTCTCTGGACAGAAATACTATGGAGATTCACATTAAAATATATATCCAAGGATTTTTTTTGTTTGTTTGGTTTTTTTTTTTTAATATCTTAAGAAGATAAATAAATGCATTACCAATTTTTTCTTTGAAAGTGCAGTGTTAGGAAAGAAATGTCACATCAGCCCAAATGGAGTGATTATATGGCTGACATAAGTGAATGAAATTTTATGACCAGGGTCTATAAGCTAAATGCATAAGTTGGCTTGATCACTGGTAGGAGACACAGTTTATAAAGGTGTGGTGGTTCTGTCTTCATTTGTGATTCATGGGGATAATTTTTGGCCAAATCAATCAGTTCATCAAATTACTTGCAGAGGTCTGCATGGTTGTGTTAGAAAAAAGACCAAGCTCACATGTTCAGCAGGCAATCCTCTAGAAATATAGGTCAGGATTTTGCTCCAAAATTCATACAGAAGCCACATGATTTACTTTTTTTAAAATTTCATATAGTGCATATCTATATTTCTGAAGAGCAGAAGTATTTTTTCTGGTATGGGCTGTATGTTGTGCTGTGTCCCAGTCACATTCCAATTCAGTACAGCAGGAAGAGTGGTGAGCTTGATATGGAAATGCTTTTGCCATACATGAAAGGAAAGCTTCAGCATTTATTTTTCTAGGGTGAAAAATGAAAATGTGAGAGCTGTGTATCATTTAATTCCGAAAAATGACCTGACTAGGTGTCAAAATTATTAAGAAGCAGCATGACAGCCCTTTGGGTGCCAACCCTTGAAAATAAGACAATCAAGACAAGGAGATATTAAAATAAGTAGACTGAAACTAAAATTTGTGTGTGCATTTTCTTAAAGAGGAAACAAAAGTCCCTCTCTAAAAATTGGCTTAATAATTTCCTTCCAGCAGTCAGGAATATCAGCTGAAATTTGCCAAGTTACAGGGAAATTTCAGCCTATAACTTTGATGACCTGTTAGCATGGTTTTATCTAAGGAGAGCTATCTTGGATATATCCCCCAGAGATTATTTATAAAATGAACAGATTTTCTAAACTGGCTTTAACACAGGAGAGCATTTTTTGCCTATTCCTTCCTGTGATTTCTGCTCCCTAACAAAGCCCATTGGTTGCATAGGATGGACTGGAGGTGGGTAAGGATGTGAAAAGGCTTCACTGACATGCTGATGTTACTCAAGGTTTGAATGGTCCCAAAAAAGAGTTCTTATACTTTCTTTTCCCTTCTATAGGTTATGTGCAGTCATTTACAGGCTCACCCATAATGTTGGCATTGGAACTAGATAAATTATTACATGACAGTGCTTACTGTTCTTCGGAGAAATAGTTTTTGTTTTGTTTGTTTTTTTTAACCTGCAGAACACCTTATAACCTTTTCTCAAATTCCGCCTTTCTCAGACAGGTTGCAGCAAACAGATGTTTAGTTAAAGTAATAGGAAATAAGGTATTTACATCCTCTATTTGGGACTGAATCTCTGCTCCATAACAGAACAGACTGGTTAAACATTGGGTTCTTCTGCAGTGCTGCTGGTCATTCCATTTATATTCTAGCAAAGCTAATAAAAAAACCAACCTGCTGGTTTAGATCTGCTGTCCTATTCTTAATAATTTCTTTGGTGTAATCAGACCTTTATTGGTTGATAAAAATATGATTTTTTTTTTTGTCCACAAAGATAATTGATTTTTGCCATTAATTTCTGTAGAAAAAAAGAAACATTAATTTCTGTTAAAACTTTTTATAAAAGACCTTATTCTTTGCTACTGGAAGTTAATTAGGAGCCACATTAATTTTTTTAGTATCTCCTAGCTGTAGCATTACATTTATGAATTATAATTATGTTTTTTACCATCTTTCATTGCTGATGTAAGTCATCAGCTTTCAGGAACCTACAAGTTCAACAGAGTCTAATATTTGAAAGTTATATCAAGAAATTAAATATCAAAGTTTCTATAAAAAGAAGAAGGAAATAATATATGGTAATAACTTATTTGATTTGAGAAATCTGTGAAAGGACCAGAATTTTTTGAGTAAGTTTACCGCGTGCTTGGAGGAACATACCATTTCTCCACCATTTTGAGATTCTCTTTGCTCCCAGGGAGTCTGGGACATTTCAGCAATCACTCTGTATCTAGTGATTATTACTGTTTTGCTTGCCTGCAGTTATTTTGGGTGTTTTTTTGGTAAACTGATTTTTTTTTTTTTCACTTCTATCTACTCACGTTCGTGTCTCAGTGGTGGAAAGGGATTAGATAAAGCTAAAGGGGAGGTGACTCATTTTGTAGTGTCCACCCCCTTAACTTGTCTTAAACCACAATAACATGGCGAAGCAGAGCCCCAGGCAAACTGCAGATGTTCTTCACCCCTTTGTGTGATGAGGGTACAGGTGGCTGTGAAGTGGGGGCCCCATCTGCTGAACAAGAGTCAGCACAGCAGTTTCCATTCTGCTTTTCTTGGGACTCAGGATCTCTGTGCTGCCTCCCTTCCCCACTGCTGAGCTCTAATCCCTGACTCTTACTCATTCTCATCCCACCTGTCCAAAGTCAGTGTCCTCCCAGACCTTTTGATTTCTTTATGGCCCTCCCACTGACACCCAGAAATACGTACAGTGGCAAATCTTCCAGGAAAACAGCAATCTTGGACAAACTCAGAGCTAGACACCTTGACACTTTATTTAGTAGTATATTATAAAGGTAATTAACCTTACTGCTGAAAACAGTACCTTTCATTTTAATATGGCTCTTTTTAATTCCCACTTCCTTGTCCATATTATATTTGTTTTCATAACTCACAATCTCTTATTTTCATCAGTAGGTTGACATCATAACTTTAGGAGAAGTTATCATTATCAGTGGTAAAATATGTTTGATTTTCCATAAGCCAAAAAAATAATTAAAAAAATATTTCAGACATTTATGTAGCATTAACACACTACTTAGACTACTTAGATTGTTGAAAGTGTTGGAGAGTATTAAGTGCCATCATTAAAAAAAAATCGTAATTTCAATAAAATAAGTTTTTTAAATAAAAAACCCAAAACAACAAAAGTCCTTTACAATGTAGCATTATAAAGTCAGAGATGCCACTATGTTTGTGAAGAAATAGCCTGAGATCTCAGTTGATCTCTTCTAAGTGGGTCAGACTCTCAAAGGTCCAAACAGTAGGACTCAGCTGAGCACCAATGGACAGGAAATTTTCTCATGAAAAAAATATGAGCTTTGTGCTTTTTACTTTCAGCACTGCTGATTTCTGGAATTCTGAGTTCCAAAATCAGCATTTGGCAGCATCCTTACTGGCAGTGGTGGTGGTGATGATACAGTGGTGTGTCAGGACGTAGGTAAAGCTCAGTAAACCAGGTTTTAATTTGCATTAAAAAAAAAAAAAAGAAATCATTGCTTGTCTTCAGACAGTCTCAAGGGTGATGTGGCAGAAAGAAATTGGGTTCAAAAAACTGTCTATGGCCCCAGTTCAAAATTGTGATACTGGGTCTATTGCAGAGAACAGAATTTGAATATTTAGAGCTATGATTCTGCATTGGGCAGATATTCAAAACCAGTCATGGCACAGGAAAATAGAAGACAAATATTACATTGGCAAAATGAATGGAATAAAATAGAATGAGAAAACTATATTTAAAAGAGGCAGATCATCTGAATAATTTGTCTGATCATTGATGAACCTGTGAATACAGTGCAATTCAGAACCATACTTAAAAAATAAAAAAGATTTTTTTTTTCCCTCACTGCCTCCAGGTCCTTGAGTACATCCTGACAGAAACATTTTAATGGGCCTGATACCATGTGTCTGCAGTCGTATCTGAATTAAGTACAGAGTTTTTGCAGAGATCCCCAGACTGTTGTGAGTGTCTTCAAGAGTAACTGAGCTATGTCAGCCCAAGGCAGAGCCTGTGTTAGCTTGTGCTGGCAAGTGACAGGTCTTATTAATGTGCGAGGGGCACAGAGCTAATGTGTCCATTTTGCTTTTGTCTCTGGGAGAACATCTCCTGTGGCATTGCTCTTGGCCACGTGGTGCAACATCTTGTGTGGATATTGGTATGAGAAAATCTCTGAGTAGCAGACACCCAGGATCTAGAATTGCTGAGAAAGTGGGGTTTTTATTTCTTTCCATAAGCTTTAAAGTATTCTAGATGGGTTATTGTGGAGCTATTTTCAATGGAATAAGAAGGTGATGAGTTTAATATGTGGGGATATGCATGACCTTTGATGAATCAGAACTCCAGAATCCTGATGCTGAGATTCTTTGCCCAATTTCTGTGTGCATGCTCCTTAAATTATGCTTGGCTGCAAGGCAATGGGTTTTTATAGCCATACAGCTAGGGAGGAGGAGATGTACAGAGCCCCTTTCTCCTTTATTTGCCATAAAAATGCTTATGACATAGCCTGGTCACCTGTATTCAAAAAACATACACCCAGGAAACCTGAGGCTAACTGCCTTTAAAGCATAGCATGTTTTCCCTTGAATTCAGGGAATTTTTGCACCTCTCCTAGTCAGAGGAATAATCAGGTTGATAGAATAGCTAATGGCCTTAGTACCCATAAACATTTTTGGATTCAGGCCCCAGAATTAAGGTAGAGCTCTCACCCTTCGAAGAAAAACAGTTTTGTGATCTCCATTGTGCTGTATGACCTTCAGGAATGCACCCTCCTGGTGCTTTTTTTTCACACAGCCCCTGTTGGGGGTTGCTTCTTTCCCTTTTCCCTCTGTGGAATTTTCCCCATTGTCATGCTAAGATACCTGTTGACTGGCCCTGGTGGCAAGGGGGAGGGGAGAGAAGAGGGAAACCCCTCGATATCCAAACATCCAGAAGAGCAGACAGAAGGCCCTGGCTCGACCCATTTCTACCGTGGAGTTTGGTTGAGAAGGACGATCGCTGCCTGTGTCCCATCCCTGCCATCCCAGCGCCAGGAGCCATCCTCACTGCTGTTGGACCCTGCCCTGCTGCCTTCTCGCTGTAACCTGCCACCATCCAGCACTCTGCTGAGCACTGGGACCCACACCGTGAGCGGAGAGCTCTCTCTCCATCTCTCTCTCCCCCTGGGACAGCTCTGCCATCACCCCCAGCCCTCCTGCGGCTCTGCGGGACCCGCCCGGCCCCAGCACCGGGAACTGCAGCTCAGGGAAAAGGTGCCTGCAGCCAAAAAACACTGGGACTGAGTTACTGTTCTGTTTGTGGGTAATTTCATAGCTGTTGTTGTTCTTGTTTGTCTTGTTAGAGATACTAGTAAAGAACTGTTATTCCTACCCCCATATCTTTGCCTGAGAGCTCCCTTAATTTCAAAATCATAGTAATCTGTAGGAAGGAAAGATCACATTTCTCAGTCCAAAGGGAAGCTTCTGCTTTCCTTAGCAGAAGCTAGGAAGAAGCAGAAGCAGAACCTGTCTTTCAAACCAGGACAGCCCCTCATGAAGGGCTAATCTAAATGCCACAGTGCATCCTTAGTAATTCACCAAATAAAAAAGAAATGTAAATATTGCGATGGTGTGAACACAAAATAACAATGCACCTAATAAAATGCTTGCTGGTGGAACTCTCTCACTGGCAAATGGCATGACCTATATTATTCAGTGTATATTAAACAAGCTGTCACCTAAGCATATTTGTGTGAAATTATACTGGATGAAAAATGCTCTTTGGGAATTTTGATTGTCTGCAGCATTTAATGTCTGCTCACTGTATTTGCCAGAGCCAGCATAAAATGTACTAGACTATGAGAACAGTGTCCTCCTGTCAGCTGAGGTACCCATATATTGTCAGGTCACAACACACCAGGAATGCAGATTGTCCCATAATTTGTATTGTACAGCACAGCAAGATCACAACTTCTGAGCTCTCAAGTACATCATAAAAACAACACAGATAGTTGCTCATAAAATAATAAAAAACTTCGAAGTATGAATTTCTGGGGTGAAAACCATCAGTCTGGGGGAAGGAAGATATGGAAACTTTCCATCCTCTTCCTTTTCTAACCCGAACAATGCAGAGGGGAAACCCATGAAATTTGGAATAGAGTATACAACATTTTTCACCTGTGGACTCCTAGTTCAAAATCAACTTAGGCTACCAGTCAGGAAATGTAATTAGCAGACAGCTGTTCTGTGACCTGCATGGGAGAAATTAGCTAATGACTGCAGTCCTTTTTTTCTCTCAGCAGACAGGTAGCTGCATCTCATCCAGAACAGGTCAGCAGCCTTCTGGGTGGTCCTGCGGCAGTCAAGGACATCCCAGCCATGGAAACAGAACTCATCCGAAGGTACCAACATGCACTCGTACAAGGTCATTGAAGGCATGGAGGAAAAACTCTGCACCTCTCCCAGGGATACAGGTTCTTTCCCCTACCTTTGAAAATGAGGCAGAAGGAGGCAGGGTTGGCTGATGGCAGCTGTGGTGAGAGCTGTGGTCTGGGAGCAGAGCCCCTGTGAGTCACTCACAGGCACCCTGACCTGTCCTGTGCAATGCCTGGGGGAGCTGAAATCCACCTCCTCTTCTCTGCTGGGAAGGCCTGGACCAGGGGGAGGGGATTCACCTCAGACTGATACTTGGGGGTGGGAGGAGTAAGTAATGCATTATATTTGACAGACATAAAATCGTACTGCAGTTCCAAATATTCTGCCTTCAAGACTCAATAGTCTTTACTTATTGTATTTATGCTTGCATTTCAACAATGTTGGTTTCCTCTGCATTTACTTTTCATTATGAATGGACAACAAACACAGGCAATGTTGGCTTAGCCATGGTAAAGAAGTCTTCTCTGTCCCCAGCTTTGTAGCATTTGTTCTTTTCTGTTATGTTTAAGCTATTGTTCACAGAAGTGAGCTCCTTAATTGATTTTTCTCTGCTTTAATTCATAATGTGTGCAAATACAGATGTAATGTGGTCAGGCTGATTTCATGTCAGACCAGTAGATAATTCCTAATTTTATTCTATTCATAACCAATTCTACTTCAGTTTCTGTTCCATGTCTCCACAGAGTCATTCAAAGGCATCATTACTGGAAAAGTGTCTGAAAATTTGAAATACACTCAAACACTCTTTCAGTGAATAGGCAGACACTGCATTATATCTCAATAAAGTAAGTACTGGTTTGACATTTAAATGTCATTTTGACACACTCCTGACCTCTACATCTTTGTTCCTATGAAATTTTTCTAGGGTGATAGCACACTTAAAACTATTTAAATCAATCTTAAAGGAAAAAAAACCACAAAACAATTGTCTGACACTGACTAGAGACAACTATTTTTATAAGCACAGAAAAGCAGTGATTCTTGTTCAGCATTAATATTTAATAAAGATTACAAAATTCATTTTGGTAGATAAGAAATTCACTTGAATTTTGTGAACTCAAAAATTTGCTTCAAGAAAAAAAAATAGGAGTAATTCTCAAACACAGGAGCAGACTTTTTTATTACTATATGTATTCTCTGAGTGGATAAAAAAATTCTTTACTTTTCTAGTACCAGAAGCTGGTAAAATTATCATCACAAATGTTATTCATCCCATGAAATCAATTAAAGAAAACTCTGAATTCAGTAGAATTTGGCTTATCTTGAAAAATCCATTAGGGAGATGAGCAAGACTTCCAGTAATATCTAATATCTGATCTATTCTTTGGATCAATCTCTCCGAGATACAAATAGGGATGTGTTGGGGGTTGGTTCTTTCCCTTTTCCCTCTGTGGAATTTTCCCCATTGTCATGCTAAGATACCTGTTGACTGGGCCCTGGTGACAAGGGGGAGGGGAGAGAAGAGGGAAACCACCACGAGATTCAAACATCCAGAAGAGGAAACAGAAGGTTCTGGCTCGGCCCATTTCCCCCGTGGAGTTTGGACGAGAAAGATGATCACCGCCTTTGCCTTATTTTTGCCATTCCAGCGCCAAGAGCCTTCACTGCTGTTGGACCCTGCCCTGCTGCCTTCACGCTGTAACCTGCCATCATCCAGCACCCGGGGGGGCACCACGATCGACACCATGAGCGGAGGGCTCTCTCTCCATCTCTCTCCCCCTGGGACAGCGCTGCCATCACCCCCAGCCCTCCTGCGGCTCTGCGGGACCCGCCTGCCCCCAGCACCGGGAACTGCAGCTCAGGGAAAAGGTGCCTGCAGCCAAAAAACACTGGGACTGAGTTACTGTTCTGTTTGTGGGTAATTTCATAGCTGTTGTTGTTCTTGTTTGTCTTGTTAGAGATACTAGTAAAGAACTGTTATTCCTATCCCCATATCTTTGCCTGAGAGCTCCCTTAATTTCAAAATCATAGTAATCTGTAGGAAGGAAAGATCACATTTTTCAGTCCAAAGGGAAGCTTCTGCTTTCCTTAACAAACACCTGTCTTTCAAACCAGGACAGATTTTGGAGGCCAACATGGGGCCCGAGGGCATTGAGAGAAAAGGGTGAAAAAGGAATAGCAGTTCTTGAGTTACCTCAGTTTTGTGTTAGGTGGCATCATGTTGTCCAGCTTACCGTGGTTTGGGCTCCATGTGGCCACAGCTTTATCTCTCCCATTTGCAATCCCTTACTTGAACATGGGTCCTATAACTCAGGCTGCTGTAACTATTGCCCAGTTCATTTTGTGGGCTGATAACGTGAGAAATTCATGGATTTTTAACTTCCTCTGGAAGGTAGGTACATGGATTCAGGGCTATCACACTCTAACTGTATGTTTTTGGTGTTACTTTAATAATGGTACATACTGTGAGGATATGACACCAGGGAAAATTTTTGTCCCAACCCCTTACACAGATTTTTGGGTCTGCTCCACCCGTTTTTGAAGGGTTCAAATCTCTTCTAAGCAGTAATGATATCATACAGTGGCTGACATTGCTAATAGGCCTTGTAAACCTGTTCTATTTAACATTCCGAGATGAGGGGAGATTGACTTAAATGACAACCCTGATACGTCCCCCAAAAAGTTTCTGCCCCAGAGCCTAACACTGCCCCAAAAGTTAAGAATGTCGCCCCTGAGCCTGACTCTGCCCCAGAGCTCACCTCAGAAAGGAACCATCCAGAGTGGGTGGGGTTTCTAGTGAAGGAGATGGCCCAGATGCTGAAGGAGTACCTTTCCCCAGCTCTTGAGAAACTCTCCCTCTGCCTTAAAGAGGGAGAACCTGATGGTGCAGCAGTGGAACCCACAAATGTTACATCTCTCCAGGTTCCAGATGAACTGCAAGGAGACTCACAGCCAGCAGCAGTTGCCCCTGTGGAAACTAGAAAGTCTAAGGTGAAAACAAAGCACCTGGATAATAAGGATCAGAAAGCAGGGCCCTCACAACCAGCAGGGGAGCCAGAGGTTGAGATCGTCACAGAGTCCCTGTCATACGAGAGTCTCCGTAATCTGCGTAAAGATGTTGTACGAAGGGGCCGTGAGGCTTTTACAACGTGGTTACTGCAGGTCTGGGACCTTATGGGTACAGGTGTGCAGCTGGATGGTACTGAGGCAAGGAATTTGGGACCCCTGACCCAGGACTCAGGTGTGGATCACGTATTCGTAAGGGAACCAGGCTTCCTTTCCCTCTGGGAGCATCTTTTAATGAGTGTAAGAGAGAGGTTTGTCCATAGAGAGAGAATGCAGGAGCACCACCATAGAATGCGTTGGAAAACCGCTGAGGAGGGGATCCAACAGCTGAGAGAAGTAGCAATACTGGAGGTACTCTTTGGGAGGGGTGGACAACATGACAATGACCCCGACAAGGTCAGGTGCACAGGGCAGATGTTGTGGAATCTGGCACACCTGGGGCCATCTCAATACACCACATTCATTGCAGCCATTAATGCTGACACCAACCACGAGACAGTGGGTTCTGTTGCCAATAAGCTCAGAAATTTTGAGAGTATAATGAATGGCCCAATGCAGGCTCAGGTCTCTGCCGTGATTAGGGAGCTCAAAGAGGAGTTCAAGGAGGAGATAAGAGGGGTGAGGGAGGAGATGAGGAAGGTCAATGCAGCACCAGTGCGAGTCACAGATCCCAGAGTTAGAGCCCAACGTCCCCCAGCTAGGGAGAGAGGATACACCCCACGAGCTGACCTGTGGTTCTTTCTATGCTAACCATAGTGAAAGCCACCACTAAATGGTTGGAAACCTACCCTATACCTCACGCCACTGCCCACAACACCATCCTAAGACTGGAAAAGCAAGTCCTTTAAAGACATAGTACCCCTAAAAAAATTGAGTCAAACAATAGAACTCATTTCAAAAATAACCTCATAAACACCTAAGCCAAAAAACATGACATCAGGTATGTGCACCACATTCCTTATCACGCACCAGCGACTAGAAAAGTGAAACAGTGCAATAAACTGCTTAAAACCACCTTAAAGGCACTGGGTGATGGGACTTTCCAGAACTGAAAAATTAATCTACCAAAAGCCACATGGTTAGCAAACACCCGAAATTCCACTAATCAAGCAATCCCTGCCCAATCTAAGCCCTTAAAAACACCAAATGAAAATAAGGTTCTAATAGTACACATAAAAGGTATGCTAAAAACAAACTGTTTAAGTGAACTGTGCCTCCAGCAAAAACAATCCAATTCAGGAAGTAGTTTTCACTCAAAAAACAAGTTGTACCTAGTGAGTAATGCAAAATAACCCAAAAACTGATACCCCCAAAAAACCTTGTTTTAGGGTGAACTACCTATGATACCGTGCCTGTATCTGTAACTGTATGGATGTCTATAATTTGAAAATCTTAATTTTATGTAGCATGATGGTATGAGAAAATTCGGGGTGGATAATGTTGGGGGTTGGTTCTTTCCCTTTTCTGTCTCTGGATTTTTCCCCATTGTCATGCTAAGATACCTGTTGACTGGGCCCTGGTGGCAAGGGGGAGGGGAGAGAAGAGTGAAACCCCTCGATATCCAAACATCCAGAAGAGCAGACAGAAGGCCCTGGCTCGACCCATTTCTACCGTGGAGTTTGGTTGAGAAGGACAATCGCTGCCTGTGTCCCATCCCTGCCATCCCAGCGCCAGGAGCCATCCTCACTGCTGTTGGACCCTGCCCTGCTGCCTTCTCACTGTAACCTGCCACCATCCAGCACTCTGCTGAGTACCAGGACCCACACCGTGAGCAGAGGGCTCTCTCTCCATCTCTCTCTCTCTCCCCCTGGGACAGCGCTGCCATCACCCCCAGCCCTCCTGCAGCTCTGCGGGACCCGCCCGCCCCCAGCACCGGGAACTGCAGCTCAGGGAAAAGGTGCCTGCAGCCAAAAAACACTGGGACTGAGTTACTGTTCTGTTTGTGGGTAATTTCATAGCTGTTGTTGTTCTTGTTTGTCTTGTTCGATATATTAGTAAAGTATTAGTAAATTATTCCTACCCCCATATCTTTGCCTGAGAGCTCCCTTAATTTCAAAATCATAATAATCGGAAGGAAGGAAGGATCACATTTTTCAGTTCAAAGGGAGGCTTCTGCTTTCCTTAACAAACACCTGTCTTTCAAACTAGGACAGTATGTTTTCAGGATTAGTGTCCTCACATTTTCACAAAGTGAGGAAGGGCAAGTGAAACTTGCAGCAACAGGATGAGTTTAGAGATGGAACCCTATTAGTACTTGAAAGCAAAAACAGAACAGTAGTTAAGGACTATTTTCATTCCCTTTAGTAGAATAGCATGAAAAAACCCACATTTTTTTCTGATTGTCTGTAATCCTTTAAAATAAAAGGAAAGAAAGGTTTAAATACATAAACAGCTGTAACGTAATGTTGTTGTTATTTCCGTGATTTCCAGATTACACAGTAAATATACAGTAAATAAACATGGCAGGAATATTTATACATGCATGTCCTACTGGGTGTGTATTTTATCTCCTGTCTTTGCAACATCATTTGCAATCTTCTTCTTACTGCTTGTCATTCAGTTGGCAAGTTTTACATTCTGTATCTCTTGGCAGGGAAGATTTGCATTTTGAAGCAAAAACCACTTTAAGTGCAATACAGCCTTTCTAAAAGACTTGGCTCTTTTTCATAACCCATGAGGGCATGAAATGAGATAAAAATAGTTGGGTTTTCTGTTTTCTCTGAAAATGCCTTTGATTGGTAAGACATGTCTAGTACTTATTAGCTGTTCTTGCTTTTCTTCCAAACTCAGAAAAACAGGCTGTTGAGAAAAAGTTGAAAATAAATATTGCATTGAAAAATAATTCTTTTGACTTCTAGTAGAAAAAAAAAAAGGAAAATATCGTAATACACTTTACCTTGGGTTTATTGGAAAGTTTATATCATTGAATGCCTTTTTCCTCTACTCTAGGATAACAGGTCTGGAGAGGAGGTATTTGTAGGTTTGGAGAGGAAATGTTTGCAGCTGAGTTTCTCAGTAAATTCCTGTGAAACACTAAGGGCTCCACTGCTGTTCCCTGAGATGCTCTGGATTGTTCCTTCAGACTTCCTCTGCATGCAAAGCAAGTTAACCTAGACAAGTGACTATTATACTGTGTGCATATGCCACAGTTTACAGAGGAATATGAATGGTCTGCATGGGAGAAATGGTCTCCCACAGAGAAAGGCATCTCTGTGCCCTGGTAACCTCATGTAACCAAAATCAGATTGTCACAGCCCTGTGCTGTAAGCAAACAGCAGCTGGGAGCTCATGCCACGTAAACTGCTGTGGTCTGGCCACATGGGCAGGGATGTGAGATCTCCTGCATTCCTGTCTCAAAGCCCTGGACCTGTATTAACATTTTTGCCAGCCAAGGTGGCTCAGGACACAGGTGACACAGCTAAACCCCACGTGCACCCACCTTCAGCAAAATTGCAGAAATATCTCACAAATGTATTTGTATTAGCAAATGATCTATGCAGTCAGGAGCTATTGGAGAGTTTTGGTGGAACATTCTGTGTTAATTCAAACCTATGTACCAAAGTCATTATTTTATCACAGCATGAGTGTGTAGAGTAGTTCTAGATTGGTACTATTTGTAAATAGGAAAACCCCAGTGTGCAGTGTTTGCAGATCCAAACAGTCACAAAGCACAACAGAAAGTCTTACAAATGAAACAAAAGAAATCATCATGCAGAACATGTATGAAGAAGCAATTTAAATGTTTATGGGAGCCTATAACCTTTTTTATTCTATAAAAATAGGTTTTCAGCTTGTCTGCCTCTGAATAAGTCTTAAATAATACATTTTATTTTGGATGACTGATTATGGGACTCCAACTAAGGCAGTTTAAATCCCATCTCCTGTCGACTTTAGGAAACAAAATTATTTTTTAGCTTTGACATCATATATCATGTTAAGTTTCAGCCATAATGCAGCAGGGGCCCAATTCTTTTAGTCCAGTACCTAGCCATGAGGTCTGTATTTTTAGTGTCTTTAAAGCAGCCTCGAGCACAGCAGAATAAATCTGTTCATCCAAGAACAGCAAGTTACTTTTTGTCTCTTGGTAAATATATTTGGTTGTGGCTTGAAAGCAGGATGGCAGATGAGGGTATTGATGGTATATTTGTAGACAGCTCCCTTCTAATATCTACCAGGGACGTTTGCAGGGAATTCCTATTTTGCTTGTTCAGAGTTGTGTTTGAAGGAAATTCTTTTTTTCTCGTTAAGAGTTGTGTTTCTCAAGCTCTCCATAGTTAAACTGGCAGGCTGGAAACAGAGGCAGTCTCTTCAAAGGCTGTGCAGGTATATCCATGTAACTGTAAAGGTAGATTACATTATGTTTTTATCTCTGGACCTTGTCAGATTATTTGGCAAGCCTGTTTTTTATTAATGCATTTATAATGGACAGTGAAAGGTAGATGAAATTTGGATAATTGTTCCTTCCTGTTGCAATAGTGCAAATTAAGATGTGCTTAATTTATAATGCATTATAAATGCAGTATTTTTAATTCCAAGATATCATGACACCTTTTGGTCACCTTTTTTCTGTTTGAAACAGTTAAATAAGGTGAGATGATGCTTTGTTTTCCCATTTAGGAGGAAATGCAAGCGGCAGTACATCTCCCTCGCAGACTGGAAGTAAAAAACACAAAGAGCTGATTACTGAGCAGTCCTTGCCCTTCTGTGCTGGACATGTTTTCATGCTGTGGAGTCCCTCAAACTGCCATCTCTCTTCACGCTCATCGACCTCAGGCTGGAGCTCTGGTGTGGGTGGGAGGGATGATTCCTCTCCCTGAGGACAATGACATTAGCAACAAGCAGTCAGTCATAAAGGATGCAACCGGAAAGGCAGAGGGGGAAAATGACAGTGGCCCTTCATAAATATTAAAGAAGCTTCTCTAAGACAGAAGCAGAAGTGTGTTGACAGTGTCAGAAGATGAATGGCTCTATACAGTCAATTCCTTTTAGAGAAAATATTATTTTCTGCAATTATTAATGTAGCATCGAATCTTTTTTTTATTTCTTTTCTCACTCTTGCCTTTTCACAGCCCTTCTCCCACTTTACTTGAGATTGGCTACACTGGCTGTTCTATGCTTTTATTCTGGTTATTCATTTTTTATCCAAACTTCTTACAGCTCCCAAGGAGAAAGGAGCATCACACAGGCATTCGTAGCTTTTCTGCCTGCTTTCCACTACTTCTGCTGAGCATCCATTTAACACAGACAGTTGGGTAAATGCCAGTTACTTATTTCAATATATTTCAAACTTGAATTTATTTGAGGTTTGTGGTTTACGTCGGATTAGGCAGTGAATGAGGCATTTCTTACATTTACAGGTTAAAGGTTACAAGTAAACCTCCATGGCTCTCTCTGTATGCAGGCAGCACATCAGATGTAGCTCTCTGTACTGGGGAGAGCAATTTTTGAAATAATTTATTATCATCATAAAATTCTAAGATGTGACCTCAGTGAAAGTAATCCTAATGTTGTTTTGGCTAATGTAAAGCCAAGTTTTAAAGGATGGAAGATTCACTTTTGCCTTACATTTGCAATCCCCAGGCATATTTCGTCATCTTAAAATTATCCTGGATTGTTTAAATGAAGTAGTAGTTTGTGATCTGAAATTGCTTTTGGCACATTATCTTGCTGGTGAAGTCTGTGTACTTAATGAGTCAAAGGGAATAATTTTCCAAAACTCTCTGATATTTTGCATGGATATTCATCATTACCATTATCACCAGTCATCCTGGTGAACAGCAGGGAAGCTGTGTATCAGTCACTGAGAAAGGTGCTGGGTTGAAATATTCATCACTGCTGCCTTCTAATAGGAAACAGGATGACATGATTTACATTTTCTTTGCATTCTGAAAAAGCAGATGAAGGCTTTTTTTCAAGTCCACATACAGTCATCCTGCTGAACTGGCAGTGGTTCTGTCTATCATTAGGGTCGGTATGAAGGAACCTTCAGGTAAGGTAGAATCCTGTCCTTGCAAGCTCATGGGAGTCAGCAGTTAGGATTTGTGATATCCATCCCCTGGAACATTTAGCAATCCCACTGGAGGGCCTGGTGAGACCCTTTAGCAGCAGAGCAACACAGTGAAGCAGCTGAGTTCCCCATCCTACCCACACTTCAACATGCTCCTCCTCTCTAAACCCCACAGATGCTGTGGACCTAGCACTTGAAACATCCTTGGTGTGGTGACTCTACCAACCCATGCAGCACTAAGGCTTCCATTTGTCTTTGCTATTTCTCCTGCAGTATTTGGTGATTTGTACCGTACAGGATTTAGAACAAGCAGCAAAACATAAAGATAAAAAAGGTCTTTGTAAGAATGTCCAGACAGGCTCCCCTTCAAGTGAAGTCATCTGCCAATTACTGTTCACATATCAATCTGAATCAGTGGACAATTTCTTAGAATTTGAGGGGAAACAGAAGAAATCCTGAAGTTCCTGCATCAGCCGGACTGCAGAATTTTTGGGCAGTCCTAGAAATGCAGTTTCTGGGATTATTAATTCTTAAATAGACAGATCAGTGTGTCATCACCTCCAGGACATTAAATACAAGGACTTCTCTCCATTCAAATATAGCACCTCTTTAAGGGTTTTGCTACATCAGGCCTTAGGAGCCAAACAGGTCTCAAACCTGTATTTCTCCACTTGAATTCTTGATGCCATTATTATGCCAGATATTATCTGAGAGGGATTTTGCAGTGGTCATAGATAAGTAATTTCAAATTGAACTTGGAATAGTTTGTTGCTCAGAAAAGAACTAGTCAAAGAATCTATCGTCCTTTGCTAATTTAATTGAGTTTCCTTGGCTGTAATTCAGATAAGTAGCCACAAAAGCTGCAAGTGATAGGCTCAGTGGTGGTAAAATAGTTTAAAAATATGCTGTCAGGTATCTGAAACTTCCTAGGTGATGATGTCAAACAACAGCAGATATTATGTGTTCTTGACTATTTTGGGGCTTATAAAAAGATTTATGAGAACTATTTTAAACTATCCTACATTGCTACAGCACCATTGCAGATACTTGTGATTTTCATTTTCACAAGTTCCAATGCTGTTACAACTTACTGTATTAGTTTTATAATCTGGATAAACAACTCTAAAGTCTTGAACGCCTGTTGGAGAATTAGAAAAGGTGATTATCCTTTTGTTAATGAGCATGGTATCCTTATAGTCATTGTGCTAAAATTGTTATTGCAGTCATCTTTTATTGCTAAAATGCCACAGGAACTCTTCAAGGTTGTGGATGGAGCTCAGTGAATGATAAATCTCTTGCCTATTGTCCCAGCATCTTGCTTGCCACCACCTCTGCACAGGAATTAACAGGAGTAAGAGCCCTCTGCCTGGTTCATCCCTTCTGCAACTATGTAGAGCAAACAAACAAACAGTGGGGTTTTTTAAAGTTGATATTTCGGTTTAACCAGGCAAATGATAAACACCCATTCTCAGAACTAATCCCTCTGAGACAATAATCATATTGATGGCTTAATAATAAACCAGATAGGATTGGAAAATTCGTATTTATAACATCTGACCCCGAAGTCTGACCAGAATGCTGACTGCTCACGCAAAATAGCTCATCTCCCTTTTCTACTTACTGCTCTCTCTTCCTCCCTAACACTCAGAATGTTTCTTCCATCTGTTTTTCTTGATATATTAACCATATTTCCCTTTGCAGTGCAAGTAAGAACTACCTTTGGCATCCTGTCTTTGTGGTTCTGTCATTCTTGTTGAATACAGTCTCAGCAATTTGTGCTGGCTGGATTCACATGTGGCATCTCATTGTGAGTACTCATCCAGTAAACCATTTATAGATACCTCAGTGAAATAAGCATATCAGTATCAACTTCTCACATACTGCATGGATTGAAAAATTTATCAAAAAGCAGCTTCAGAAATGGTAGTGAAGCCCTCATCTATGCTACTACAGTAAGGAATTTCTGCAGTGTGTAGAAGAGGAGAAACATGTAAATGAAGAAGAAGAGAAAGCTATCAGAAAACACCAGAAATTATGGTATTAGTTGTCTACCCCTCCTTATGAGGAATTTTTGCGGTCTGGGATTCTCTTAACTATTGAAACATTCTATTAAGTGAGACTGACAAATGGTAATCACTTAAGACCTCTGCCATGACCACCCAGTTGTAGCTTTTGCCATCACTAGGGCTTCTAGGTATGTAAGCAGAAAGCAATCACTCTTAACAAAGTTTCCCATTAACTTTTCTTATATAGATAAATCTAAGGTGGCAGTGCAGTGATTCAGTGTGGGCTTGGGTGGGAGTATATCCTTCTATGTGGGGCAATAAAACAAAACTAAAGGGAAGAAACAAACAAGAAAGTGTAGATTGTGTGTAAAATAAATACATTTATAATCCACTGTCCAAAGAAAATATTAATTGATTTACACTGGAGTAACACTAATATTTTGACACAGTTGCAAGATTAGGCTTTGGTAATGGTGCATTAGATGGCTCTATTGATGTAGTATCTAACAGTAGAGTAACAATCCTAGCCATACAATAAAACACAGCCCCATAAAATAATGATAATCTAATGTGTAAATTCTGTGGTTTCAGGAATAACAGGCCATTTGCGGTTTTTCTTTAGGTGATGCTTTCTTGAAATTACCTCAGTGGTATCTGTCATTCATCTTGTGCCTGCTGAAACAAAGTAGTTTGTGAGCTGGATAAGAAGCTGCTGAAAGTTTTGCTTTGTTAGAAGATCTATTGAATTTTCTCTGTAAAGAATGCTAAACTTGCATTGTGTTTTATGTCTGTGGCACAAGGGTGCAGCGTTCCCTATTTTAATTTTAATAAATGCTGCTTGACTGTTAAGGAGGAGACAAATAGACAAAGACTCATTAAGCACTTAACAGGAGACAAGGGTGTGTAAACAAACATTATAGAGAAAGAGACACTCTTTTCCCAGCTTGGAATCATGTTTGAATAATGATAGAATTAACATGAGGGGAAGCCTGTGTAAAGAACATTTTATTTCCACAAAATTAGTGACCTATAAAAATCTGAAAACTGCAATAGGAAATTTATTTCTAACTGGTATGACTTCCTCAGTATTTATAAGCTACAATATCAACCAAGTGTTGCTGAAAGTGATGAAAAGGAAATGATGAAGGGATTTATTAGAGTACCACACACTTCTGTATCTAACACAGAAGCTGTTTAATAACCATGACTTTACATAACTGGATCTGTATGGGTAACTTATCATCACCTAGGAATGAATCTTGCAATGGTAGAGTGACCTACCTGTTCACAGTTCAGCTCACATGAACACCCTTCTTCTAAACTTTTAATAAACACAAGCTCAGCTTTTGCAAAAATCCTGAGACTAGAAGGGCTAAAAACCCAAACCATCCCAAATGTTTGGGATTGCCTGAGTGGCCCACTGGATGGGACAATGAACTGTGACTCTGGAGAACCGGAGTCTGCATCATCTGTGCCGTGTGATTTACAGAGTTTCACGTAATCCCTCAGTGCACAGTCACAGCAAGTGTGCTGAGCAGGAAGTCCATCCTGGATTACAACCCTGAACACAATAGGATTTGAGTTAGGGGTGAGATCTCTCTGTGAACTGTAATCTAAATAACAATTTTCCATAAATTAAACTGAAAGCCAAAGAAAGTTTTCTTGCTGCATCAATGCTAAAATCTGTGTGCAAGAATGAATCTTGGCTGTCCTGGTATCTTCCTTTTATTCAGTAAAGCAGTTTCCAAGTTTCCCATTGTTCCTCAGTACTCAGCAGTTGAGAGGAGAGGAGAGGAGAGGAGAGGAGAGGAGAGGAGAGGAGAGGAGAGGAGAGGAGAGGAGAGGAGAGGAGAGGAGAGGAGAGGAGAGGAGAGGAGAGGAGAGGAGAGGAGAGGAGAGGAGAGGAGAGGAGAGGAGAGGAGAGGAGAGGAGAGGAGGCTGTAATTTTACATTCATATTGCAAAATCTTAGTCCAAACAGCACTTTAAATATTTGTATGGCCTTTCTTAGTAACAAATATGTTTTTTCTCTTTTCAGACACTCTTTATAGAAGAAATTGAATAGAAATGTGAATTGCTCTTTGTGCCAATTTTAAATGCAGAATATCTTGCTGTCTAGAGTTGGATGGACTAAGGACAGAGAAGTTCTCTTTCTTCCATACATAAGAGAATGTGGAGTTCTGTGCTTGTGCTAGAAAAATACATATGCTGCAGTTAAAGGATTCCAAGACTATAAATCTTTTCTGTATTCTGTATTTTCTGGTCCTAACCTTTTTTTTTTTTTTTTTTTTTTTTTTTTAAATAAGGAAGCACACTTCCAAAAAAAAAAAGTGTACAGGAAGAACAAGGTAACAAATTGATTGGCTTAGTCAAGGAGCTTAAAATGATCTTTCTTCACACATCTTCTGTCATTCAAGGTCAGAATATTTGTTTGATTAATGCTTTTACATCTGAAATGCTTTCCTTAGGCTTAAATTCCTGTTGGAGTGAAGTAAAAATTTTCCCTTTTTTATGTCTGTGCTCTGCTTTCTTAACAGTGGTTCTGGTTCAATGATCAAGTGTAACCTTTCCTTTAGCAAGCAGTACAAAATACTTGCATCTTTATAGAAATGAACTACAGGAGGGGATTTAGCAGCTTTTACTTCCCAAATCACATCAAGTTGTTCTCATTACAACAACATCCTTTTGCTTTTGTCTGATTTTCCTGTTTTCTTTTTACCCATCTTAGACTTGATAAGTGAGTCTTTCCACAGTCTGAATTGTGAAACTTCTATTTTATAGTTTTTACTTGTCTATGAGTTTCTCATGTACAATTTTTAATTTTAATTCTTTTTAGTATCAAGGGTTTTATATCGTGATGTGGGACTGCATTCTGCAAGTTTATTTGTACAGGAGTCAGAGACAGAATGAGGGGATATTTGAAATTTTCTACCCATGCATGATGGATGATTGGATGGATAAATGAGAAGGTTTTGCTGTGACATCATAATGTAAATTAATGAGAGACAAACAGGATGACAGCCTCTTAATGTCAATTTTGATGCAAAGCCAGGTCCTAGTATTCTTCTTTGGAGGGGATTCCATTCTACCTTAAGTGATTTCTGTGTTTGTGTTTATGTCCGTGTGATCTGGCTGATGCTGAGAGTCAGTATTTTTTGTAGGCAAAGAGTTTAGCAAATCTGCCTGCTGACTTAAATCAATACACAAATACTAACATTACCTCTTTTCTGGGTAATTTAGTTCTATATCTAAAAATCTACCCCAAGAATCTGAGCAGTTCTTTTGCCTTCATTTGTTATTTGTTATTAAATAACAATAATAAAAAAATGAAATACAAAGGTATAATTTAACTCCAGCACAGAAAAGAAAAAAAAATAAAAATAACCAGAGTGTTTTCCTTAACTTTTCCTCTTGTTCTGTCTAAGCCACATTTCATGATCAAAGAGGTTTCCTCCTGATGCCATAGATGTTATTGATAAGTTTCTGACATTTAATAAAATTGTAAAGTTTTCCTAACACGCCACCCTTGATACACTCTGAAAAGAATTAATCTAAAATGAAAGAGCATCTTCTAAAAATACAACTTTAAAATCACTTGAAGAGAATGTGATTCTGTTGCTGCAAATAGAGAAGAAATGTTGGAATGCAGCTTTCTGCCTTAAATTAGTGATGCAGACTAGAACAGGTGGATATGGCAAGAAAAAGGATGCTGACTTTTTCTTTTAGAAATCAAGTATCAGTCATCTTGTGTTTCTCCAGTGCTTTCCTGTCAATGAAATAATCTGGAAAACTTAAAAGTTCTTGCTTAATTTACTGGTATTTAAATTCTATCCAGCCAGCCCAGTTCCAGTCTCCCATACTATTTTATTATTTGTATTGATGCTGGTCTCAGAAGAAGTATGAGCTGTACTGTAACAGAACGATGCAAAAGATAAACTATGTCTATAGGCCATGAAGGTGAGGCCTTTAAACACAACCCAGCCAAATAATTCTGAATGTTAGGAGAAAAAAAAAATCCCTCTGGGCATATCTATTACTTTACTCTTTCATTGAAGCATCATGTATTGCCTTCTTTAAAATATATGACTAGTAGAATATCTGACCTGAAGGGCTGAACAAGCACAGAATTTCCTAGAATCTTTGATTTCAAAAATAAACTTTTTGATCTTTCTACAAGAGTGTGTGTGTGTGGGGGGGGTGGGGTGGGGGGGTGGGGGATTATTTGTTTTAGAGGGAGGCTTGAAAGAAAATCATCTCTGTGCTTTGTAAGTGACCTCTCTGCTATGGCTCACAATATAATAGAAATTTTGCTCTGTTGTGGCTCCTGCCTGTTTCCTATTTCAGTTGCTTCCTATTTTCCAGAAAAAAATTTAAAAATCCTACATGTATTTTAGAATAAAGCTGTTACGCTTTCTTTAGGAAGTCTATACTTTGATGCAGCATGAATGTCTGAGAGTACTTGTTGCCTCTGGGGTTTCAATTTCAGATAACACCAGGTTATGCTCTGGCTGAAAAATCTGACAGAAAAAGTTATTTTGCTGAACTGGTAAGTTAGTTATGCATTTTACCTACCTGGGAATAATAAGGCTTCTATTTAGATAGTCTCTAAAGGGTGTCTTCTGCAGGGAGTTTTCCAGAGCAGGATCCAAGTTAAATCTGAGTATATCTCATTGGTGTCTTGGGTTGCAATGCAGAATGTAACCAAAAGTATGTATTCTATCACCATCTGTTAAACCAGGTGAGGCAGTGTTCTTTATCTTTTCCACAACCCATCCTTCCTCCAGGAAGATATCTTCTGTTAATGGGCCATTGAGTCCCACTGCATGACTGATAAAATCACATCATCCCACTGGGAGATGCTCCACCCAGGGGGAGGAGCCAAGCATTTCCTACCTAGATAAAAACTGAGATTTGGAACACCAAGGCAGCCTTGTTCCACTGGATTCCAGAGGAAAATCACACCATTCCACATCATCACTGGACCTTTGGAGGAAAACTGCACCCTTCTACAGGAGCACTGCTCCAACAGAACCACATCTGTCACTCCAGGAGGGCTGCAGCCACCATTTAATGGGACTGCTACCAACTGACTGATTGACAGGGTGTCAGGTTGTATTCTGACAGTCAGTGTTTTGGGTTTGTTCTTTGTAATACTGTATTTCTATTTTAATTTTCCTAGTAAAGAACTCTTATTCCTACTCTCATATGTTTGCCTAAGAGCACCTTAATTTCAAACTTACAATAATTTGGAAGGAGGGGGATTACATTTTCCATTTAAAGAGAGGCTTCTGCCTTTCTTAGCAGACACCTGTCTTTAAAACCAAGACAATCAGTAATCCATGCATTAAGCACAAAGACCAATATCTCAATTTAGGCATCAAAGAATAGACGTTAAAAACCCTCTCTACTTTCCCAGAAGTGATGCAGAGCCACATGCCACTTGCGGCCTGAGAAATTTGTTCTTAGATTGCTTTTATTTTAATGAGAAATCACAAAGCAGGAACCTTGACTTGTAACAGAGAGTTGTGTGCACTTTTACAACCTGAGGGACCAGAAATTTTAAGTGGCAAAAAGGAGAACACCTTTTTCTGAGGCCTCAGACACATAAGCTCTTTGTTGGATCATGTACCTCTTGTTTATTTTCCTTCCCCAGTTAATGAAAGAGTAAGAAGGCAAAATGAATAAGCCCACTTCATTCTTTCAAATTGTAAACTTTCAGTTTGTCAACCACACTGTAGGGGAAAGTAAAATTCAGAGATATATTTTATACGAAAACAAGAAAATAAGATTATCTTCATATTAATTACAATACATTGAATTTGGCCCATTAAATGAAAGAAGATAGTGCCTGTTAAACTTGAACTGGAAAGAACCAAATGAAAGACACAGATGGGCAATATTATTTTCTGAACCAGTAGCATGTAACAAAGAGTTTATTTTTAGAAAAAAATATATTTGTTTTATTTTCTTGAAGTTAGGACATTTTCAGCCTCATAATGCTTCTAGAACACCCCAGTGAGCAACATTAAAGACCACAGTACCAAATATTTTTTTTAGGTATAACTGGAACTCAAAGCATCCAAGTGCTCTGTGGAAGGGACCTATGCTGGAGCACTACACGGAGAACTGCAGCCCATGGGAAGGGCTCACTTTGGAGAATTTAATGGAGGATGGTTTTCTATGGGACGAACCCCATGCTGGACAGGAAGAGAGTGTGGAAAGTAATTATCCCCTGTATAGCTGATAAGGTGAATCATAGAGCAGCTTAGGTAAGCACCTGGCATTCAGCCATGGTCAGCCCACCACAGTTAAACAAGTAATATAAGAATCATCTTGAACTTGACTTGAACACATCAAAAATTAAAAAAAAAAACAACCCTGAAAAACTCAAGTATTTCTGCCTTGAATTAATATTCATTATTTGCACTCCACATTCCAGTTAGAGGCTCTGATTAAGATAAAGACTTTTATTTTCCTTTGGCTATGTAGTCTGAGATGCATCCTAATAATTATCAAAATAACAAGGGTGTGATAAACAAAAGGTAGATGGATAATGTTGAAGGAGGGAAAGCACCAGCATTAAAACTTGTTAAGTGATTTGTCTGAAATAAAATCAGTGTGAAAAGCACCTAGATTTAATCAGTCATAGAGCATTAGTACAACAAAATTCCTCTTTCAAATGCTTCCTCATCTTGGCATGTGGATTTCCTGTTGTTTCCATTCCTGAATCCAAAGTACCACAGGCTGTTCAGGGGAAAGTCTGTTCATATGAGCTGTGGTTGAAGTCCCAGGCCTCTTTTGAGTATTTGATAACAAAAGGGATATAAAAAGCACCATTTAACCTCTTGGAAAGGCAGGGATAATGATACCCATTAAAAATTATACTTGGGTAATGTTGTAGTCTGAAATGTCTTCACTGTTTAAAGGAAAAAATTGGTATCGACAATATTGCATTAAATCCTAGGAATTGTGCTTCCTTGAAATAGAGGGAGAAATCATCTGTAGGATTTAGGCTCCTAATAAAACACTCCAATATAATTTTAAGTAATTAGGTGCTATCCTGAAAAACTACAAATGGTTTCTGAGAATTCATTCAATAAAAATAATAAAGCTTATATATTAATTTATTATAACAGTAATATTTTAGAAGTAGAAAGGTGAACCTATAATTCTCTGTCAGAACAAAATAAACATGTATCAGAAAAAGAACAAATGTCTAAACTTAGACTGAAGTATAATATAATTATTCAGTTGAAGTTATATCTCATTTTACTCCACTGACTTCAGGTGGATTTACTACATCAAAAATTAATTTAATCTCAGATTTGGTTGATTTTTCATTGCCTAATCTGATGGTATGGATTTATGAGATATAAAGAGAAGTCCTAGCCAAGCCATTGGAAGCACACTAAAAATCAAACTTTTGTTTACATGTAAGAGTCAATATTCAAACATGAATGTCACTAAAACACCTTCAAGCTTGAAGGCTGATTCTCAACCTGGATGTGAACAACCAATCAGGTATTTCTACAGAAGGTTTTCATACATCAGCTGCTTTAATTTATCAGAAATTAGAGTGACACTTCTTAACATTTTATGCAGAGTTAACCAAATGTTATGGAAATTACAGATGCCAGCCACCATGACAGGGTTCAGCTCCAGGTTTCTGCTGACTCAATGAACTGAAAACAGATTCTTCCATTAAGTCCTTTTTATTAATTTTATTTATCCATACACCTGGGGTTTGAGAAATATAGTGAATTTATAATTAAATTTATTCCTCTTTGAAATCTGAAAATATATGGATAACATGGCAAACCATGCAGCTGCAGGAGTTTGAAATGTACTTCTTTTTGTAATACAACATGAGATTTTTACTTCTAGGGATGTATGTTGAGAAAACAAAACAAAACAAAACAAAAAAAACAAAAAACCAACAACAAAAAGAGAAGAGTAATCCATGAGCTCCCTCAGTTTGAGCTCTCTAGTGCACAGAAGAAGGTGGAGAGACTGATATTTTTCTTTGCCATTTTTTCTTTTTGCTCTTAAGGAGCTGTTTAAGGTGATGGACTTGAAGATGCAACAGGATTGTGCATTGTAGGAGGTAAGGACACCAACCACCAAAGTACATTTATTCTGCAAGTGCAAATTGACAGCTTTTATTTAAAAAAAAAAAGTTATTTGTCACAATAATCTGAGCAGTATGAAGCTAAATGTAATGGCTTGAAGTATTTTTTCTCTCACCATTACAAGAAAAGGAAGTGGTTTCTTTTACAACATCAAGTAGCTATTAAACTAAATTAATAGATCTAATATGTCTGGGTTTGTAGAAAGCTATTTGACAAAGTTTCCCTTGATAGACTATTGTTAAAGTTCTCTAAATATGGGTGAGGTAATACATTATTAAGATGGATAAGGAATGGTTAGAAACCAGAGACATGAATTAAAGGTATCTTTTATTCATAGGTGTTGGATAAAGAATGAAACCCCACTGGGCTCTAATTGTGTCAACACTGTTTAATACTTGATTTAACATTTTCAACAAAGCTGTACCATGGCCTTTCTTTATATCTGTGGCTGTTACCTGAAGAAGCGTAACTCAGTGAACTGCAGCATTTATGGGTTTGAGCCAGTGAATCAGACCACACAGGATTATTTGAATCTGAGACATGAATGTCCACATGGACAGTATTTAAACTTTAACCAGCCAGAGCATTGCCAAACGCTGGCCAACATTTTCACATTTGGGCAGCACTAGCAGCCTTGTGGGGAGGAATTTTTGGAGCTGCTGTTCTGATGAGAGGCTGACAAACTGAAAACATCCTGCCATGGCAGCACTGACTATGGCATGTGCTCTCCTCTGCTGGCTCTCCCAGGTGATGGTGACTCTGCCATGTACAAGTGCTTAGACCAAGCTATGGTTCCTAAAAGTGAAGCTGAAAAGTTAGATGGAGAAGACCACAGGTGCTCAGCCTCCCACACAAATCCTCCTAGATATTCAATTGCAGTCTGAACCACGGTCATACCTGGTCTCTCACAAACCTGGTTGAAATCCCAGTAATGTCTGTAGAGTATCACTTCTGGATTTGGTGGAGCTTGATCACGTGTCTTGTGACTGCTGTAGCAGTTCCAGGCAGCTATCTGTGTTTCCATTCTGAGCTACATAGGTAAGACAGATTTGGAAGGAGTGATTTTCACAGAAAAGGAATGATTTTCACAGAAGGAAGACTGCACCAGATTGTTCATGAGTGCAGTGATTGCCTGACAGCTCTCATGAAAGCTTTCTAGACATTTAATTCTTCTATCATTTCCTTAATTAAAAACCTTCTCTTTTTATGTAACGAGATCAACTATACCAGCCTTTCAGACAATTTACATTGCTGATATTTATTCACATGGTACACAATGACAGTACATGAAAATCAAACCAGACGTTGTTAGATCCACAGCAGAGTCTGAAAACAGTGTGTGCTATCTAAACTGGTATATACAACCCCCAGGGGTGAGGTGATGCCTGAACTTTAAGGACACAATCACTTCTGCAGAGATTATGACATGAATATTTTATGTGTGTCTCGGGATTTTTTTTTTTTTTTTCACTCAGAAGAAAGTGAAATGTAATTTGAATGCATGCTGTTGGATGAGTGGCATCAGATGAGTGACACCTATGGGGAAATTATAGCACATAAATCAAAGTCTGAGATGGAGAAACCCTATATTTGACCAGAGAGGAAGAGATAACAGAGTCATGAATACAATAGACAGGAGTTTTGGTACTTAGTATCAGCAGTCCTTTTGCACCTAAATGGGAGAGACAGCCACAAAAAGAATAATTGATATCACTCTGTCTCTTCAATTTTTCAAATGTTTCTGACATTAAAAGTGGCAAGTGCCTTCTGGTTCACATATAACATAGATATACAGAACAAAACACTTGAAAAAGAAAATTAAGCTACCAAGAATTTGATTGTATTTTATTTTTCAATGTTTATCTTTACAAAAGTCTTATTCACAAAAACTGTTACAAAAAAGCAATGTAATAGCCAGGCACAGGATTACCTGGGAAAGTATTTTGGTTGGGCTAGACCTGGTAGAGACAGTGATGTAACCACAGTGGCCCAAGGCACGATTTTTCTCTGCTGTGTATTCATGACCAAATTTCTTGGATGACTGTATTCTTGAAATGCAAATGTGCTCTATGTTGCTAATTTTTTCCATTTCACTTACGTCAGTGATATCATTGTAACTGAAAGGAAGTTAATCAACCTGATAACAGATGAAAATTAGCATTACAGTTGGGTTTCCTCTTCCTGAGTCACAATGTATGTATGTGGACTCTCCTGTGATTCACTGTAGTTCAGTAAGAGAAAAACAATGACAGAGCCACACACAGACTGTCCCAATTAGCTGTGTATTCTATGAGTATAGCTTCTATGGAAATATTTGACATATGTGTTTCTTATTGTGCATAATATTCTGACTGGTTACTGAAATCTGAGGAGGTGGACTTGACCACACCAGATGGGAAGGACTGAACTGTGGTCTCCCTGGATAAAAGCTTTAAAAATAGAGCTGATATTTAAATCAGTGGGGTGGGGGACAAAACCATGTTCCTTTGGCTTTGGTTTAAAGTCTAGGTTTAAGGCAGTGTGAGCCGGTTCACTTGGTGTTGCTTGCAAGATTAGTACAGGGAATAAAAGTGGGACACTGTTTGTGAACTTAGCTGGAATTGGTGTGGGAAAGTACTGAATCAGTAACATTAAGAAGGAGAAGTTTCTGCACGTGCTTGGAAGTCTCCTTGGAGTTCCAAGGTTAAAAATCAAACTCACCAAGGACTTGAAGCACTTCCAGGGTTAGACAGGAGTTGAATAATTTCTGTGGAAGTAGGCTTTGTTCATCTAAATTTACATCCCAGCTGAGCAATAGACAGAAGACATAAGGCCCAGCTCCCCTGAGGTATTTAGGTGCTTAATGCTACACAAGTCAGATGTCAAAGCATATTTGTAGATGTCAGCTCCGAAGTTCATTGTGTTTAGCTCAGCCAAAGAATATGAATATTGTCACTGTATGTGAAACAGCATTCTAGGCTAGATTGTATATCTGTGCTTAGAGCCCACATGCTGTGCATAGTCCTGCCACCAGAAATGTTTAACCCACACACTGTTCTTTTAAAGGAAAATTAATGTTTTCTTTACGTAGAAGTGGGGATTTCACAGTTGAAGACTCAATAATATATCCTTTAAAAATAGTACTTTATGCTTCATCTCCAAACTCTTTGCTAACACTGGGCTCAGCCAGGCACTCCTCCAGGTATTGAACTCCTCTGCCTATAGAGCAAGTTACAGATATAGGAGCTGGCTGTATCAATCCCACCCTTTTACCCCTCCTGTGGAGTAAATTATTATCCTCTTGTTACACACAGGGAGACAAATGTAGGCGGGGTTTGATTTGTAAGATTACAGTGCTGAGGAGCCGCTCAAAAAATCAAGGTCATATTTCAAAACAGATTCTATTTGTTCACTGAGATCACAATTTTGCCAATGCAGTACACTGTGCAAAAGGAATCTGGGAATAGTCTTGCAGTGATCTGTACTTTACTGAGATTAATATAAATTATTAATGTCTTTATAGTGAGGTGCAAAAATTATTAAGCTCATGAAGAATGTAACATTATCAATATCCCAATGGATAATACACGGATTTTCAAGTGAAAAAATTTAAAATAAATTTGTTTCAAAGAAAGAAAGGATGTTATTTCTCTGCAGTTATGTTTTGCTTATTATTTTCTAAAAGAAAAAGTATGATATTTCAGAGATTAATACATCTTCATGACATAAGTACACTTAGAATTTGTCTCTCAGCAATATTGTTTCTGTGAAGTTAGAACTCTGTGACCTTTCTGGATGGTATAAAATTTCTGTTGATTGCTATGGGTTTCCTAGAAAAGCAATTCTTAATTCTCAAGCTTTTTTGGAAATTTTGTGTTTTGAACCCGTCAGAGTCGGAACCTGCTTATTTCTAGAGTGAAAAATAAAGCACAGTCACAGCACATTTCTACTGTTATTAATATGAAACATAGCTTTTCTACACACAGTTATCTTGATTTTCCTGGGATTAAGACCCTCAAATGTGAGCTTGTAACCCCACATATTGATCCTCATTGTGGAGAGAAGTCTAAATAAATGCCACTTTCAAATTGAGTTGCTTCTGAAAAATTACTCTGCTCAGAAATTAAAGGTATGGATTAGTAGGTTAGCTGACTTCTTATGAAGAATTATACATTCAATTTTATTACACAAGCTTGTGAAGCTACACTTGCTGTCTTAAATAGTTACCCTTATATCTCAAAACCACAGACCTGACTCCCACTGGTAGGGCCTCTCTGAATGCTGTTCATGGGGCTGTCTGGGCAATTCTTTAAGCTGTCTTTCACCGACCACATTAGGACAGGGGCTCAGACTCTTCAGGGGATCTTCAGACTGAAGTTGTGCCCAGACTCTAGGCTAGAATGCAAACCTCTCCTGTTGGTAATTCCACATCCAATTTATAACCTTTCTGTGTGTCTTCCCTCCAGTGTCTGCACACAAGGCTGGGAGTTGAGGAAAGCCATGTTTCTTTGAGAGCTGCCAATGAGCAGGAGTGGGCTGTGGCTGTAGTAAGGGTTTCCAAATATAAACAGACTTATGGACTTAAAAAATATGTCAATCTGAACTTTCTTAGCTTCACTCTACATCTGCTGGGTCTTTTTGTGACTTTGCTGACCAGTATATAATCTCATCCTATGTCTTGATGCCAGTGGTGGCCAACAGGAGGTCCCTGGAGATTGCTTTACACCCTTGACAAGAATTTGCAGCTTGGGGACATCTCCAGAGAGATTTAGATAAAACTTTGTGTTTAACAGCCCAGCTGGAATTCTTGTCCATGATTTTATACAGCATCCCCTTGAGATCATGTAAATGGTTAGCATTCATATAATCCTGTACCAAGGATTTCCAGCAGTTTAACTACACATTCAATAAGGATTCACCTTCTGTTTCTTCAGTGTGAACTTGCTTCCTGGGAGTTTCAGTTAATAAATTGTAGTTAATCCATTGGGAAAGAAAATGAAAGTTTTTTGGGATGTTTATGGGTTCACATGCCTCTGTCATGATCTGTCTGATCTTTTCAGGTTGAAGAGTCCTGGTCTGCACATTAATTTTTATATAGAAGATACTCCACACCCGTGATCTCCATTCTACGAACATTTGTCAGTTCTGTCTGTTTGAGATAAGGCAAATAAAACTGCTTATGCAGTATCTGGGTGCAAGATATATTTTAACAGTTATTCAGCACCTCCTGTAATTCCTGGCAGCTGGTCCATCCTGAATAATTTAATATTTGTAAATAGTGATACCTCACCTCTGATTGATATTATTCCAAAGTTGCTTATAAAGGTGATGAACAGCTTTCTGACCACTTGCTGACCATTTGCCTTATTTTTACTCTCTTTTAACAAATCATATACCCATGCAAATGTCTTTCTTCTTATACTGTGGTTATTTTCTTAAGGACATTTGGTGAAGGCCAAAACCCTTCTGAAAAAGCAATAGTGAAGCCCATATCAATACTCTTCTCAACTTCTAGAAGGTTTAGATTTGTGAGACAGGACTTCTTATCACAAAAGTCACATGGCTCTATCTCAGTACCAGGAAAAAATTGTCCCAATCAGCACTAAATAAAAATGAACTTCCAATATAAAACAAATCAAACTTGGACATCTGATGTGGAGAAAGAACAAAAACCCCAAAAAACACAGGACAAAACAAGTTATATGACTGGAGAAGAGTCCTTCAGCAGAGGTGGTGGAAATTACGGAGGACTAAGAAACATTTCATAAGGAAACAGTTATAGCAGACAGGAGAATTTAACTTGAAGTAAATAAACACATACTAGCCCACATAATCCCATATATCAATTACTGAGCACAAGCACTATGGTCAGTAAGAAGAACATCTCAATGGGAGCAAACCTAAATAACAGTACCAATTTCTGCCCAGCCTCCAGCAGAAGTGAACAATACATATAACAAATTTCGAAATGAGGAAAATCAAATGTATGACAACTCTATACTCTTCAGTGCTGTTGTTGCATCTGACACACTTTTCTAAGTGTCATAGATTTTAAGATAGTGGGACTAGCTAAAACAGTAGCAGGAAAAATAAGGCTTAGAAGTTCTTTAGCTGTGGTATTTAGCAGTGTGAATAGGGAAAAAGAAAAAGAAGAGGCACATTTTAGAAGTATCAGGAAATATATCTGACATGTAAAAATAAACTGTGGGATTCATTGTGCCAGGAGGCAAAATGTCTGTGATGGCCTTGAATTACTAAATGATGCATCCCAAAACAAGGCGAAGGAAATAATATGGCCAAGGTAATAAAGATATTTGACATCAATCTGTAATATTATAAAACTTATTAGTTTCAATAGGAATTGTTTTTGAGGAACTGCTCCCTTGCTGGAGCAGAACATAGTGGGGTCCATGGTTTTCTATTTGAAGACTGCAAAATAATAAAGAAGAAATGTTTAAAAAGTTTTTATTTTTCAAATCCTAGCTTAAACCCCCTAAATTATAGAAGAATCAAGGCTATGCAATGTTTTTTCAACCAGCTAGTTGTCTTCAATATTTATGAGTTTCATGGGAATAGCAGTAAATGTCAGAAATAAATGTCTGCCCTTGTGGTTAGGTAATAATGACTTAATTTTTCACACATCCTTTTTAGTGATATAAGGCTTAAAATGTTTTAAAATGCATTTAGAGACTTCTTTGTTAAAAACCTTATGGGTGACCCAAAACTGGTATTTTCAAAAGATTTTGGAATAATGTAGTATGCTAAAATGTCTGGGAATGTCTATTCATCATTGTAAGGATCAGTCTGGCTTATTCATCTTCCAGACACTCTTTGAATGTGCACAATGTAGCCAGATCCAGAATTCTGATTTCATTGTACCTGCTCTCTAACTTCAGAGGAAAACCTTCCTAAGGATGATCACAGGATTAGCTGAGTGATACAAGCAAGAGCTAAAACAGGTTTTCTTACTCTTGAACAATTTTCCTATGACTCAGAAGCAAGACAAAGGATGAACAGAATACAGGAACTTAAGAACACATTCTGTGTGATGTAAAACATCTTAATTTGGATTACTTTTAGAGGAAACTTGCTTAGGATGAGCTGAGTTCATTTTAGAAACTATTTACTAGGAAAAACCCCACCACCAACAACCCCCTGAAAAAGATCCTCATCAAAATCCCTGTCAATATGTGTATAAGTCCTGATTTTTCAATTTTAAATAAGAGTGAGTTACCAACACTTCCTGGAAGATTATCGTACTCTGATCTTTGGTCATTGATGTATGAGAGTTTGAAAGATGTACAAAGAGAACAAATAATTTCACTGCAACAATGATGAAAATAGAAGATATTTCTAAAGGGCCAGATTATATAAGTAAGTATATTTATATATGTATACATATATATATGTATTATTTTTCATATTAAAACAAGTGTATTTTTTCCTTTCTGTGAATGCTCTGTGAAGAACAAAATTTCATGTTTGTGATAGCTGAAGTGGTTTGGATGTTTCCTTATCCAGATCTGCATTATCTGTGCTGTTATGAACCAGCCACTTCTCCTGTATCTTGAGAACAGTTCCAGATTTTCTCACTCCATGTTAAAAACATGGTCTGTGTGAATGATTAACAGAAGAGGCAGTCATGCAAGGCTTGTCTTGTCCTTAAAATATTGTCAGAATATGCTCACCTATCCAAATTGCTTTGCAAATCAGGCTGATCAGAGTCTGCCATAGCTCAGCTGACAGGTGTTCAACTTGGTGACTTTGGACCACCAACTGCATTCCTGCTCTCTGCACCCAGAAAATACATTCAGGTAGTAGTTCTTGGGTGCATGAATTTATAAAGCACTCATCTTGATGAGCATCAAGGTCTTCAAACCTTTTTCCCCCATGGACAATGGAGCCCTCATCAACATCTCTCATTTCCCAAAAGCTGCTTTAGGGAACCCACCTGTCCTTGGACTCAGTGTATCAGGCTTGTGGAAGGATATTGTCGTTCCTGTTCCCTTCCTCTCTTCTGCAGACTGCCTGCTCTTTCAGCCTCAGTTGCCAGCAGAGAAAGATGCACTCAAGTTATCTGCAGTGTTATTTAAATGTAAAACCTGAATTTTTACTCTCTACAACAGACTGGCAGCATGGTAGCCTTAACAACTCTGTCTTATAGAAATAATTTTCATCTCTCAGAATGTTTTTATAGTATTTCTTGTAATAATGTCATCTTAAACCTCCGCTTTAAAAAAAATAATAAAAAAAGTTTTGGGGGAAAAGTCCCCCAGCAAAAATTCTAAAATATTTTATGACAACAGTTTAAAATGAAACTGTTTCAACATTAAAAATCCATTAAAAGTTAAATGAAACCTCTCAGCACAAAGACAAATATCTAGGGATTCAATTACTGAAAATGCTTGCAATCAACTTATTTAAGTGGAAGATTGTTTTTTCCAAGCTTACCAGAAAAAAGAGTTCTTGAAATAAAATAAAGAAGCCAATGTCAAAGTTTCTGTACATCACAAAGCAATAAAGGAATTTAATATGATATTAACATATGAAACAGAAATTAACTGCTTTTCAAAGTGCTCTTTAAATAGAAATGGGAAAAAAATGGTCTGATGATATGTTCTCAGGCTCCTGATTAAAAATTGCAGTGTTCCATAGTTTCAGATTAGTAACTTGAGTAGGAAAGTTGGTTTTCATGTCCTATGCTTGCACTTTTGGGCCTAAGCGAATTAAGAATTAGAAATGGACAATATTTGCTAAAATTTTACAAATCTGAAAATAGTTTTGAGTTTAGGCTCATCTGACTTACAAGCAGAGTATCTGCTTGTAAGGTCCTCCTTTCCTAAATAAATAAAATGAAATTTTTATAAATATTCAGTGTTCACTTATATTGATCCAGAACAGATTAAAATAGAGCACTGTGGGAATCTGTTTTAGCTCTCTGTTACAAGAGGTCTGGAGTTCAAAGACTGTCGGGGTTTTTTGTTTTTCAATACTTAAGGCGCAAGACTCGAGGGCAGTCTCCCCGACCAACCTCTAAGGGTTCCCTGATATCAGGGCTAAGGTGGCAAAATGAGGAACAGGTCCATGACACAACTGTGGAAGTAAATACTTTAATAACCGTAAAAGAAAATGTGGGACGAGGCCCAAAACACATGCACACAGTGTAAGAGTTAAGGGTAGAAGACAAGGCTGAGGGAAAATTCAGGGTATTTGTAAGGGATGATGAGAGGTGGGTCCAGGACAATAATCCAATGGGTAAAGGGAAAAGTGGTGCAAGGGAGGAGTAACATAGGGCAGGGGCCAATAAGGTAGGATGGGTGGAACAATGCGGTGAACATAAACCAATGGGGGTACAAGGATACAAGAACTTTCCAGAACTGGGAGGAGAAAAGGGATGACATAACTGGGAATAGAGACAACCAATGGGAAATGAGGGTTATAAAGCTTTACCATGAACAGTTTTAAAACCTTTGACAACTTCCTTAGGAACTGTTATAAACTTAAAAAAATGCCCTCCAAGGTCTGGGGCCAAGGGGCAACACACCAAAAACACTGGCCTGGCTTTAGATGTCAGCCAGCTCGATTCCCACAAAAGACTTTGCACTGCTATAAATTTACTAAGAAAATAATGTCCATTGTTCTGTACTGGCTGATGATTTCTTAGCTAGGGAAAGAGAAAAAAAAAGAAAAAAATGAAAAGAAAAAAAAGGACCCCCCCCGCCCCCCTTTTATTCCAGAATGATGATTCTGTTAAGAAAGCTTTCCAATTGCTATTTCTTATCCTTCTAAAAAAGCAGGGAGAAAAAAAATACAACAACTCATCACTGATAAATCTTGCATATGTATAATCATGGTAAGAATTTTTCTTTTCATGCTCTTTACAACATAGATACATTCCTCTCATTTTTTTGGAGGTAGAAATTTTCTGCTCAGGAAGATGACTGTAAATAGCATGCCTTGACTTCTCACATTGCATGCAGACCAGTCACTTCATCTCAGCTGTCTGGGATTTGGAAAAATGTATACACTGATTTCAATTTCCAAAGTGGTTAAAAATCCTCCACTTAACCTGGTAAAATCTTCCTGTGATGAAGTGCTGCCTTTACTATTAGTGTAATGTCCTTGAAAAGTGTTCAGGGTCAGCAACTGGCGTGAAATGCAGACCACATTATTAAACAAGCTAATAATAGCATTTTTATTCAGCTTGGAAGAATCAATTTACAAAATGTCGAAATGTCTAATTTACATAGTTGACTAAGTCAGGATGGGGTTTTTTTCTTTTTTTTTTTTTTTTTGTTTGTTTTGTTTGTTTTATTTTTGGGGTTTTTTTGGTTTTTTTTTTTTACTCTATATCTACACAAGCAAGCCAAATGTAGAAAACCAGAAGGTTATTAGAGGAGTTTGAAATAGAAGATAAGTACTGACAGAAAAGGATTATGAATTCCTGGCAAAGACCTACCTTCCTGTCTGTAAAATAGGCACATCTCTGGTGTCACACAACAAAGAAGCAGCATAGGGAAAAAAAAAAAAAGAGCTGCAAAGAAAGTACAGTTTTGAGAAAGGTAGACAAAAGAGTAATTGTCATGTTAAATAGAAAAATTGGGCATGCCTGCTGGAAGTAATTTGAGCTCATATGGGTGAGAATGAAGGAAAGCTCTGAGTTCATATATAACTGACACAAATTAGCAATAAGCTATTCATTCTTTCTGCTCCTGTCACCTTTGAGTAATAACAACCTTTCACAGGGAGGTAGTGATAGTAATGATTAAAGCCATCATGACCAGATTTAACCCACTGACCAGGAAATCAGCAAATTAATTCACTCTTGTGACCAGAGTCAAGAATGGCCAGTGGTACAAAATTAACCCAGTCTTTATGATATTTGAGAAATGTAATTTCATGCTCCACCTCAGCTGGTTTGCCTTGCCTTGTTATAGTTCTTTGGAATCACTAGTATTATTTTTGAAGAAGCAAGAAGCCCTTCAGTGGATTGAAGAGAAAATTGGTTTTTTTCCACAATTCCTAAATTTGTTATTCCTAAATGAAATGTCTGAATTATGTGGACATCACAGTTAAATGGCAAGAAAATTTGGTTTATTATGGTGCCTAGTGCTGGTCCCTGGAAAGGTTGGAGACATGTTTTAAACACAAGAAAGGCAAAATTGTTGTGAGGAGCAGCCAACATGGGTTTAGATGAACCAGAGCAAATAAGGCAGATAATAATGCCTGACCAAACTTCTACTTCCTGTGCTGAGGTGGTTGAGGCTGTAGGGAAAAGGAGGGCAGTGGCCCTCCGAAAGCAAGGCCTTTGACACAGTCTCTCACAAACTTCTTACACGGGAGCGCATGAAGTTTAATGAAAGTCACTGTGGACCCTTGAATCTGGGATGAAATAATCCTGGGTACCAGCACAGACTGGGGCTCATGTGGCTAAGGAAAGGATCCACCTCTGCAGAAATGGATCTGGAGGTCCTAGTGGGCAGCAAGTCATAGGTCAACAGCATGGCCTTGCAGCAGAGGCATCCATGACTGTATTAGTAAGAAATGTAAACATGTTTTTGTTTCCCTGAGTAAATTGCAAATGCAATTGCCAGTGTAGGTTCTTTTGAGGAAAGCTATCAACTTCAGCTCTTAGCCAGGTTGAGGGACATCATCCATCCCCTATATTTGGCATTTATGAAACATCAGGTGGAATCCTATGTCTGATTTTGGCTTTCCCTGTACCAGAAGGATATTACTGACATGCTGAAGGGAGTCCAGGAGGCCAAGAGGACAGTCAGGAGCCTGAAACACAATGAATGAGGAAAAGCTGGATGAGCTGGACTTGCTCAATCTTAAAAAGAAAATGTTTCAGTGAGACCTGACTGTTTGTCTACAACTCCTGTTACCCTGGGAGACTGTGGAATTACCATCACTGGAGGTGTTCAGGACTTCTCTGGGCATGATCCTGAGTAACTGAATCTTATTAGACCTTCTTTGAGCAGGAGTTTGGACTAGGCAACTTCTTGAGGTCCCTTCCAGCCCAAATTTTTCCATCATTTGGAAATCAGGGCTGTTTTGAGGACAATGAACAGGTCTAAGTGTTTATTCAAAAGCTCTCATAGACCTTGTGCAGGGAATAAAAGAAAAGAACTGATGTAAAATACTTTGACAAACTAGATCACAGCACATATAAATATGGGTGGGAAGAATAAAAAATGTAATTTTGACTTTGTGGGCTATGTGTGCTTTTAATACAAGTGTGTGTGTGTGAACTGAACCAACTGAAGAGCAGCTGATTTCTTAAAGTTGTTTTTAGCTTCATATTAAGTCTCTTGTATTTACTTTTATAAGTGAGTATAAGTAATTCTTGTTACTTTTAGATTAGTTTCATTTACCTAGTCTGATTATTCACCTCAACACCTACATAAAGAAGAAATTTAAAAAAGCTTACTTAGTCTGAAATGCACATAATTTTCTTTTAATTATCCACCAAGCATTGTGAATTAACCCACCTTTATCATGTTCTTTTATGCATTAATTGGTTACCAAATAATTTCAAGTCAGTTAAATTGTTTGACCCTCTTAAATTTTCCCACTTTTTTGCCTTCTGTGCTTCAGAACTTCCTACCTTCTGTTGAACTGGCAATTAATCATAACAACTTTGTTGGCAAGCAGTGCCTTGCTCTTTATAGAACACACCGTATGTCTCTTTTGCTCACAGTTCTCTATAGTTTTTGGATATGATAAAAATAAAACTAGCCTGCAAATAGCTGAGATTTTTAGCTAGGATCTGCTTTTGGAGTTCTCTGTATGAGAGAAACAGAGTATTTTTGTGGGTCAAAAAAGATTATGCTGTTACAGGGAGAAGCATGAACAATACCTTTATAATTTCCTTATCAGTAAGAATAGACCCCATACAGTCATAGAGTTTTGACTCAGATTTCCCTCAGATATTTCAGCAATGTCTCCCATCTGAATTTAGGACTGACTAACAGTCTGTAGTCAGAGCAGAAGTGCTTCTCAAAATGGAGTTCAGTATGTGTTTTCGTTGTGTACTCCAACCAAAGGGGAGGCAGAAAGGCTTCAGCCTCTGCTTAAATCCATAATCAAGAAATCATTTATATATACTTTAAATGGGAGACTGAATGGCTTCCCAAACTGAAAAGGAAATACTTAGAACAGATTCTGGTTATCAAGCTTAGTGTAACCTTGTGCCCAAAGTGTGTGTGACTTTTTTGGGAGGTTGAGAAGATGTGTTTGACCAAATGTAGTTCAAGTGGTAGTTTGAGAGTTGAAGCATTGATGGTTTAGGCAATGGTATCATGATATCTGCATTGAATCATTGTAATAAATCCAAGACTTCTCTTGGTTCAGGCATCATCAGTGTCATGGCTCAACTGCAGTAAGCAAAGTAAATTGTTTTGAGGATAACTGGCCATTTACCTTCAATCATTTGTACTTGCTCTTCTTCCTTTGACAACACAGGGCTATTTTGAATGGAATATTATTAATAATCTGAAATATATATTAATATTTTTAGTACAGCAGTCAGATGGAACATCTTTTTTAGTTATGCAGGGTAATTCAAAGTTTCTAGCTTCGTTTTTCCTAATTGAAATCTATTGTTTCATTGAAAAAGTCTGCACTGTTTTGAACTGTGGGAAAGAATGCACAGAAGGATAAAATCCAGACTCATGTGGCACAAACAGCAAACCATCCAGAAGAGTCCCTGAGGAATTATTTTTGGCAACAAGATACTGCTGGCTGTTTTTGTTTAAAAAAACCACAACCCGGCCTCCAAACAAACCACAGAGTATTCTTATGTGCTAAATTTTGTCACACTAACACACTGAAACACACAGAACTTCTGCAAGCCAGACTTGCCTAAGGCCCCATCCTGAATTGCAGTTTTTAGCAATATTCTGACGTGCAGTACTACACCTCGTGGTGTTTTGGGTGTTTTAATACTGTGCAGCAGCTGATTATTTTTGGCTCTGAGCAGTGCTGAGTCATAACAGAAATTATAAGAAATACAGGCACACACGGACTTCGTGAGCATCATCTCACTCAGGATCAGAGTCAGGCACAGCAAAAAGCAAGAAACAGCAGAGCCAAGGGCTTTCCCAGCTTTCCTCTTCCCCATCTGGGGAAATCAGCAGAAGCAGCTGTGGAACAAATCCTCAATCCTCAGTGATACAGCTAGCTTTTTGAGCTTTACTTGAAGGTAGATATATATCAAAAGAAAATAAAAAGTTAGATGCTTCATGCTGCAGAAGTCTGAGGAAATAGTGATTTCCTCTTACAATCCTGAACCCATTGGTGGCAGGAATAAAACATAGCTTTTTTTCTTGGGCTTTACTTTCATTACCTCAGGTAAGCATGTTTTGTGTAGAGGATCTGACTGACTTTCAGCTTCATGTTCTTTCCTCTTTTGGAAGCTTTCTGTTTAGAAATCTCCCATGCTTAATCTTTGTAAATTGTACTTCATCCAGTTTGAACATTCTGAGGGATCTGAAGGAACAGGAGAAGGAACTGGTTTTGCAATACTACCACTGCCTTCTGTTTTCTCTCTTTGCTATATTTAGTGTGAAGGAATTATACCATCTTGTAAATTAAAAATCATCAAAATATGTCACTGTGGTCTCATTTGAGTCACAAGGTAGATTTTTCAGTAGCACCTTTGGTTCAGGATTGTATGAGCCAATCCTTTGTCTCCTGAGGCTGCTGAGATGCTGTCAGCATAAAAAATCCCCACTCTACTTTGAGATGACAAAGTCCCCATCAGTGATTTTCCTGTGTAGCCCACTGGTATGGTTGTTTGAAAAGATGCAGGAATGTTAGTGGATGTACCACAGAGGAAAAAATACTGAATTTCTCAGTTTTCTAGCTAATCAAAACAAGCTTGCATTCCTGTCTCATATTTATTATCATCAAGTAGTGAAATAGTAGCATGTTCCCTACCTTTATGAATTTGTGAGTACTTCAAATTAAAAAAAAACAACTTGAAACAGGAGTATTGCCTCAGCCAGGATGATTTTAAATTTGCATGTTTTTTTCTAGATAAACCAGAGAGAATATTTTGTACCCATTTGTCATCTTCTCATCTAGCCTGGCTTTTTGATTTTTTGTTGACATTGCCCGTTAATTAGAGATAATTTCCAGGCAATTTCAAGGCCTCTTTTGTATATGTAAATATTTAGATTATTTAAAAGCTCAAAACCCTGGAGGGTAAAGGAGGCCAACAGGAAGCACATTTTAACAGAGAGATTATAGGGTCCCCCTTAGAAAGCATCTGGATGCAGTCCTCGGCAAGAAGCTCTGGGTGGTTCCTGCTTGAGCAGGGGGCTTGGACCAGCAGCTATTCTTTGAGATTCTGTGGTTTGATTTTAGTCATGAGGCCTCTGAACTCAGCCCTGATGCCAGCTGGAAAGGATTTTGACAGTTGATGATCCCAGGCTCCCCAACTAGGGTTCACCCCAAAACACAATCTACCTATTCCAGAATATCATATGCTGCTCTCTCAGCAACAGCTCCTCAATAAATGGAAGAAGACTGACCTAAAGTGAGGGTAACTATACAAACACACAACCATGTGAGGTTTTGTTCTGCAGAACTAATGTTAAAAACAGGGCTCATTTCAGTTGGAAATTCCTATATGAAAGAACTTGATTACCAGCATAAGTTAATAAGTTAAATAACTAAGATAATTTGACACTAAATGTAATTGTGAAGCTGGCAGCTCCCTGCTTTTGCTTCGTGAGTCAAAATACCAGCAATTCCTACATTTAATTGCAACATTTGATATGAGTTATTTATAAGTTATAAAGGGAAAATACGATTTATATGGAATATTCATTTTATGTGGATTCAAGGCAAAAAAAAAGTTAAAAAGAAGTAGCAGAGGAGGTATAGATATGTTACTGGTGCATAAACAGAAAGAACAAATGTTGGGGGTTTCCCCTCCTTTTTCAAGGAAAACAACAAGTACAATGAAAAGAAGGACGTATCATATTAACTTATGACCAAGGGGGTGTAGAAAAAGGCATCAGGGAAAACCATCTTTGAGACATGGGGTTAACAATAATGTTAAATATGTAAGTATTTGTATTCATCTTGCACTTGCAATTCCATTCATCTTGCACTTGCATTTCATGTTTTAAAAATTCATAAGCAAGAAGGTTTTACTTTTTATCTCCAGTAGTGGGAGATGAAATCAAATGACTTAGAAAAGTCAGGAATCTCAGTAGAAAATAAGAAAAAGATAATTTGTCTGTAACCTTTAAAGCTAGAATTATTCACTGAAGCTTTTTTTTTTTCAAGACAAGCATCTAGAACACTTCTGTTCCATTGAAAAATAATAAAACTGGTAGAAAAATGGAACACTTTAAGAAAATAAAAATAGAAGGTGTTCATGATACCTGTTATTTTTATGTTGAATCTTGTGGTGTTTGGTAGGGTGTTTTAGTTCTCCTTTTTTTATTGCTTAAAGTCTGTAAAAGCTGTATCTTGAGATAGAGGCTGAAAATATAGCAGCTATTATAAAATCTCTCTTACCTCGTTCTGTGTGGGACTGGGGATATGGATCTGATTTGTATTTCATGAATTTTGGGTTTCTTAATGGCAGCAAAACACTTCACCAGGTCTTTCATGCTGAGTGCAGAAGGACCCTGACTGAAGAATAAAGAAAAAATCAGCTGTTTTCTTGGACAGGGGTTCACACACTGTGCAGAGAACAAATGCTTTCAGCCCTGTGAGGAGCTAGGAACAATTATCAAAATACGAAGGCTGGAATATGCTTGTGTGAGGAAATCCTAGGTAGGAATGTTGGCGAAGTTTTACTATTCTAGGTGAATTTGTGTGCAAGTTCAACACTGCTGCAGACTGAGGTTGGGGGCGTGGATTTTGTCTCTGAGCTGGAGGGGCTTGGGGTATATATTTTCCTCAGTGTACTAAGTATCCAGGTCTTGAAGTTTACTTCCCATCAAATAGCTGCATTTTTACATAAGATTGAAAACGTGTGGTAGTAAATCCTTTCAAGTGTGCTGTTCTTCTGTACTGATGTTGAATCAGTTATAGTACAGAGCCTGAATAATTGACTTGTTTTGCCATACCTAATTCAGATAGGAATAATAATGCAGGACATTGTTATTATGTGACCTGAGTTAACCAATTTTGTTCTATAACACAAGTGTAGTTAGGCTTGGAAATGATTGGTGTTCTGACTGGTCAAGCAGCCATTTTCATTTGATCACCAGTTAAAATACTTTTTGACAGTGACGCAGGTAATGTGTGTATACTTATTAGATTAGAATAAGCTTAAATCACATTGCTTTTCTTCCTAGGAAATTACTTTAATGGCTGCTGAAAACTAAGTCCCTTTTTTGTGTTTTTCAGGAGTTGGAATGCTTTTCTGGAACTGAACATGACTCTCTGTGTGCTGTCAGAATTACCAGGAACTCATCCTAAGGTCATGAAAATCAGTGGAAATATCTGGAATATGCTAGAAAATTAGGAGGAGTCTTCATTATACTGATGGTAAGAGCAGGGTCACAGGCTCATAAGGAATAAGATAAATAGAAATATCTACATTTTATTAATTACAATGATAAATAATATTTGTTATACATAGATTGAAGCATTCTGCCTACTTTGGCTGTAGCTAGGACTGGTTGAAATCTAGAAAGGAGTAATTATTTCTAAATACTGTCATTATTATCTGAATAATTATGTATGAATACTGCAAAAATATTAATTGATTTATATTCACTGAAAAATAATGTTGAGAGAATGGAGCATTCATAGCAGCAGCATTGACAAGATCTGCTTGCAATGCATTCACCACTGACTTGTTCTACTTGAGAAGAATGTCTTGAGAGAGATGAAAGAATTTAATCTGTGTTCTTTCTTCATTATGACAAAACTAACAGCTTTAAGTTAACGTTGCACACACAGTGGTAAACCTGATTAAATATTTTTGAAAATAAACTTTTTAAAAACTTCAGAGTACATGTATCATTTAGAAAGGGAGAATAACTGAGAAATACTTGTAACTGTTTAACTAGAAAATAAAGGCTTCTATGTCAGTATGTTCCGTTTTAGTCCTGTAAATAATAATGTAAAGTTCTCATATGCTATTTTTAATATGGAAATAAAAATCGCCTTGGGAAATTCATCTCAGCCCTGTGTCACAATAAGACTCATGAAGTGATTAAAGCAAGGACATCAGTGCAGAGAGACAACCCTTCTGTTCCAGGCTGATGCTCTAACCAAACAATCAATATTCATTTTGGGTGCACCAGGTCCATCAAGGAACACAGAGCATATTATAGCCAGTGATCAAGCAGTTTATTTCCAAGTAAGGATTATTCAGAAACAAAATGAACAGCTCCTCAAGTCTGAGTTTTAAAATTTTAGGGAGGCCAGAAAAGCACACCAGTAATATCCATGAGCTCAACAAAGATTTAATGTCTGTTACACAGTAAATGCTGCATAAAAGTGATACTCAAGGTATTATAAAGAGGTGTTATATTATTACAGTATATCTGGATTTCAATTGAATTAAGGGACATAAACCTGTTTTATGTGTTTAAAATAGTTTCATCTTGCAGCCTAGTAAATGTTACTGCTTACTACCTGGATGAGTTTGTGTATCACTAGAAGGCACAGTTAAAGTCAATACACAAAATACTTGTTGCAAAGTGAGACAGAGGGTTTTATTCAAGAGCATTGCAATTATTAACCCCAAACACTTTGATCAAGTTAGGTATCACACTTCAGTAGAACAGTCAGTAGAAATATATGTTACATGGAGTTATGGCTGTGTGGGAATGATGCATCCAGGAGAATAGAATGAATACCAGTGTATTTTAACGGTGTCTTGTTCTGATCTTAAACATCTATGCAGGCTCTCTTCTTTGCTATTTTTCCTAATATCTGTGTTATATAAGTGATGCTGGCTTAAGCTTTTGATAGTGTGTTATTTTGTTGTCTTTGAATTATGAAGGTTCACAAAGAGAGCTAATGTCTTAGGTCAGTTCATTTAGGAAAAAAAAAGGAAAAGAGAATAATAATTTATTTATAAGTTAAAGAAAATGAGTTATACAGAGTCCTTTTCTGTATCTTTATCATCATCTTTTTCATTGTCAACACAATTAACCCAAGTAAACTCTTATTTATTATTATGTATTAGAGGCAAAATGCGTGTTGCAGCTCCAGGCTTTTAATAAGTGGCCACACAATAAACTTGTTGTTTTTAACTAAGCATGCTAAAGTCTAATTTTGTCTTAATATTTAGCAAAGAGGATGACATAGAGATGGTGAAGATGGTGGAAATATTGCCTAGGTCGATTTATTGCGACAGATCTAGAGATGAGGCAAAGGATAAGAAATATTCTTTGTGCTAAATAGTACCACATGAATAGCTATGCATTTGTAACAGTAAGTTTTATTTAGAATAGTTTTTTGTAGCAGAGTTTCCATTTGACTAAAAAATGGCAAAAGTAGCAAATAGATTTTCTAAGGAAGGGTGTAGGGGATGGAGGTTGCAGGCAGCTGTAGCTCTGTTAACATGACCTTAATACTATTCAAACCTTTAGAAAAAGAATTTTGACTGTAGCAAAACTACCTACAATAATAGACTTAGGGAATACACAGTATTTTTTTTCAAAGAAAGAAAACAACAATTGTACTTAAAGAAGACAAACTCAGCTAATTTAAGACCAATGTGATGCAGACTAATGTAGGCAAAACCCCTTAAAATCAAAATCAAAACATCTTTTTCCTTTTTCTCCCCCTGAGGCTTGGATCACGTAAATTGTATTAGTGCTTCTTTGTGGTTTTTACACTTTTAAATTGTTCTAGTTCTGAATGCTTACCAAATTATGCAGGGGAAATTTATTTCTCGTAATCAGCGATCTTACTACTTTTTATTTCAATATAGGTTTTAGCTTGGAATGTGGCTATAAGCAAAATGACATTTTTAACTGAACTGGAAACCTTTGTATCTTCTCTAACACGTCTTTGTAAGGTTGACTTACATCCCGATAAATAATTACCAGGTTGAAAAATTCTTTGGAACTTTTGCTTGCCTATAACTGATTCAGTATTTCAGACATTTGTTTCAAGGGGATTTGGATAAATTACCTATCCTTGCCTGTTTTGTTGTGAGCATAATGAGGAAATTTTTACATTGATAGTTATTCTCAGCAGTGCAGGATGTCTGACATTAGGTGATAGCTTGGTGCTCTCAGCCCCTATGAACTTTCCATGCCACATCAGTCAATTAGGACCTCTGTGTTTAGAGAAAAATTTTCTCACTGCTCCTACATTTAAAAATCAATCTGCCTGGATGTATCAGCAGTTTGAAACAATGTAAGGCAAAAGAAGCTACCTCCTGTGAATTCTAGTTCTATGTAAAGAGAGTTAAAATTATAAAGAAGTCATCAGTAAAAGAGATGAAAAGCCAATTTGTTAGATTTTTCCCCCCGATCTTTATTGCATACAGTTTATATGTACAGTTTATTTTTCTTACTTCTTCTGTAAGTATAATGCTGGATGTGAGGATATGATGTACAGCCAGTTTTTTAGAACATGTTTCAGAAAAGTATCTCACTGGAATTTCTGTTATGTGTTTTTGAATGTTCAGTATTTTGTTGAAGCCCTATTTTCCCAGCTTGCTACCCCAGGCCTAGGACAAAACTCTCTCTTGTAATGATAAGGTGAAATTACATAAGAGAAAGAAGTTTATGACCAGAGCCTTGTTCTTACAGGCTGGCAGGTTATTTTAATCATCAGCCAAAGCACAGAAGCCCCTGCTTGTTACTGAAACCTTCTTCACCTTTGGGAGTAGTGTTCTTTGACATTAAGGAACTTTTTGACAAAATACCACCTAATGAGCTACAAGATAACAGACATTTAAGATGAAGGTTAATATTGAAAGAGACGGGAATTCTTTGTCTCATCTTCCTCTAGAGTTTGCCAAGTGAGTGCAAGATTTTGCCTGCCTGCTCATCCCTGAGAAACGAGCAATGTACAGCTCTGCCACAGCAGTTGTGACTCAATGCCTGTCACACCATTTTCCAAAGAGAATTCATTTATCTAATTTTTTTTTTTTTAACCGAAGGTGGCATACCTTCTCTGTTGGGATAAGCAAGTCTTTTCCAGCCCTTTCCTTCCTCTACTCACTTGTCCATGGAAATGCGTTTGTGTGTACGTGTGCGTACAGCCAAACAAACCATAGCATCTGTCCTGGTTTGAAAGACAGGTGTTTGCTAAGGAAAGCAGAAGCCTCCCTTTAAACTGAAAAAATGTGATCCTTCCTTCCTTCCGATTATTATGACTTTGAAATTAAGGGAGCTCTCAGGCAAAGATATGGGGGTAGGAATAACAGTTCTTTACTAGTATATCTAACAAGACAAACAAGAACAACAGCAGCTATGAAATTACCCACAAACAGAACAGTAACTCAGTCCCAGTGTTGTTTGACTGCAGGCACCTTTTCCCTGAGCTGCAGTTCCTGGTGCTGGGGGCGGGCAGGTCCCACAGAGCTGCAGGAGGGCTGGGGGTGATGGCAGCGCTGTCCCAGGGGAAGAGAGAGATGGAGAGAGAGCTCTCTGCTCACGGTGTTGGTCCCAGTGCTCAGCAGAGTGCTGGATGGTGGCAGGTTACAGCGAGAAGACAGCCGGGCAGGGATTGACAGCAGTGAGGATGGCTCCTGGAGCTGGGATGGCAGTGGTGAGGAGAGGCTGCGATCGTCCTTCTCGTCCGAACTCTGTGGGGGAAATGGGTCGAGCCAGGGCCTTCTGTCTGCTCTTCTGGATGTTTGGATATCGAGGGGTTTCACTCTTCTCTCCCCTCCCCCTTGCCACCAGGGCCCAGTCAACAGGTATCTTAGCATGACAATGGGGAAAATTCCACAGAGGGAAAAGGGAAAGAGCCAACCCCCAACATCAAGCACCCCAAATTTTCCCCTACCATCATGCTACATCAAATTAAAATCTTCAAATTATAGACATCCATACAGTTACAGATACAGGCACAGTATCATAGGCAGTTCATCCTAAAACAAGGTCTCCTTGGGGTATGCATCTGGTCTTTCCATCCCTTTGCATGATCCACCAGGTACACCCTGGCCCTTGAGCAAAAACCACCCCCCGAACTGGATTGTCTTTGCTGGAGGCAGAGTTCACCCAAACAGGTTTACTAGCATACCTCTCATGTGCACCACGGGAACCTTATCTCCATTCTCAAGGGCTCAGACTGGGCAGGGCCTGCTCAATTAGTGGAACCTCAGGTGTTCACTGATCATGTGGCCTTTGGTAGATTAATCTCCCAGTTCTTGAAAGTCCCCCCACCCAGTGCCTTCAAGGTGGTTTTAAGCAGTCCATTGCACCGTTCCACTTTCCCAGCCGCTGGTGTGTGATAAGGAATGTGGTACACCCACTCGATGCCGTGTTCTCTGGCCCAGGTGTTTATGAGGCTGTTCTTGAAATGAGTCCCATTGTCTGACTCAATTCTCTCAGGGGTACCATGTCTCCAAAGGACTTGTTTTTCCAGGCCCAGGATGGTGTTGCGGGCAGTGGCATGAGGCACAGGGTAGGTCTCCAACCATCCAGTGGTGGCTTCTACCATGGTCAGCACGTAGCGCTTGCCTTGGCGTGTCTGAGGCAGTGTGATGTAGTCAATCTGCCAGGCCTCCCCATCCTTATATTTGGACCACCGCCCCCCATACCAGAGGGGCTTCACTCGCTTGGCTTGCTTGATGGCAGCACACGTCTCACAGTCATGGATAACCTGGGAAATACTGTCCATGGTGAGATCCACCCCTCGGTCTCGTGCCCACTTATAGGTAGCAGCTCTGCCTTGGTGGCCTGAGGCATCGTGGGCCCATCGAGCCAGGAACAACTCTCCCTTGTGTTGCCAGTCTAAGTCTATCTGTGACACCTCTATCCTTGCAGCCTGATCTACTTGCTCATTGTGTCGGTGCTCCTCATTAGCCCGACTCTTGGGGACATGGGCATCTACATGACGGACCTTTACGGGTAGCTTCTCTACCTGACTGGCAATGTCTTTCCACTCATCAGCAGCCCAGATTGGTTTTCCCTTACGTTGCCAGTTAGCCTTTTTCCATCTTTCCAGCCAACCACAGAGCATTGGCTACCATCCATGAATCAGTGTAAAGGTAAAGCTTTGGCCACTTCTCTCTTTCAGCAATGTCCAGGGCCAGCTGAATGGCTTTGAGTTCAGCAAGTTGACTTGATCCACCTTCTCCTTCAGTAGCTTGTGCAACCTGTCGTGTGGGGCTCCATACGGCTGCTTTCCACTTCCGGTTCATCCCCATGATGCGACAGGAACCGTCAGTGAAAAGAGCGTAGCGAGTTTCATCTCCTGGCAGTTGGTTGTATGGCGGGGCTTCATCAGCCCGGGTCACTTGTTCTTGCTCCTCTTCATCGGCAAGACCAAAATTTTCACCTTCTGGCCAGTTTGTAATTATTTCCAAAATCCCAGGGCGATTTGGGTTTCCGATACGGGCGCGCTGTGTGATGAGGGCGATCCACTTGTTCCATGTGGCATCAGTGGCGTGGTGGGTAGAGGGGACCTTCCCTTTAAACATCCACCCCAGCACTGGTAGTCGGGGTGCCAGGAGGAGCTGTGCTTCTGTGCCAATCACTTCTGAGGCAGCTTGAACTCCTTCATAAGCAGCCAAGATCTCCTTCTCTGTTGGGGTGTAGTTGGCTTCAGACCCTCTGTAACTTCAGCTCCAGAATCCCAGAGGTTGGCCTCGGGTCTCACCAGGTACCTTCTGCCAAAGGCTCCAGGACAAGCCCTTGTTCCCGGCTGCAGAGTAGAGCACATTCTTCACCTCTGGTCCCGTCCTGACTGGGCCGAGGGCTACAGCATGAGCGATCTCCTGCTTGATCTGGGCAAAGGCTTGCTGCTGCTCAGGGCCCCAGTGGAATTCGTTCTTCTTCTGGGTGACCAGGTAGAGAGGGCTCACGATCTGGTTGTACTCAGGAATGTGCATTCTCCAAAAGCCTATGGCACCTAGGAAAGCTTGTGTTTCCTTCTTGTTGGTTGGTGGAGACATCGTGGTGATCTTATTGATGACCTCAGTGGGGATTTGGTGCCGCCTGTCTTGCCACTTTACTCCCAGGAACTGGATCTCTCAGGCAGGACCTTTGACTTTGCTCCTCTTGATGGCAAAACCGGCTCCCAGCAGAATCTGGATGATCTTCTCTCCTTTCTCAAATATTTCCATTGCTGTGTTCCCCACACAATGATGTCATCGATGTATTGCAGATGTTCTGGAGCTTCACCCTTTTCCAGTGCAGCCTGGATCAGTCCATGGCAGATGGTGGGGCTCTGTTTCCCCCCCTGGGGCAGTCGGTTCCAGGTGTACTGCACACCCCTCCAGGTGAAAGCAAACTGAGGCCTGCACTCTGCTGCCAGAGGAATGGAGAAAAATGCATTGGCAATGTCAATGGTGGCGTACCACTTTGCTGCCTTGGACTCCAGCTCGTACTGGAGTTCCAGCATGTCCGGCACGGCAGCGCTCAGCGGTGGAGTCACTTCATTCAATGCACGATAGTCCACAGTCAATCTCCATTCTCCGTCAGACTTGCGCACAGGCCAGATGGGGCTGTTGAAGGGTGAGTGGGTTTTGCTGACCACCCCTTGGCCCTCCAGCTCACGGATCATCTTGTGTATGGGGATCACGGCATCTCGATTTGTCCTGTACTGCCTGTGGTGCACTGTCGAGGTGGCAATTGGCACTTGCTGCTCCTTCACCTTCAGGAGTCCCACTACAGATGGGTTCTCTGACAGTCCAAGCAAGATGTTCAATTGCTTAATGTTTTCTGCCTCTACAGCAGCTATTCCAAAAGCCCACCTGAGTCCCTTTGGGTCTTTGTAATAGCCATTCCTCAGGAAGTCTATGCCTAGAATACACGGTGCCTCTGGGCCAGTCACAATTGGATGCTTCTGCCACTCCTTCCCAGTCAGGCTCACCTCAGCCTCCAGCAAAGTCAATTCCTGTGATCCCCCTGTCACCCCAGCAATAGAAACAGGCTCTTCCCCAACATGTTCTGATGGTATTAGGGTGACCTGTGAACCAGTGTCAACTAATGCCCTATGTTTTTGTGGCTCTGATGTGCCAGGCCATCGGATCCACACCATCCAAAAGACCCGGTTTTCCCGTGCCTCTCCCTGGCTAGAGGCAGGGCCCCTCTAGCACTGGTTATTATTTCCTTCCTGGGCATACATGTTGGAGGTTCCCTCAAGGGGATCTGACAAATCATCCTCCCTTTTGTAATGCACTGCATCTTGGTTATGGGAAGTTGAGGCTACCTTCACTTTAGTGGAGCTCTTTTGGTTAGTGTTTCCCTCCATGAGCTGACGCACCCGCGCTGCCAGGGCAGAAGTGGGTTTCCCATCCCACCTCCTCATGTCTTTCCCATGGTCATGCAGAAAGAACCACAGGTCAGCTCGTGGGGTGTATCCTCTCTCCCTAGCTGGGGGACGTTGGGCTCTAACTCTGGGATCTGTGACTCGCACTGGTGCTGCATTGACTTTCCTCATCTCCTCCCTCACTCCTCTTATCTCCTCCTTAAACTACTCTTTGAGCTCCCTAATCACGGCAGAGACCTGAGCCTGCATTGGGCCATTCATTATACTCTCAAAATTTCTGAGCCTATTGGCAACAGAACCCACTGTCTCGTGGTTGGTGTCAGCATTAATGGCTGCAATGAATGTGGTGTATTGAGATGGCCCCAGGTGTGCCAGATTCCACAACATCTGCCCTGTGCACCTGACCTTGTCGGGGTCATTGTCATGTTGTCCACCCCTCCCAAAGAGTACCTCCAGTACTGCCACTTCTCTCAGCTGTTGGATCCCCTCCTCAGCGGTTTTCCAGCGCATTCTATGGTGGTGCTCCTGCATTCTCTCTCTATGGACAAACCTCTCTCTTACACTCATTAAAAGCCGCTCCAAGAGGGAAAGGAGGCCTGGTTCCTTTACGAATACGTGATCCACACCTGAGTCCTGGGTCAGGGGTCCCAAATTCCTTGCCTCAGTACCATCCAGCTGCACACCTGTACCCATAAGGTCCCAGACCCGCAGTAACCACGTTGTAAAAGCCTCAGGGCCCCTTTGTACAACGTCTTTACGCAGATTACGGAGACTCTCGTATGACAGGGACTCTGTGACGATCTCAACCTCTGGCTCCCCTGCTGGTTGTGAGGGCCCTGCTTTCTGATCCTTATTATCTAGGTGCTTTGTTTTCACCTTAGACTTTCTAGTTTCCACGGGGGCAACTGCTGCTGGCTGTGAGTGCCCTTGCAGTTCAGCTGGAGCCTGGAGAGATGTAACATTTGTGGGTTCCACTGCTGCACCATCAGGTTCTCCCTCTTTAAGGCAGAGGGAGAGTTTCTCAAGAGCTGGGGAAAGGTACTCCTTCAGCATCTGGGCCATCTCCTTCACTAGAAACCCCACCCACTCTGGGTGGTTCCTCTCTGAGGTGAGCTCTGGGGCAGAGTCAGGCTCAGGGGCGACATTCTTAACTTTTGGGGCAGTGTTAGGCTCTGGGGCAGAAACTTTTTGGGGGACGTATCAGGGTTGTCATTTAAGTCAATCTCCCCTCATCTCGGAATGTTAAATAGAACAGGTTTACAAGGCCTATTAGCAATGTCAGCCACTGTATGATATCATTACCGCTTAGAAGAGATTTGAACCCTTCAAAAACGGGTGGAGCAGACCCAAAAATCTGTGTAAGGGGTTGGGACAAAAATTTTCCCTGGTGTCATATCCTCACAGTATGTACCATTATTAATGTAACCCCAAAAACATACAGTTAGAGTGTGATAGCCCTGAATCCATGTACCCACCTTCAAGAGGAAGTTAAAAATCCATGAATTTCTCACGTTATCAGCCCACAAAATGAACTGGGTAATAGTTACAGCAGCCTGAGTTATAGGACCCATGTTCAAGTAAGGGATTGCAAATGGGAGAGATAAAGCTGTGGCCACATGGAGCCCAAACCACGGTAAGCTGGACAACATGATGCCACCTAACACAAAACTGAGGTAACTCAAGAACTGTTATTCCTTTTTCACCCTTTTCTCTCAATGCCCTCAGGCCTCACGTTGGGCGGCCAAAATCTGTCCTGGTTTGAAAGACAGGTGTTTGTTAAGGAAAGCAGAAGCCTCCCTTTGGACTGAAAAATATGATCCTTCCTTCCGATAATTATGACTTTGAAATTAAAGGAGCTCTCAGGCAAAGATATGGGGGTATGAATAACAGTTCTTTACTAGTATAACTAACAAGACAAACAAGAACAACAACAGCTATGAAATTACCCACAAACAGAACAGTAACTCAGTCCCAGTGTTTTTTGGCTGCAGGCACCTTTTCCCTGAGCTGCAGTTCCCGGTGCTGGGGGCGGGCAGGTCCCACAGAGCTGCAGGAGGGCTGGGGGTGATGGCAGCGCTGTCCCAGGGGGAGAGAGAGAGATGGAGAGAGAGCTCTCCGCTCATGGTGTCGATCCTGGTGCTCAGAAGAGTGCTGGATGGTGGCAGGTTACAGCGAGAAGACAGCCGGGCAGGGATTGACAGCAGTGAGGACGACTCCTAGCGCTGGGATGGCAGGGATGGAACTCAGGCGGCGATCGTCCTTCTCGTCCTAACTCCAAGGGGAAATGGGCCGAGCCAGAGCCTTCTGTTTCCTCTTCTGGATGTTTGAATCTCGTGGGATTTCCCTCCTCTCTCTCCTCCCCCTTGTCACCAGGTCCCAGTCAACAGATATCTTAGCATGACAATGGGGAAAATTCCACAGTGGGAAAAGGGAAAGAACCAACCCCCAACAGCCTCTCATCACTCATCCCATCATTGTGTCTTTGGGAGTGCTGCAAGAATAATGTTTAATCAGTTTTGGTTTAAAATTTAGAACTAGCCTGGAACTGGGCTCTAGTACATAAGTAGTTCATTTCATAAATGGATTACTCATTTTATAAACACAGGGATGAATGAGATGACAGGGACCAGGGACAGGTTTTAGGTCAGGAGAAGAGGCTAAATTCTAACCCTTATACTATGAGCAAAGAGGCTTAATATATTTTCTTTTTGTAACCAACACAATCTTGGCTTAGACATGTCACTTATTTTCATGGCCAAATAAATTTAGACTTATAGCAGAAGCCTCAGATGTATATACACATACTGAGGAATCATTTAAAAAACAGACCATGGAATGAAGAAATTTACAAGTTCACACCCAGCACTTTCAAACCTCAGTCCTTTGTCTACACTTCATTAAATAATTTTCCCCTTAAGTCCTTAAACATACTGTTGTAGCCATTTAGCTTTGATTGCAGCACTTTTAAAGTGGGGAGTGGTCTGGTGCACACCAATTTGACTACTTTGGGCTAAGATGAGGGCTTAAGATGCCTCAGTCATCAAATCTTAGGCTACTTATGGCCAGGCACCTCCATCCCCAGACACCCCACCAAGTACCTTCATTTTTCTTGGGCTGGCAAAGGCAGAGGTAGCTTGGGTGAGCCTGAAGAAGGCCACTTCAGAACTAAAACCCTTTTTCTGAGTGATCTTTTACTATTTTGTCAAAACAGTGTGTTTCTTTACCAAAAAAAAAATATGGTTTAATGTGTAAAAAATTCCTTTTTCCATGTTTTATTAGGGCCAGACATGTAATGAGGTCCCAAAATTAGATCAGTTCCCTAGATCAACATTCATGTAATTGAGACAAAAAGTACTCTTTCCATTCTGTCATTTTTGAAGCATGAGGGAAGGATTTAAAGGAGATGTTCTCTGTCTTTTTAAGTGAGAAATTATAAAGATATTAGGTAATTTATAGCAAGATAAGTTTATTTTGCAGAAATATCTCAAAGGGAATCTCTATCACCCTTCTGAGTGGTAATAAAAAAAATACCCTTTTAGTTATTATTCCATTCACAAAATGACTCAGTAGAATATATTATTCTTACTTATAGAACAACTTACATAATGCAGTTTGTAAAAAAAAAAAAAAGAAAAAGAAAAAGAAACCAAATTATACTACAGAAAAGTGATGCATTTCCAGCCTGAGTGTAAAGTACAGGAATGAGCTTTAGTGAGGAAGAAGCTGAAGAATGAGTAGGAAAGGCATGGGCATAAACAAAAAATCCCACTGTTTACTAGGAGTTAGACTCATGCTCCAGAGTGTCTGAAAAATTAGTAATGGAATTATGGTAGGACAGGGGTATTATCTCTTTCACAAGCTCTGTAGACTGTGTTTATTCTGTGTCAGCAGTTCTCATCACTTGCACTTTCTGCCCCTTTGCTCCCACTGAAAGTTCTGCTGTGTAGAGAGGTTCTGAGTGTTGGATTCAACACCTGTAGCAAGCACAGTCAAGGGGTATTTGATTTTGCTTTTGCTGCTTTATGTTCCTTTGTGTTTCCTTATCTTCCCTCTCACTTAATTGTGTCAGAATCATTCAATCTGGGTAAATAGAGATCACCAGGAGAGAGATGTCAAGTAAATAAAAAAATAACCCCCCCCACTCACAATCAGAGATTATTTCTGGGTAGTCTGCTTAAAGAAAAAATTTGCAAGAATGCTCTATTAGTTGTAGTGAATGCACTTTTAGCTTGTTTTTGGTTTTTTTTTTGTTTGCTTGTTTGTTTGTTTGTTGTTTTTTTGTGTTGTTTTTTTTTCCCCCTGAGGAATGTAAAACATTTTCTCTTAATTTCATAAGGTGAAATTAATAAATAAAGTGTGTTATCTTCATTCATGGTGACAGCACAGATGACCAAATTGCAAAAATGCTTTTGTCTTTCTCTTCCAAAAGGAGCAAAAAGCTTCCATTGTGTCTTCCTCCATTTATACTTTATTGGTGAATCATGACATTTAGAACCAGCATATTAATTCAAAATACAAGCTGGTGGCAAGGAAAACTTTTGAAGGTGGGTTTCTTTTCCCACATTTTGCCTGACCATAAAATTTAGCTGACAGATTGCCTATTAACTCCTGGAAATACTGGAGGGTATTTCTATATAGGTCTGTCAATAAAAAACCACCAGAACTTAGCTTTAGGTCCTCCATTGCTTTGACATTTCCATGCTAACTAGAAGCTAGCTGTAATGCAAATATAAAAAAATCCTCATTAAGCTTTACTAATTATATCCTGAGTAAATTTATTTGACATGTAATTAATTTAATATCACACAAGCAGCAAATACAGTCATACTTCCTATCACATCAACTTAACAATGAAAATTATATAACATGCATTTAAAGGGTATTTAAAAATAGGTGGGTTAACTTGCAAGTAACAGTGAAAAATTGTTAACTGGTGGATGACATCAACGTGAAATTGAAAGAGCTGGACGAGTCATGAGGCTTCTGAAATGAGGAATTTTCACAGCTGTTATGCTGATCAGAAAGTTTTCACCATTTAATGCTGATTTGGCTTTTAAGTTTTCCATGCTCTATGTCTTAATACAGAGTAGTTTTCTTTGGTCAGAGTAACCATGTGGATATTAGTTAAAAGCACCATTTCCCTGTTTCTCCCATGAGTATACTAACAGGAAGTTTCAGTGAGTGTGGACATAAACAGGCAAAATATATTTTTGTGTGTAGATCTGTATGCTCTCACACAGACATTACTGGGATTAAAGGACACAGCTATCAGAAAAGGGTATATCACTTGCAGGTATATAAAGGCAAGAGGTCAAATATTTCCACAGAGAAGAGCTTAAAAAATCTTTGGTATTCTCAGGAACAATGGGTCTGTTAAGTGATTAAAAGTGAAATGAGAGTTCAAGCCTTACAGGTTTTCATATCTGTGAAGCAGCATAACCATCAGAGCCTTACATTAAAAATTCTCTCCAAGATATCTCAGTGGAATGACAGCTCCTAATTTCTGTGGATCCAAGAGAAGCAAAATATTTACTTTTTAATATCACCCGTCTTTAAACTTCACTCCTTTAAAATCCCTTGCTTCCTCTAACAGGGGAAACAAAGGGGACACATAACAGACATCCTTTAGCGCATGGAACAAAGCTGAATGGTACTTTTATCCTTGGTTCTTTGTTACTCTCCAAATTTATCCCTCTTGGAACAATCTGCCACTACTCTGTGCCAGCAGGAGCTTTCGAAGAACGCCATATGCACTGCCTGCTACATTAGGGGACAGATTCTCTTATTTCCTGATGTACTGGAATGGCTCTGGGTCCAGAATGGGATTTCTGGCCATTATGTTTTTGGGGATGGGACAGGGGCAAAGATCCCACAGGCCCTGGTAATGCTGATGAGTGAGAAATGGTCATTTGCTCCCAGAACTGCAGAGCTGGATACAGAATATACCCAGCCTACCCTACGAAGGTAAATGAAAAGTCTATTATCATTTTGTGTAAGTGCTGACAAATAAATGGGAGATTTTGAGGAAGATTTTCACAGTAGTGTTTTAAGTGGATCACCGATGTTCTGCAGTTCACTGCAGACAATTTGGAGCTTTCAGCTGCAGCCAAGGGTCACCAGTTGTTTATATAGTGGCAGTACTCAAGAGGATCCTGTTATGCTATGCAAGGATGAAAAAGAGACAGTTCATGTCTGGAATGTGTTTCCACTGCAATAAATCATACCCCATCCTGAGTTATAGCTCTGCTGTACACCAAGAGAAAAGGTTGTTTTGATTAATTTAGAGACCAGGCAGAGTTTTCTCCAAATTCACTTCTCCAAAATATGAACTCTCCTAAGTGTTTTTTGGACACACATCTTCCTGTTCCCCTCCTGAAATTTCTCTTGTGTCCTTATTCCAAGCCCTGCTTTTGGAAAGACTGTTGGGGTACTCCCCATGAAACAGAGAGGAGGCCATCTTCCCATATCCCTTCTGTTGCAGGAGAGAATTACATCAGTTAAAAGTTCTGTCTTTTCCAATGAGATCACTGACCTGTCTTTTCCCCCTACCCTCTGTGTGACAGGTGAGTTGCAGATTGGTGGAGGCTGTTCCCCAGGAAGAAAGCATGTTTAAATATTATTTTTGTTTGGACAGACTTCTGTCTGATTGATTATACTTAATTGGCATTCTGTCTGTTTTTCTCATCCTGCATCTTTATTACATAATTTCTATTATTAAAAGACAAAAGTGATTTTAGTAATTTCCTCAGACAAGTCCTGAAAGCCTCTCTGAAGATACAGATATTTATTAATCTGAATGACAGAGGGGAGGAATCAGTATTGAAGCTTATCTGTGTCCTCTTTTGAAGTGTATACTACTTACTGCATTGTAGTAGTTTAGAAATAGTGAGTTCTCCTTCTTGTCTCATTAAGAAATGATAAAACCAGGTAGTGCCCTTTTGGGACCTGTTCCCAGAATAGTTTTTGGCCTTTTCACAAGGTTCTCTTCAGTGCTGAGCAGGAATTGGATGGGTTGCATTCTAGTTACAACTCTCTTTAAACCAGGGGGATCATAGGCAGTGCTAAGTCAGATACAGGAAGGAGACTGTAATCAGAAACACAAGACATCAAAACTTTTAAGGAAACATGTAGGATGGGGAGTCCTTAATTAGATTTTAAGTACAGAGTGGAGTTTGACGCCTTACTTTAAGTATTATGTCCAACAAAAAGAGAAATCCAGGTCACTGGCAACATAGGCTTGTTCAGCACCGGGAAACATTTACAGAACATTCCCACTATTGCAGCTCCACTGACATTAGTGGTAGGACGAGCTGCAACTTTCACAGCTCTCCAGCACCAGCAGCTGTTTCAGCACTGTGCTAATTAGATTGGCACTGAGCTGGTTTCATAGACGTGATGCTGCCGACAGCTGCTGGGGTGCCATCTACACAAGGGCTGCCAGCACTGATAAAGCTGTAGTAGTGTTGGGAGCTGTGGCAATTATTTGTAAGTAAAGCTGAGATCTGTGGGCTGAAGTTATAGTACGTGTATGAATGCATATATGTGATTTAAGTCTTTTCCTGTTTTCCCTGGCATCCTACTCACTCAGTATATGCTTTGCTGATCATTTGTGTAAAACTGAAAATCTCATGAGTCACGTATCTTCTTGATGGAAATAGAGTGGAGGGAGCAGGAAGGTTTCAAATTTGGAATCAAGGACCTGAAGTACAATGAGTCTGGGTGAGAGTAAAGTAGGGATAATAATGATCTCAATGTGCATCATGCTAGTGGTGATGAGCTGTGCATTGATTGTTAAAGGACTTTAAAAAGCTTTCAGTGCTAAACATGAGTTGGCTGTGGTGGTCTCAGCCACATGTATCTGTATGTGATACCTGCTTTCCCCATCAAATCAGGATCTGTTGGCATGAACAAAGCATATTTCTACTGGAGTATAATTTATAAATATAAAGGAATAGAAGGGTGGCCCTATGTGTGAATGTGTCAGATCATTCATTTTTCCTACAATGTTTTGTCATTTCTCTTAAAATTTTAAAAGAGGTAGAAACATTTTATGGAAATTATAGGTCTAATCTTTACTTCCACTTTCCTTACTCTTTTACTCGAAGTACCATAGTACTTGACAGTTTTTTTCCTTTATTGGAAATAAGCCCTCTTTGGCTTGGCACAGGTGAGAGGTTACTTAATAAACACTTAAAAGGATAGGTAAATAAAAGGATACTGTTTTCCAAAGAAAGAACACAGTTGTCCCCCTGCCCTGTCCCTTTCTAATGCAATTTTCTTTGAGCTAACTAGAATTACACTTTTTACAAGTAGCTCTTGGACCTCATATTGAAATAATTTGCATGAAAAATCAGAGACATGAGAAATCAGAGACATGGCACTTCTACAAAGAGTTTTTTTCTCTGCATGCAAACCCATGCAAGCAAGTGAGAACAAAATTTCAAGAGGCTGTTTAAACCATCCTGTACTCCAAAGAATAGTTTAAAGGAAATTTCAGATGCATTTCCACATTTATAGATGTCAGCAAAATCACTTTTTGAATTGTATGAAGTGACATGTCATACCCTCCCCTTGCCCCAATTTATTTTAGTATAAATTTTAGCATTTACTTCAGCAAAACTAGCAGTGTTCCCTCTGCTCCAATGCCTCTACCCATACAGAGGCCCAAAATCAATGCCCAGCTCCTTTTCCAGAGAAATGCACACACACTCAAGAAAATGAAATAGTCATTTGCAGCCAAATTGCCTGTGGCAGACATTCAGAAGAACTCTACTGGTTGTCTGATAAATCACCCACCCAGCCATGTGAATGCTTGGTTCCAACCATTCCTTTATACAACCCGCACTCACGGTGTTTAATTTAAAAAATCTTATGATCTACATTGAATAAATTTTGTTGAATATGAAAGAAAATTATGGCCACTTTGAACTGTTCTTTGTAAAATATCTCTGAACTCCTTTGAGTCTTTTTTTTTTTTAATAAAAAATTCTCCTTATTTTTCTGAGGAAAGTTAATTGCTTTGAAAAATATAATATCTACGTCAAATGTAGATTCACTGTGTCAATTACTTTGTTGTATTTAAAGCACAAAAGAGAAATAAGGATGTGTATTAGAGAACCTATTCTGGATTCATTAGAAGGGAGTACATACAAAGGAAGTTGAATCCTCCATTTTTTTGTGTGTGTCTTTGTATATATTATCTGTTCTGGAACATGATAAAAGCAGTTGTGAACTCCACAGGCATCCAAGACCATGAGAAAATTGCAATGAAAGATCTATCAAAAAGCAATCTATCAGATGACAAGCATATTTATTGCAAATCAATAAAAATATTTTGCTAGGTGAGGCCATGAATGAGCTCTGCTGTTGTTTTGTGTAGTTAATTTCTAGTCTTTAAGCCTCTGTAGCACTTCATAGTTAAAAGAGAACTGTTTAATTAAGTGGGGATGATAGAGCTGCCTGTCATATGCTATTCTTTGTCTTTTCCTTGTTCTTTTAAACATAATCCTCAAATGAGTATAAATATTTATATTCACAAGTAACCAATAAATATTCATGGCTGCTTTACGTGTGTGGAAAAAATTGAAACCCTTCATCAACTTCTGTAGTGAGATTTTTCTAGAATTAGTCAATTTAAACTAAGGTTTCCTGGGTTTTGATAAAGAATAAAATCTTTGCAAATCTAGAAATTGGAATATGAACCTTGGATGACCTAAATTCTGTCATCCTCCAGTCATTGTGGATGATATTTTGAATAGGAAAATAATTGAAGTTTTCTGTAACTGGTGGCTGTCCAATGATTTCACAGTACATTCCTAACCCCTGTTAGCTTGTATTATTCTTGGTCCTTTTCTTGTCTGTTAGTCCATAGTCTTTTCCCAAGAGATCCCATCATTTGATTCCAACAGAAGGGCACAGTTTGTAGCTGTGACCCTGCAAAACTCTTGTTATAGTAGTAGCATGCCCACAAGAGTAGAAGATCAGTACAGGCAAGGGAAGGTTCAAGACAGATGTTGCAGGGGCTAACTTTCTGATTCTTAGCTCCTAAACCTTTATAACCAAGAGAAACACAGACAGCAGAAGACCTGAGGTCAGCCACTTGGCAAAGGCTTTCAGCAAGCATTGCTTCAGAGGTGCTCCACAGATGAGAGGCACCAAGGCACAGTGGAACCACTTCAGGGATCAGAAATATGGCCATTTTTCCTCATCTGTCTCCATTCCCTTTTCCATTCATCATTTCTGACTTTGCCTAGCTTGGCTCCAGGGTTCACAGTTCGCACTGTGAAAGTAAATAAAAGAAACCTGAAAATAATTCTTCAAATAATGTTTTCAAATCTCACTGAAAATTTTGAGGCATTTCTAATTAGAAAAAGAAGTAGAAATCATACAACAAAAGGCAGCATGGGATAAAAATTTCACCAATAATTCATTGCAGTTTAAAAAAATCCAGGTTTTAATTCAAGGTAAAAAATAATAAACGTTGGTTTAGTCGGGTTAGCCTATGACAGACAACATAATTTTGCTTTCTTTCTTACAATACAAAAGAAAACTGTTGAAAAAGAAAACAGCATTAAGAACAAGGTACTTTCACAGCTACTGAAATTGTCACGTAGCTGTCATCAACACCAATTTACAATATTGCATGTAAACAAATTAGCAATGGGCTTATGTTTAAGACTACTGAGAAGGAGTGGTAAGTGTAATATTAAGTACAATTAAATGGGTCAGTGAGCTACTTTGGGTAGTAGTTTAATTTAGTTTCTTAAAGTGAAGCAATTTTGGTAGGATTTGAAATCAATTTAACTCAGTACTAAAGTGAGAATGGTAAGCATGAGAAAGCAGAAATGGAAAAGTAATTTTTACAATAATGTGGGATCAGTGGATGTAATCTGCTCTTGCTGATATAAGGCTACAAATTTAAGAGTGCCTTTTAGGTGGAGAATGCATTTTAAAATGGCTGCCACCTGCAGTAAGGAATAACGATGATCTCAAATAAAGAAGAAGGTGTCTCAGAAGATGCACTTCTGTAGGAGCTGCTGGAAGCCAGGTGGGAGACCCATGGAAAATGGCTTTTAACATAGTGAATAATTTGTGTTCCCTCTTCTAGACACATCTGATGCCTCTACTCCCTTGAAATTCTAGAAATGGCAATGCATTTTTTTCATAATTTTTTCATAAGTTTTTTTTAACAAATGTATGACTAAAGTGGAAGTTTAGTTTCTTAAAAAAAAAATAAGCAAGCAAGAACATCCCCTCCACCCCCCCCCCCCCCCCCCCCGCCAAATTCTGAAGATCTATTCAAAGAGCTTTCAGTTTTACCCAAACTTACCTCTAGCCTAACATGTGCAACAGCAATAAGTCTTACTTCCACCATATGGGACTTAAAGTGTCTGTATGTCTGGAAAAAAAATGATAAATTAATTGCTACATGAATTAAGTTTGGCTCTGATCTGCAGAGATAACATTACTGTCATCCTTCAGCAGCATACCATATTTGAAGCTTAATCTTTCTCCTGACATATTAAAATTCTAACCTCCAGCTAGATAGTCCTGCAGGTGGTGCTGTGGGAAATGTTTGCAGTTCAGAGACAGGGCTGGAGTAGGAGTGGAGCAGGAACAGATTCATTCCTCTTCAGGTTTTTCCAGAACAGAAATAGAAAGGTAATTTCTTTCAAAAACCCCAAAGCACACTGTATGAAACTCTATGGAGCACTCCTCCAAGGATCAACAAAGTATGCAAAGATGCAAAATGTCTTTTTCACCTGGTGGAGCTTTTCTGTATTTCTATATTTCTATTTTTCCAACTTTTCTATATTGTGAATGACTAATATTTGTATTTCAGCCACTATAATTAGGCTTTAGCTTCCGGTAATAAGAACTCATGGGACAAGAAGAGCAATGGAAAAGAATAGCCTGAAAAAAAGTAAAGAGAATAAAAATGTATTCACAGAAAAATTAATGGATGTTAACAGTAGAATTTTACTAGCCAAAGGCAAAAGGGAGTCTTTTGCAAATGTAAAGTAATATGTGACCTATCTTTCAGTTTTTGCTTCTTTGTTTTGGGTTTCAATTTTTTTTTCTTTGAAAATTTAAAGCTGTTTGCATCAAACTAAAACTGTGTCCTTTTTCCTGAACTAGCAACTGGCTGGTGAAGTTTGATGGCTTTCATATTGTATTAGCAGCAAAACAGTGTTGTAGTCCACAAATCAGAACAGTCAGAGGAATTTGCAGGAAACTTCAGTGTTCAACAAGATTAGTACTTGAGTATTTTTGGTAGGTTTTAATCTGTAGGAAATTTTTCAAATCTATGCCAAAATTACATATTTCTAATATTGTTTAAAAATTTTCTGATTATAATAGAGGAAAAATATTTTAGTATGAGATAGCATATTTCTGCACACACGTATAATTACACATAGGTGTATTTATGAATACATATATGTGTACTTACATACGTGTATAGAAATATGCTATCTGATGCTATCCACTAGATGGACTCAGGAATAATGTTCAGAATCGAAACTCAGACTACTGGCAAGGAGAAATATCTGCTGTGAAGCAGTTGCTAGAGTCTGGCACACAGCAGCAGAGCTGGGCAAAGGAGCTACTGCACCTGCACCTTTTGTCAGGGCAAGGTCTGACTGTGCTCTGATAGGAGAGGGGTTCTGCTTGGCTCCCAGTGCTCTCTCCATCATGGTGTTGGAAAGTCAGGGTTACATCCCGTCAAGAATCTTACAGAACTCTGAATATAGAAAATATTATATAAGTGCTTGAGGTACTTTGAATTAGACCTCTCATAGGTGCTCAGTGCATGTAAGGCTGCCATATGGCCATAAAAGTGGGAGAGGCATGTGCTGAAATGTGCCAGTAATTAGCTTAGCAGACAATTGAATATTCCACTTCAAATGACAGGCTTATTCACAATTATTGTCTCCAATTACTTATTTCTTTTTCCAATCATGAGCTAAATTATTATTGCTCTTTTTGTTGGTTTGTTTCCTTATCATAACCAGATGCTTTTCACTTTAGTTGCTGTGTTTGCTAAATGATGCAATACTTTCTCAACCCATAAAATTTGAACAGTGAGCGAAGACATCAGCAGTACACATTTCATTAAAATAATTATTTTCAAATCACCTGGAACATCCAGCTGTAGTTATGCCTACAGTAAGGGATGGAAATTACCTCCAGAGAACATGCTTATGTTCCAGCTAGCACAGGCTGTCTGAGTAGAACTGTATCATCTCCTTACTCTTCACTGTTCAGATACCAGAAAGTAGTCAAGGTGTGGCCAAAAGAGAAAATGCAAAAAGACATCAGTAAATCTTGGTGAACAATACCCACTCTTATTCCACCTTCCTTCTATGCTGTGCAATCTGAAGCAGTGTTTTGGCAGCTATAATGACACTGAGGCTTAACAAAAGTCCTGGGATCCTTGACTACAAAACAGATTGCTGATATACAATGACTTTATCTGATGATAAAATAGTCAATGAAGGCAGCAGGTAAGATGTCCCAGTAGTAACAAGACAATACATCTCAGAAAGCAGAAGTGCTTAGTGCTGTGAAAGTAAAGTAAACTTAATGGAAATAAATAATGCATACTGCAAAGGAAAATAAACACGTGGTCCTACCACAGCCATTCAATCCCCAGAGTTGGCTTTAATAATAAATCACCCCAAATGCTCCAATACTTTTTGGGGAGAGGATTGCACTTAATAGAGTTTTTCTTTCAAATACCAGTATAAGACCAAGTCAATCTTTTTTCTTTACTTCAAATCTGTAGTTGTTTATTGATGTGTATTTCCATAATTATTTTTGTAAGAAATGCATGACAAAATTGATGGTATGATATGTTCTATATGAGTGCAAATGGCCAGACTGGTAGGGGCATAGGACTACAAGGAACTTCAGGGGTTCACCTAGTCCAGTATGACAATATTTCCCCTATATTATCTGTGATAGATTTTCCATTCTTATTGCTATTAATGGCTATCCCTTCCTTAGAAACTGCCAAAGACAGTGACTTGGGACTTCCACAGCAGTCTCTGACAGTAGTTCATTATCTCTGTCATTGAAGGCTGATTTATTTTTTAATCAAAACACCCTTCCTGTGTCCTGTTTTCTGTATCCTGTATCTTATGTGTTTCATCTAATCAATGCATTCCTTGCCCCTGTCTGCTGTGGACATAAAGACTATTTCCTTCTTCATTCCAGTAGATTTCTGTGTCATTGAAAGTGTTACTGTATTCCCCTTTCCCCCTCCTTTCCTCTATTCGAAACAACCCTGAGTCAAATGATCATGACAGGTTTTGAGGAAGAAATCTTATATTTCAATCTAAGCCTAATATTACTAGATACATCAAGTGGATTTGAGAGGCCAACTTCATTAGATTTTGAAATGAAATTGGGATTCACTGTTCCTTGCAGCTGTGGATGACTGATCACTCTTCATGTCAAATCAGCCTATTGCTATGGCCTTCTGTGGGATTTCTGCTGCAGTGATGATAAAATATAGTGATGATAAAACTAAAGAAACAAAAGAATGTTCGAAATTCCACAAAAGAAAGAAAGAAAGAGGTTTGTGGAGAGATTGTGTGTTCTCTGTGGCCTTTCAGATGTGAAGAATCAGTAGTGAGAAGACATCTCTGTGAGGCAAGGTTGCTGACTGAGTAAGGAGGATCAAGGTCATGATGCTTTAGCTGGCTCAGCTGAAGGTGCAGGTTTGAGATGAGTCTCTTTTGCAACTCATCCAGTCACACATTCTTGATATACCTCTGCAAAGAGGTAAAATCAGTGTTTTGGGAAGGTGTTCAATATGTTGCATGGTCTTGTGAGAGAAATCTTTGTTTTCTCAGTACTTCCATGCTACTAAAGCTGAATTTTTCCAGATATGCTCTAATGATATCAAGCCTTAAGCCTAATTTGTAAGAGTTCTCATTCACATTGCTAAGCCATTGCTATTTCATCCTTCCAAGATCCAGTTTAAAAGTGATGTTGCAAAAACTCATCACTTGATGCAGAATGTTTACAGCTGCAGTCCTTCGGATAGAGTCAGAGTAGTAACCTGTGTAAGGGAGTTTCTTGTCTATGATAGGAATTTTTTCCACTGTTCACCAAAATTATGAATCCATGGGTTAACACCCCGCTGAAACTCTTGTGGAACTGAGAGACATGCCAAATGCAACTGTAATTTTTAATACCTTCCTAATTTCTCTCATTAGCTCGTTTCTGTTACTAGTGCTGCTGATCTAAAGCTACAACCAGGCTGGTTTTTTCTTAATGAAAACTCCAGAACTGAATTAAGTTGCATGACTTTATGCCTGTATGATGTTACAAGCATTGGCACTGCTGGGAAGCATACGAATAATTAAAAAATATGTGGTAAGACTGCAAGAGAGGGCAACATTCTAAATACAATGCTATTCTTATCTCGTACCTTCACTGTCTGATGCTTTCAAGTGTGCCCTTGAAGGCCAAGAAACCAGTGAGCACTAGGGAGTGCCAGTAGCTGTAGTTCATTGTATTTATATCATTAAAGAATACATCAGCTGTGACAATTTAGCCACTGTAAGGAAACACGATCATATTTGCATTTCTGGAATTCCTGCAGCTTTGAAGAAACATGGTAAGGGAATGTCTGTCCTACACCACTGCTGATGCAAACTGACTGGGCCCTGAGATATGCACATTATGATTAATTATAATAAGATGCTAAAATGGCATTGAATTTTCTTAGATTTTAGCTCCTGTAGAAGTGGCTATTAAATATTTGTCATTGCTTTTGCAAAATCAAAAGGCATTTCTCTGGCCCAGAATTCTGCCACTCACTCTAAATTGTGCCTGTTTATACATGTATCTAGTCATATATACAAGGATATTGGTTTTACTCCTTCAGAATAGAAGAAATTCTGAAATTGGTGCCTGTGAGCTGCTGTTGAATGCCTTAAGCTGTTATGTATGCTTGAACTGATTCTTCACCCATTAGTGAGTGCAAAGCACTGAAAACCCTTAAGTATATACCATTCCAGTAGGAAAAAAAAAAAAGGAAGAAGAAAAAAGCATACAAAATCCACAATCAATTGCTTGCTCTGCTTAGTTTGGTATTACAAAGCTCTTAATAAATTCTTATTATTGTGCTGAATGAGTTATTTCCTTTAGACATTAAAATAAAACTCAGTGATCCAAATAAGGGAATTTATAAAATATTCACCTCATATACCCTGAAAATAATTGTCATGGCCTTAGAAATACCATGTGAATTATGAAGGATTCCTATGCATTTCTTCTAGCTCAAACTACTCCTTTAAATTTCCAAAACCTAACCATGTGTAATATAAGCAGACATTCTTTATGATGGGTATTGGCTAATCAAGCCATATCTAATTAAAAGAGATATTGCTATTTATATTTTTTGAATGCAAATTTTTGAGTGAATCCTCCTGAAAACTGATTAGAAGTTTGTCAAAATTTTCTTTGTAAAGGCCTGCATAGTTTAGGATAGAAAATGACATAAAATCCAAGTGTTCTTTGATGTGTATCATGGAAAAGAACCTTATTCTTTTAGTGCACTTGAACAAAAAGTGGGTGCTTGAGTTAGTGACCTATGGAGTTATGAGTCAGTGGAGTTTCCAGAGGATGAGTCAATCCACTCAAGTGTCATTTAGCTGTCACTGACTATATGGCAGACAAGGCTCTATTTCAGTCATGTGTCTTAACTGAATAAAGCTGGCTGTGAGAATATCCTGCTCAGACATTTGAAGTTGAACACAGTTTATATTTACTCATGCTCTCTTGTAAATAGAGAAATCATTTTTCTGTAATGTTTAAGTGTATTGCTATATATGTGTCTGAACAGAGATGAGACAAAGCTGTGGAGGAGAATTTAATTGCTTGCAATATTTAGTGTTTAAATTTTATAGCAGTGTCCATTGTCACAGTTTGCTCAAGCATTTTGGTTTGTCATGCAAATTGATAAAGCTGCTCATGTTTTCCCTTCAGTTGAAAAGGAAATTATTTTTTGGTGAGCTGATTAAGAATTAAGGGACTTTCCCTATTCATTTTTGCCTTCTGTATGCTGTATCTGTGATTTTTCTCTATAATTACTTCCGTATGACAATCTTATTACAGTTTGACTGGAAACTGCTCTCAAATTGGACTAAAACAGGCCTTTTGGCAGTACCAATAGAGGTAAGATTCAAGTAGAGGAGTCACCCAATAGGCAAGGCTCCTTTTTCTTATATGGCCAGGTAGTTTCTTGAATAAAAAGGTAGAGAAAATGCTCTTATTTTCTCACTTTACTCCCTGCAGGGTTTTCTTCAAAGAGCAGGTTCTTTCCACACTGCCTAGCCCTTCATCCTATGGCACTTAAGGCTGTGGGGTCTTTTAAAAAAGGGAATTTATGTTTTTACACAGGACCGATTGTCACTAATTTAAACAACAAAATATCTCATGTCTTTTAGACAGAGTACAGCTGCTCATTTCTGTTTCAGTCAATCAGGCAGAATAAAATCTTGTAAGCTGAAAGTAAGTATATTAGCAAGTCTTAGGGGAGGTTTTTAATACTATTTAGGATGCTGATTTTCACTATTATGTATATCTTACAAATTTCTGTAATAATTGTTTCAGGATGGACTAGATTAATCTGAGGCAACTGAATAATATAATGCTCATTTTTGAGATAGAGAAGTGTATAATGAATTAGCTGTGTGTTTTTATGTTACAAACGAAACCAAAATTTAAAATACTTTAAATTCTCCAATGAGCTGTGCATATCTTTGCTTTTTAATTGCCTATATTTTCTCCCTGCTTCTGTTACTTGTCACCTCTGGTATGATTTCCATGAAATCCCTCCTACTGCATTATAGTCTACTCAATGACTTCAGGGGAAGATCCAGCTGTGAAGGGTAGTCAGCACAGTACCATGTATTGGGGAACTTTGACCCATTTCTTTCTTCAAAATTCTAGAAGAATTTTTGTTTATTTGTTTGTTTTTAAGAATAGATACTTCATAAATATCTCTGAGTTGTGAAAATTGTAAAATCTTCCTTAGAGCTGTCCTGCCCAACCTTAATATCTCTCTTTTTTCTGGCCTTGAATTAGTCTGTCAGTCCCATGTGCTCTCTGCGATGATTCATTTCAGACTCCAGTTTAGCATTTTTATAAACATCTGCATCACTACTTAATAAATTACTCATTGCACCTTAAAGCAAAATGGTAATGCCTGCAACAGAACCTCAGTGTAGTAACTAAGTGAATGAATAATACATGTTTGTGTCATGGGAAGTACAAGGAAATGCTGCTTCCCTCCACTCTCAGTGTATCTGATGTGCAATTATTGTATAATTAAGTTCAGCTTACATGACAGGTGAATGACATTCTCACACTGCTGTTCCAAGTTTGCTCCTCAAGCAGGCTAAATATGTTGTACAACAACATTACAAGCAGAAGCAATGCAGAACAGCTACTGTAGTGTATTTTGTGAGCCAGAGTGGCTCCTGTTCCAGTTTCTACTACCATGGGTAGGCAAGATGTACTTTTGATAACACATGTATGAACTAAGAGACCCAGTAAGTCAGGGAATTTCCTTAATTAGAGTAATCACAACAATGGATGGGTGTGGGGAACTGGAGTAATGATAGTTAGAAGGAGTGATGTTTAATCTCTTCCTTGGTATGACTTCTGTCTTCTCTTTCTTTTTTTAAATGTGACTCCATCCATTTGTCAGCTGACAAGGAGTCCCATACCACATTTGCAATTCCAAATCACTGACTTGTATGAATCATTTTTCTAGAGATGTGTAGGAAGTCAATCTCAAGGGAAGGAAAATATTCTTCTAATCAAATTGATGTAGCCTATCCCTCATTGCAGCTCTAAGAGCAGTCAGAAGAGTTATTTTTGTATGAAAGTATAGAACCTGCAATTTAAGAAAATAATTACTTAGTCCTTGTGGCTGCATGGGAATTCACACAGCTGTAATATTTAACTCTTAAATTGCTTTTAACTCTGGGAGACTGTTTTTCTTGTGATAAATCAGTTAATACTTACTGTATGGAGAGGCACTGTAGAACCTTTGCAGTCAAGGAAAAGCAGATTTCAAATCTGCTGGGTGTCTCCGCTTATGAGCGTTTCTAATGAAGATTCAGACAACTGAAAAGTTGGAACTGTTTCTTTCACTGCAAAGCTATGAACGAACTATGCAGAGCTGCAATAAAATAACTAATTTTCATTACTGTAAAAATAAGCAGCATTCATCAAGTCTGCAAAAGGGGCAAACCAGAGAATGCTGTTTTAAAGCTCTTTCATTCAGTCTGTTCTCAGTGGGTGCGGCTTTATTTTAGCCATTCTATTCCAGGAGTTTGGGCAGCATGGAACTCCAGTAAGAGTTTTGCCCTTCATTTCAGCCTGCAATGAAGACGTCCTTCTGAGAAAAGTGAGAAACACAAGATGGTGACGTGTTTAGTCTAGATGTGAAGTCTGGTCCACATCTGTTACAAACAAAAATGAGGAAAACCTTCTTTTTTTTTGTATTATGTGCCCCAGATTTTATAGTCAGAAACTGTGATGTTTGCTAAGGTAACTCACACTGCCTTTGGATAGAAAATAGGGTAAAAGGATAGTCAAATGTTTTAGTGTAATCAACAACAATTTGAAAGAGATTCAGATGATTCTTTAAAAAAGAAGAAACTTCTCAGTAAGAAAAAATACACACCAATTCTATTTGCAATGTTTGGAGATAAAGACATAATTTTTGAAGGCTAAAGGACCTGGTTATGCTTCTCTTTCATTCTGAAATATGCAGCTGATGTTCTGATGCACAAAAAGGTTGATTGTGTTGGTATCATGTTTTATTGCTACTGTATTCACTGAAAGTAAGAGTCAGAAGAGTAAAAACAAAAGAGTAAAAAGTCAAATAAATTATTCTTTTTTAATGGGTCAGAGTTCCTATTTTTCATTAAATTGTTTATAAGAAATAGCTAACATAAAATGACAACATAAGATTGACTAATAGAAAAATTTTAGATTAACTTGGTATTTGTTCAGAAGATGTCACTAAGTTTTTGTATTATTTCAAATTTATTAATACAAGTTTTTAGAGGAAATTTGTTACCAATGTTTGACCATAGGGAAATTTTTGCACAGTGGAATTTCTTCTCACTCTTGCTATTTCTGTTGCCAACATTTCTCCTTTTTCTGTACTTGTGATGTCTCCCAATAGCTGTTGAATCAACACATTCCATTAGTACACACCTTGTGCCAGGGTCATAGATACAAATTTTGAGATTTATTTTGCACTGAAATATTCATGGGCAAGAAATCACTCTTATACTAGATGAAAGCTTATTCCGTGTTTTGAAATCTATTCTCATATATATATATATATATATATATATATATGTATATATGTAATGTAAAAAATAGGTAATGTATATGTAGTAGTTGCATTTTAGCAATTCTTTTAACATAAAATTATTACCATTACTGTGAAATCATTAGTAAAACATTGTCAAATACTGGTACTGACAAGCAGAAAAAAAATCCTCCCAATTTTATTCTCTGGCTTTTCTGTCTATATTAATTTCAGTTCACTTTCAAATGCGTATCCATCAATATTACCATGAATTAAATACTTCCAGAACTATGACTTCATGCTTGTTGCTCACACAGGTCATGTTCACTTTGAATAAACAAAAAACAAAAATGTCTTTCATGGATATATTACTGCTTATAGGATTGAATATACCCCTTTCTTGATGCTTAAGGAAAGCCTGGGTTGTCTTCTCTGTTCATGGTTAACTTCTTGGGTCTTTTTTAAAGTACTGAGTGCAGTAAATAAATATTTCTTTACAGCCCTTTTGGTATAATTCATATGCCTTAACAAAGGTAACTTTGAAAGTTTTCTGTCTGATGGGGATGGAATTATAAATGAATACTTGTGTCATGGCTGTTTGAAAGATCTTAGAAACTGGTATGATGCTGCCTGATCTAAAGAACATCACCCTCAATGAGGAAGGGAGATAATGAGAAATGCAGGATTAAGGTTCATCTATCTCTACATCTCATCAGTTAAAGCTCCAGTGTGTACCTGGATACCACAAGCATTTTTCAGAAAACTTCTTCCAGGTACTTCCTTGCCATTTAGGATGATTTTGAAGTCTGTGACAAGGCAAATATTTTTCTTGAGTTTCTCCAGAAAGCAGTTTACATTTTTCCTGTGCTTTTGCAGGAAGTCAAAGGTGCTCAGCTTTAAATCAGGGCAACCAAAATTGTACTTATTCTTAGATTTCTATTGTTCTCAAGTATTTTCTCAAGTGGAAAGCAATATAGTAGCCTGTAAGTAAGACGACGTAAGTCTGGTGCATTTTGTTTGATGCAAGAATGACACAGCATCCTACCTGACCATGGATAAGAAAAGGTCTAATCAAGCATCACAGCTCTATAATATTAAAAATCTCCTGGGAATGGTAAGTAGTATCTTCTAAAGGGGAATTGAGAAGAGATGACTCTGGTCTTTGCTGTTTACATATTCATTGCACTTTTCTGAGACCATTACTGTCTTTTGTTCTGGAAGGAATTCTAGAGTCTTATTTTCAAGATTTGTGTTAGGCAGTGCAAAGTCTCCCTATGTATGTATTTGAGCATCATTTAGTACCTTAACTGATCTGCACAGAAAGGAAATTCTGCAAAAAATGCACAAGTGGTTGATCTCAAGAAAATGCCCAGTATTTTAATAAGGAAATTAAGCGCCCAGTCCTAAGTCTGTCTGTTTTGTGTTAACATTCTACTAGGAGTGAAGTAGAATGCAGACAAATTACAGGATCCAAATACTTTTTCTTTGCTGTTTTTCTGGAGAATCCAGCACTAATAAGTAGGTAGAGAAAACTGCCAGGGTGTACTTTGTGCAGCTGCCATCTGGTAGCTATACAACACATACAACAATGTTGTGGTGGTCAAGCAGGTGGTGATTAACCATGATTCAAAATGATGTTTCACAGCAGGCGTCCCCAGCACAGAAGGAAGCGTGGCTTTCACAATATTCTGCCAGAGTTCACACACTGGGGAGGGTGAGGTGACACACAAGTGCTGTGGAGCACATGGGAGGTTTCTCCTCCTTTGAAAATTGTCCATGTCATTCAACAGTCTGATGGTTCTGTAGGGCTGTTCTAAGAGTTGTAGGAATAAAATGCCCTATGTTAATTTTGAATGGGATTTACACAGATGGTTCTAGAATGTGGAATATGTCATTAAACAAAATAATAAAGTAAGACCTTTATTCTACAGTGTCAGAATCAGTTGCTGAAAAGTCGTGCGGGATAGAAGTGCAAGTCTTCTTAAAATTTTTCCATTTTGGGATCTGCAGGAGGCCAAGTATGATTAAGAAAATAACAGGGGGAAAGTGTATTCTAGAAAAATCACAGATCTTTTAGTATTGTCCAAGTATTTTTATTTTGGAACAATGGGTAAAAGAAAAGAAGGTGTAAAGATAAATGTGGAATAGAATATAATTCTGCATGTATTAATGACCCTGCTTTTTATGTTTTCTTTTGCACAACAAAATCTGCTGATCATTCAATCTGATTGTAAGTGAAAATAGCATTTAGGATGGAAAATATGGATATTATTAATTTTAATACTATTAACATTTTCAAGTTGCAAACACACAAGTTAATATCCTCTTAGAAAAGAGGAAGCACTAGTACCATCCTGCACTGCAGATTCATTCAACATTCAGATTCATTCATTCCATTATGTGGAATTTTGGTTGCTTGTAAAGAGCAATTAATAGAGATTAATAGATTAATAGACATTAATAGATTAATAGAGAGCTATTAATACACACTGAAGCAGACAAAGAACAGCAAAATGATCAGAGAAAGGAAAGAATATCATGCAAGAGAGTAAAGAGGCTTGGCTTGTTTGGTTTAGCAAAGCACAGATGGAAGGAGGGATATGATTGTACTTGATAAATATCAAGACAAGGGAAATACCACGCTGGGATTTATTTAATCTGAGACTGAGTTTGCACACAGAAAATTTTTATAAAACTGGCTATAAGCATATTTAGGATTGAAGTTGTAAAATGTTTTTAAATATGAGATACTCCAGTTGTGAAGGACAAGAAGCAATGAGTACAAATTGAAATACAGAAAGTTCCATTTAAACAGAAGAAAAAAAAATATTGTCAGGGTAGGTGAACAGCATTCCACTCTAACCTCTGGTGGAGTAGAACTGGATAGTTACATGTGTATTCACCAAAGAAATTCAAGTGTACTCAGAAATAGATCACATGGTTTTGAGTATTTTTTAAGGGGTTGTCTTGGTTCAAGACTAGGCAGAACAAATCAAAACACAACTCCCATCTATGTCAAACAGACACTTGATACTGAAACCAGTTGTCATGTCTTTAAAGACTGTCCAGAACAGGTAATACCATGTTTTGCTTTTTCATGAATTTGATTTGTAAAAATACTCCTTCTTTGTTTATTTTTAATTTAGTAGAATAAAATAAAGGAAAAATATTTTCTGAAAGAATCCAAGTATTTTTTTGGAATTTTTTTTTTTTTTTACTATTTCTTTTTACAACTGCAGATTGCTGACAAGTGTCCATTTTATGAAAAGGACCAGAGCAAGGAAACTTCTCATCTTTCTCCTTTATTACCTTTTGAGAGGTAACACTGTAGACATTGAAACAAAGAAAAAGAAATCCCTAGGATGCCTTTTCTGAAGAAGATCAAGGCTTATCTTAAAAAAACCGAGGCTGTTGAAAATGTAGTAATTTTGTCAATCTATCTAAGTTTTACAAAAGTTTCATTCTAGTATATTAGGAAGAAAATGGTGCTGTTCATTCCTTTATGCACATGAACAGATGAAGAGTGTGTGTGTGTGCACATATACATATACATATACATACACATATACATATACATACACATACACATACACATACACATACACATACACATACACATACACATATTCATATACATTAAAAAGTAAACTTTATATATAAGAAGTAATTATTAAAGAAGGTAATATCTTATTTTTTCATTACAAGAATATTTTGTTCTAAGTTATCAAAAAGAATGATAAACCCATCCATATGACTTAGAGTGCACATCATGCAGCACACTGAGGTTGCGTGTCAGAGAGTTTTACCAATACTCCAGATTCTTGTATGGTCAGGCAGATCAAGTGGATCATGCATTCACAGTTTTGCCCAGGGCAGAAAAGAGTCCTGGTGCAAAAAGGAAGAAATGCATGCAAGGAAGCAAAGATGTAATACACAGCTTTTTCTTTTCAATTTTTCCTCCTGCCATTGACATCATCTGTTTTAGGACTACGACCCTGTGAATGTTTGCCACGAATCCTTCTGATCATGTTTTCCTCCCCAGCACTAGATACTCATAACTTAATTTCTTCTGCTCTGGCTACAACTAGGTATCATTTTTTTTTCCTATAGAGCTCAGCTGATTTTGTTGATGTTTCTCAGACATAGTCATAGGTTCAGTATTTGCTTCACTGTAAGCTTAGTACAAGGTAGATGATGTGAAGGCAGAGTTAGGTTTTCTTCCAAAGGACCAAGATTTAAAACAAAATATTTATTTTCATGAATAATCTTGATGACTTCAATATAAGAGCTTGGGACAAAACTTCTTCAGAATCAGATCTAGGTGGTTTTTTTTGGTGATGGGGGTGTTTTCGTTGTTCATTTTTGTTTTGTTTTTGGGTTTTTTTGGTTTTTTTTTGTAGTTCTGGAGATACTTCCCATGTGGGGATCTGACTACACTGTTAATTTACAAGGGTTTTATTTTTTATATTATGCTTTTTTGCCCTACTCACTGAATTAAGAAACCCTTTGTAGCAGCTCTGCGTTCTAATTTATGATTTAGGTAGTCTGTATTTATTGCTCAGTTTACTTCATTCTAGGTCAACAGCTTTAATTAGAGTATTTTTAGCAAATCACGAAATACAAGTGCACATACACATGGAAATACATTAGCCAGTCCAACCCCAGCACTTAGTGCTACATCTCTTTGTTCCTCTATAAGCAGAAACAGTTGCTTTTTTGTAGACATTTGCCACCTTTTCTTGCACACACCATTTCTCTCTGTCACAGTTTTGGTTTTAATCTACTTTTATTTTCCCTGTAAAGGCATATTTCTTATTAGTAAAACTTAATGAAAAGTAGCCCTCAGTCATGGTTCTGCTCAAAAATTTGTAACTATAATAGAAAGCTAAACTGAACAAAATGCCTTCTCTACAATATTATATTCTTTCAATGTATAGCAATGGACTAGAGCTGAATTAGGGTGCATATAGTTCTAAGTCAAATGTTAGGGTAGGATATAGGAATTAAAATTTTGGCATGAAAAAGTAGAACAATTGGAAATGATTTACTAATGCGTAATGGAGTTTTTTTTTTTTGTTACTAGACTTTGCCAGTTGAGACATGTTTAGAAGGTCATATGTGTGGGCTGAGGGAAAAAAAAAATCAGTTCAGCAATAGAGATTGTGGTCCTTGAGGAGATCCTGGGCTGGAGAATAAAATTTTTTTATTCTAATGCATCCATGATTATTTTTCAAGTGGAGGCCAATTTCTGCTAGTCCAAGGTTCTGATAAATCTTCAGTTCCTATGCTGATGGTGTTGCAGGCAGGGCTATCTTAAACAAAATTCAGGCTGTTAGAACACTGCAATTTTTGTAAGGAATCAGAAGTTCTTATCCACAGCTCAGGTTTTTCTAGTACTCAGATCTTGTTGCACCCATGTTCTGCCATCCACAGGTCCCATCAAGGCATGTAGCAAAGCAGGACTGCAATTCCCATACTGATGGTCTGGGAGATGCTGTACAGGTAATGTTTGGTATGAGGCTGGAATCAGTTTGACAGGGGCTTAGAAGAAGTTTAAGTGGAGGACAAATTACCACTGGTTTCCAGCAACAGTTAACACTGATCTTTATAGCATCTTTATAGCAAAAAAATATACATTCTGGAACTGCACTTTATATATTCTGCATGACAAGTGATAAAATTATTAATTATTTCTATCAGGCTTCATTTTCCCCTGCTTTTTAGTTAATATTACAAAGCCTGATGTAATTACCCATTTGGCAGCTCTCCTTGTCAGTCAGCTGCTGATTCATAAGCCAGTCAAACAATATATTACACACCAGAGCATCTGTGAGGACTTTGCTGGCACAGGGCTGGCATTGGATTAGGTTTTCAAGGGTATTTCAGCAGAATCAGATCTATCTACAGGGTTCCTGTGCCAGTCCTGTGCTCTACACAGAGCTGTAGGATTAGAGGCTGAACTTCTCTTGTTGCCCAAAATGACCCATATGCCATTTTTTTCCAGAAAACAGACAGCTGTGCTTCTTTCGGCATAAGTTTGTCATGGCAGGAAATATGTCAGGTGCCAATTTTGCAGCTCTTTTGGGGATATCTACAGGTAATGTGGAAACCTGCTGGTTCAGTTTGAAGGCATTTAGTTGCCTTGTTTCCTGTGGTTTAATAGCCATTACGTATTTGAGGGTCTGCTTCCCTGCAAATACCGGCAGAAATGTGTAAATCATTATCACATCAGGGCCAGGGAGAAATATTATCATATTTTCATGTATTTATGTTTTCATGTTTTTATATTTCATATTTTCATATTTCTACTGCCGAGAAAAAGCTAGGAAAAAAAAAAATTCTGAGCTCCAGTATTGGCACACTGAAGTTCCCTCCTCAGTATCTTTGTCTCCTTGATGCACTTCTCTACTGCAGCTCTTCTCTTCAAGCAGCTCTGTGAGTCTCTGCCACTGATCAGTCTTGCTGCGTGTGTTTTGTCCTCCCAGGTAATTAAACTATGTCCGAATAAACAAGGGACACTGCTGAGGCCTAGATCTAGGCTAAAAAAGGTAATTGTTTTCATGTTATGAGGGTTGTTCCCTTTTACATTTTAGCAGATTTAACTTCAATGTATGTGAAAAATATTAACTAATGAGTATTTTTACAATTGTAGGAGTATAGCTTTACAAATGATATTTGAAATGATAACTTATTTCCTGATCATTTTACTAGTTGTGTAGGAATTGAGAGGTGTTAAACAGTTACTCAGATTAATGTGTAAATAGATGACCTCTTTTTGCAAAATTATTTTTCAGGATTTTTCATGGTTGTTTGTCAATAAAATAATAAAATTTTCATATATATATATATATATATATATATATATATACACACACACACTCAAAGAGATGTAGGAATAATAACTGGAATTACTTTGATTGGGGGAAGGAGAAATGCTTGTCCAGAAGTTAAATACAACTTATTCTGAAATCAGGAAAATCCAAGGATAATTTTCCATGTTTTATTAATCATTAGCTCAAGAAGAAAGAAGCGCCAGAATCCCACAGAGAAGAGTGTTGTTCTGTTAATTCTAGACAGAGTGCAAACAGAAAATATTGAAAATCTTGGTAGGATATAATTTATTTATTTTTCTCTTTTTTATAAACAAATGTCTGAAAACAAAATTGCTAACATTCAATTATTATTACTATTATTATTAATAATAACAGTGTTATTGTTATTGTTATTGTTATTGTTATTGTTATTGTTATTGTTATTGTTGTTATTAATTTTACATGCCACAGAGCATCTGAAACCTGGAGGTCATATCTCTGTAGAAAAAGGACAGCCCTTAGACACACCATGCAAACCATATGACAGAGGTAATTTTAGCATAAATATTAAAATTGTAGGTATTACCTTTGAATTGTAGTAGCAGGTGTTAATCCCACACACTGTATCTGAAAACAAAACATCTCTTGAAAACCAAGACCGTTTCTTAAGAGGATGCTGAAGCTTCCTGTACAGCACTCTTCATCTCTTTATGATGCTGTTTAGCAGTAGTGGGTGTAAAAGCATTCATTTAGATTAATGTTACCAAGGTTAGCACTCCATTGATATGAATGGAGAAAGTCACGTTGAGTCCTCCAGATATGACAGGACTCATGGGTTATAAATATAATGGCTGCAGAATGATGAAGGGCTGGATGGACTGACTTAGATCTCAGAAGTTGTGCTATTCTGTCACATGCATGTCAGCAAATTTTTACAGGACACCTGGACTCTATCACACAGCTTTTTTAATGCTAGAGGAGTAACTGACAGGGGATTAAGATTTTCTTCCCACTGGAAAACTCTCCATTACTGAAGCAGGTCATAATTAAATCCAAATGGCATTCCTATTCTCTCTCCAGGAAGAAACTGATATCCTGACTCTGCTGTTCACTTCTTGCTCAAGTGAACAGTGTCTATGAGCTGCTCCAAACCAGTCCATTATGGCTCTGGGCATTGATGAATTCTGGTCTCTGTGGTACTGGAGTTCTTTGTTTGCTGTGGCCTGAAATTTAGATAAATTCAGTTTACAAATCATTGGAAGAATTTGGTGCTGTGAAGTTGTGCAAAATAGTGGCAATAGCAATTGAACATGTGCTTGTATTCCAGTATTATAACTGAGACAGTGAATCAAACTCTTATGTATATGAGCAAGAACAGATCAATCAGCATGATCCTCTCTCTGAATGTAAAATATCTGAGAAATATGTGTCAAAGTTTTCCTCTCATTGATGTCAAAGAAAAGAGGAAGTATCATCGAAGTTCCAAAGACATAGTTCCTTTCATTACTGGACTGAGCACTGTAATCTATATATATTTTTTCCCACATAAAGCTTAAAAAGTGTTGAAATGTCTCACAGCAAATGATCATGACCCAAACATTAGAAATCCAGATAAGAAATGAATTGCACGTGTCTAGCAGTGAGGGTTACTACCATCTGGAGCACCTTAGTTCATGATTACTTCTTAGATTACCAATTACTTCCAGTACTGAAACCAAGTTAAATCCACCTTTGATTGAAATCCTTGAATTTTTCTTGCCTTCCTCTTCCTGCATGTGAAAATCATTGGTTTACTGTTGATGCATTAAAAAAATCCTTTCCATCAAGCCAGATTCTGCAAAATTTATGAGAAGAAATAGTGTTTCATATGCACACCTCTTCTGCTTTTAAAAATAAATCTGATTCCAAACAGCATAATACTAAATTATTTGCCTAATCCCAGTATGTAATATGTTAGAAGGAGTGAAATTTAAAATGCAAACAGTTTTGTCGCATGGGAAAATGGAACCTGCTTTTAAACTGACGAGTTTGGTCCTACATGGTTACGAAGAGTAACCCTTGCTATAGAGTGCTCTCATTCCTTTTAGCATTGCTATTTCATCTTACCCTCAGCAGGCTTTTCAGTTCAGCTACAACGTCTGTCATGAGTTGAACTTTAGGTGCTATAGTTGGGCTTTACCTTGTAGAATATGTTTCTGCCTGCTTCTGTACTGCTTTTGGCCTGACACTTTTAATTGATGGTCTTGTTTTCACTTTGCCATTTCATTATTCTGCTAATTAGCCTTTCTTCTTACCTAGGGGGATCTTTTTGCTTTATTGATACTCCATTCACAGCAAAGCTCAGCTGAAGTGTTTTCTTCTTTGCCAATGCCCAGTCATTTTATTATTTCCTTTCTGAGATTTTGCTGTGTTTTTCACATGTAAAGAAATAATGTGCCTTTGTCTTTTATGCCTCTTGCAAATCATTGATGAACTCCAGTCAGAAGAGTGGGGGCGCTTTATGACCATGAAGCTAAGCTTGTTACTTTGTTGTTGCTTTTTCTCATGTTCTCTGACAAACCAAGATTTTTTATTGAGATCTGTTCTTGTGAATCCTATTTCAGGACTAAATTTGTTATGTTGTATTTGGATATTCCTGGAAAGTGCTTAATGATACATTTTAGAATCTGCTGTCAAAATGCAAACACGTTTTTTTATGCATTTTTTCAGCATTATATACCAAATGTAGAAAAGCCATTTCTAACACTTGAATTCAAGAGGCATATGCTTTTTGCTCTTTTGGCACAAACATTATGTTTAGATACAACAGAAGAAAAAATAAAATAAGGAGCCGGTGGTAGATTCCAAAGAAAGTTTAAGTAGTGGTTTCTGATTAAGTCTTGGGAGTTTTGCTTCACATTTATTTTTGATGTCATTGACTCATTAACTGTTACACTAACATTAGCAATGCATTCCAATGCGGCTTGAAGGAAGGTGAGCTATCTTCTTTGCCATTATCATTGATTTCCATGCACAAGCAGGAGTGTTGCTGAATCAAAACCTGTTCGTGCAAGCTTCCTTATTATTTTCTCCTTCTTGGGAGCATATTATTAGCTATATTTCTAGTGCACATGGCCTGCTGATATTCCTCACAAGAAATTCACTTTTCATACATAAGACGCAAACCAATGGTCATGGGCATCAATAGGAGATACTGTCTTTATTTTGACGGACTTTGGTTCATCCTTTGGATTAGGTCCTGATTGCCCTAAAACTGTATTGTCTTTGTTTCCATTTTGTTTAATCTCTATAACAAAAGAAAAAAGAGAACATTCTCAATGCTGCTGTTCTTATTAAAAGACATGCTTCACACTTCATCCTGCTTTCCATGGCTTCTGCTGGGATATTCCATTTTGTTTGCTTCTTACTTGTTGGAGTTCTGTGGGTGTGAATAGTAACAAATCTGGTACTCGTTACTTGGTTGGTGATAGTTGAATTCTTGTAGGTGAAGTGGAGAAATTATGCCAGCCATTGTGGCACTATAGGCCAGCTTCTGACAATTGGTCCAGCAATGTCAGCTTTGAAAGTAAATACACATTTATAGGCCTCGAGAGGGAAATTCCTGAACAAAATTATTCCACAGATCATAATGACATTCCATTTTTCCTGTAGAGTGCTTCCCTTTCCTGATCTATTTCTGTATTCTTTGTTTCACCACCAGGATGCATATTTTAAAACCAGATTTGTAACAGTCTCCAGGACACTGTCTACATTCTCCATAGAATAAATTTACACCTGTCTTCCAGGCAATTTTTTTTTTTTTGTGCTCTCTGTAAAAATATTTGAGCAGGTGCTTCCTTCTTTTTCCACCACATCTCTTCAAGGCAGTTATTGTTTGTTTCTTCTGTCCTTGATTTGCATTTCTCTTTGGAGATTTACCAAACCAATGCAGTACAATCTAACATCAATAGTTCCCTAGTTCTCCTTTCTTTCAGTTTTTCCATTGGAAAGACATGATGGTGGGTTTCCCAGCTCATCTCATTTCACATGATTAATTAAGTAATCTAGAATATATGCATATTTTTTAATGAAATGTTAGAAAGTTTAAATGTTTTTGTCTCCCCTGCATGTCTAAAATGCTCCAGAGATGGACAGCATTGTTGCTGATTCAACACACATGATGGTTTTGTACGACTAAATTTCTTTCCCTTTGAAATCCATTAGGACTTTACTGATGAGTTCAGACATAGAGGTGTTTTAGAGGTGTTTTTTTTAAAAGCACATGAGGAGGAGGAGGAGGAGGAGGAGGCAGAGGAGGAGGCAGAGGAGGAGGAGGAGGGAATGGTGCTTCACTGAACATGTTGTACAGCCCCTGGTGCTCAGCTCCAGGAGCAGCCCTTACAGGTGGGTGGGTGGCTCCTGGGGCTGTCCCCTGCAGAACTGCTGTATGCACTGGTGAGTACATTTGAATTTTAAAGGCGTCAAGGGGAGGACTAAGGCATGAAATTATTCCATAAATCAACTCCAAGAATCTGGTTACACACCACAGAGTTACTGACTTAGCAGTTTTATCTAAACCATTGATTCTTGAGAGCTTTAAGGATAATTTGCTTAAATCAAGGTTACCTTAATTGTGGAAACTTGATTAATTACTGCACTATTTCAGCTTTCTTGAAACATATTAATCCTAATAGAGGCACCGAAGTACCAAAGCTTTGACAAATACCTAGTGTTGTGTATACAGCACATAATTTATGATATTGAGATCGTAGCTGTTACATTTAGAGACACTTTGTTTTCACCAAGAGTTACTGGAACATTTTATATAGTTGTTTGTGTCTGGCCTAGAAATATATATAACATATGAAATATAATACAATCACATACTCAGGAATATGTTGTGCACTGCTTGCAGAAATGAAGCACAAAATGGGCAAGAAAGAACTAAAGTTGACTTTGATTGGAATGTAGGCGACTAGTGTAGATCTGTTCTTCATGTAGTTTAAACAAAGTGGAAAAGCAATTTATAACTAAATACAGTACTGTGTGTACTGCTCTGAAATTGCAAAATAGAGCTGCTAGGTTCTGAAGTTCATCTTAAATTGTACAGTACTCTTTGTCTCCTACTCATTTCACTTAATCCCTTCTCCCAAGGGATCAGGTGGCTCAGGTCCTTAACAATGAAATCTGACACTTTTCCAGTTTCTGGCATTTTTTTCTTTTTGGTGACACATTGAAAGCATCGTAGAACTGTGCTTTAGTTCTGGATTGTCATTCAAAAGAAGAAATTGTTAAGCAAGTAAATGCTTTATAAATATTCAGTATTAATATTTTCCTCCTCTCTCTTAAATTTCCTTCAGTGGTTAAAACTGGCAGGTTAATATTCCCCCTGAAAGTCTGTCACACAGCTCCTGTCATACATGACATCACATTTCAGTGAGATGGTTACCTTCAGCATTCAGATTCAGAAATGTCTGTTCTAGCTGCCAGCTTGAGCAAACAAATTTAATAGTTTTCTATTGACAAGCCTTTCCTTGGTTGTTAACTTTTTGACTGTTTGGCTGTATATAATGGGCATCAGTTTTCATAGCTGCTCACCATTTTACTGGCTTGAAAGACAGAAACATTTGGGTTTTCAGCAGGAGCTGAGCAGCCAAAAGCAAAGCTTCAGAGGGGTAGGTACATGAGTGATAATAAATACATACATTCAGAGCAAATAACTTTATAGGGTAAATTTACAAAAGTGCACAGGTTTATAGATGAAAATCAGGAGACTAATGGACTTCAGATGCTTAGGCACATTTATCAGTCTCACTAAGCACCCACTTGAATCTCATAGCATCTAAATACCATTTAAAATACAGCCTTGAGCAATACTTGCTCATTTGATCCCCAGAATAAGTAGAGAGAGACTGAAGGCAGTTCTGTATCACTCGGATTATTGGAGGTCTGAGTGATTTTTAACCAGTCATGACTCTGTAGCTCCTTTACACACACTCCAGAGCTTGGGTGGCTGGTGGAGAGGGTGCTGCCTTTGTGCTGTGGAGAGCTTCATTGGAGAGTGCCAGCTCAAGGGTCCTTAGGGTTACTTGAAGCTGCTCTTCCTACAATAGAGATGAAATTCAAGACAAAATTCTGCTCACAAATGCTTAACACTCAAAAAGTAGCAAGAGCCAGCACCATGTGTGGTTATATAATCTTTATATGCTTGGTTCTACAAGAAATTATGATTTTACAAAGATGTAGGCTCAGGCTTACAGTATTGGTATTAGTATTAGTATTGGTATTGGTATTGGTATTAGTATTAGCATTAGTATTGCCAGTATCTAAATTTCATGTTATGAAAATATCATGCAGTTACCATGTTTGCAGATTGTATGGAAGAAAAGTTCTCTCCCTCTTTTCAGTTTTATTACATGACTCAAGAAATGGGTTCACTAGTAAAGCTAAATTGCAATTAAGACTATGAAGGGCTTCCATCTAGTTAGGCATTTTTAGAAAATAATTTGGAATAGGGAAACCTGTCCTGAAATCAATGACCTAAATCATCTGAGACTTAAGAAATAACAAGGGAATGGAAAGTAGATTTTGTTAGGCCTTATTTGGAGCCTACTTTTCTTCCTTCTTCATGTCCATGTTTGTGTGTGACCCTGACAGTCAGATAGAGATCCTTGGAGAAAAGGGCATCCATCTGCTCTGCTCCTTGCTAAGATCAAAGTTCCAGGCAGTCTCCTAACATGGGATTATAGGGTTCTGCTTGGATTTCATTTTGTGTGTAAGTGCACTACTAAAAAATCAGCAGTGTCTACATTTAATTTAAGCACATATATAATTTTTAATTTTAGTATAGGTATAATAATGTTCACATGGAGTGTGCAGAAATGCAACTTATAGATTAGTGCTTTTAAGATAATACAGAATTTAATAAAATATAGAGGGTAGTTATTTAACAAAAAAATCAAATTTAATTTAGATATTTTAAACTATATTTTAAATTAAATTTTAGAGACTGAGACTTCAACTTAAATAATGCTTAATCATCTTGAATATTGAGTCTTAAGTGTTAGATGTATGATTCATGGCACCACACAGAAGTTAAATCTGTGCCGTGCTCCTTTTATAGATGTCCCAACTATAGCAAAATCACACATAATTGACTGAATGATGGAATATATTGCAAATTTTTCATTCCAGTATTTAATCAGGAATTTAATTCTACAGGGTAAACAACCTAACACTTCAGCTCTCTAAAGATTATAAGGTTCATTCTTTCATTGTACACAAATATGTGGGTGTGAATGACAGACTCCTACCATCAAGAGTCTTCCAAAATTCTGTATATTATGGTATGTGGGAGGTATTTTTTGTGATGATACAGAAAGAAAACTTGCTACATAAATAACTGTGAGCCTTTCAAGACAATGAAAAATAATAATTCTTTCTGTGTGCTTTGGGATAATGTTGCAAGTGCTATGTTAGCCTGAAATGTTAGACATCTTCCATGTGGGGAATGCTTTCTCCAAACAGACATTTCAGTTTCTGTTCCCTATACATCTTAGCTGGGACTTCTTTCATCCCTTTTTGGTTTTTCCTTCATTTAGGATTTCACATTATGCTTATCACTGCAGGCTCTTCTGAGTCCCTTTGACTGCCCCCAGGCTGTCTGCCACCTGTGGTTGCAGTTGTTTAAGAGCCAATCCTTCAGTTAAAGGGGGTGTGTTCGTAAGAGAAACATTCCCCATATCCAGACCAATGTACATGGGGTTGAAATCTGTCTTTGCTCAATGCCTGTGGGCTCTGGAGTTCTTGTGTCTGTCAGGCAGAATGGTAGAGTGTGAATTTCCAGCACAGAACCTGCCCCTAACTAACCCCTGGCATGAATATTCTTCCTAGTAAAAGCAAGATAGATTGTCCCATTTTCTGACAGTGTTCCCTACCACAGTAGCAGTCTCATTCTCACTGTGGAACACTCTGCAGTCTCTTCCTTTCTCAGGCAAGCCTGAAAACATGATTTTTAGCAAAAATGCTGAAGACAATTGAGTGTTGGGGGAATCATCCTCCAGGACATAAGCACTCTCAAGCCAAAGGGAGGGAACAGTTTGGGCATCCTGAACAGCAATCCTTTCCAACAGACAGAGATATTTTATTTATGAAGAATAGTAGTCATGCGTGACAGTTTAAGCATTTAGTAATCAGCTTAACTCAAATTCTAGGACATTTGAACAACTTGCCATGCCACTCATTCCCCAGTGAGCCATAAAGTTATAGAAGGAAAAAAAGGAAACTCCAAGCAAAAAATATGCTCAGCACCTTAGGTTTCCCAGAGTTCAGTATAAGTCTGAACCATTCAAAAACTGAAAATGGCCACAGGAAGGACATATCATTTAAATGAATAATCAGTATAAAACATACATGATGATATTTCTCAAAACAGTGTGACCAGGATTGTACATCTATACTCCTGGCATAGTTAAATCTAAATTTCCAATCAATAGTATAAAAAAGACACCTGAAATGTTAGAATATAGATTTATGAAGATCCATTTTCTCCCTTCCAGACCTCAAATGCTAGAAAGCTTTGACAGTGACAGTCTTATAAAATCCAGGACAGTTTAATGACAGACTTGGCAGTGCTTGGTTAACAGACTCACTGATCTGAAAGGTCTTTTCCAACCTAAATGATTCTATAATACCACATGGAAAAAATCTGAAAGAGCTATTCAGGAACCCATCTCCCAAACAACAATACAAGCAAATAAAAAGGTGACAAAACACAAGTCTGTCCTTCATTCTTTGAAGCACAGTGTAGGCTACACTGATATATATTTTCATGACCTTGGGAGCTGATTAGGTGAACTCTTTGTGCCTAGGAATGAACATTTACATGCTGAAAATATTCTAAGTAGTTTTAAGGGCAGAAGCACATTTATTCTTCCAACAAAAAAAGGAAAATGAAAAGAAGCACCACATTGTTCTGATGTGTACGCTATTCCAAATTTTGAAAATACTGATTGATTCAAGGTGTTTATCTTGATAATTGAAATCTCCATGGAGATTTTCCTGAGAGGATTTTCAACTTTAAAATTGAAACTGTCTGCCAAGAGGAAATCTCGTGGAAGTGAGTAGGAAATAACTTCAGAGAGGCAAAAATATTACTATAAAATTTATTGCAGTGGGAAATTAGACTGGACATGTGCCTGTTCACTCTGAAAACAGCTTGTGGAACTAGCAGGTTTTGTCTCTATGTTGTGTTTTCATACAACACATATGCTTACAAAACCAAGTCAAAGTATATAAACCAGATGCAATATTTCCTGCGACCAATCAAGGAAGTATAAAGTGAGAGCAAAAAGGAAGGTTTTAGTATTATTTCTGAGCAGTATTTTCAGATATCATAGAGATAAGCACATTTTAAAAAGTGCAAAATGTGTACGTCACCAGTTCCATATTGCTTGTTGCACACACTATGAGATTTGTGCATAGGTATCAAATTCAATGATGTCTACCTCATCTCAGCCTTTACATAAAACTTGGATAGGCACAGCAAATTGACAATAATTCAGACTATGCAATGCAGCCTGTAACAGCAGCATTGGTTCCAGGTTCAGTTTTGCAGAAGGAAGTTGGTAAGAGAGTATTGTATTGTATAAGCAGATGTGGTTTGTCACCTCATAAATATTTTTGTCTAAGTGGTACATTTCTTACTGTGTTACGCATAGCTATTTCACATTATACAAACTGATATGAAATTGTGGCACTGTCCCTTGAACTGTGACACCTTGCCTGCTGGCAGCTGCTATATGGGGAGAACGTGCACTTCTTGTAGCACAGGATATTTGTAATGATCCCTCCATGAGGGAGAGCAGCCTAAATTTCTCCATGCCAGCTAATCCTGTGAATGTGGAGAAAGTATGTGGAAGTAATTTGGGGGTGGTTTTGTTATGTCTGACATTGTATCTGGTTTGCAGCTTCTCAGTGGGCTTCTGTGAAGAACTCAAGGAAGGCAGAAAGTTTGTGCTCTCTGTGCCTGACCCAGATGCCCAAGAAACTACAAGAACTATTGCTACAGAAATGCAATCCCCAGGCACTATCATTTTTCCTGTCTGGAAAAAGTAAAATTTTTCTCCTCTTACAGTATCAAAGCAGACGGTTGCTCAATTTGCTAACTGATCCATTTCTGGAAAAACTGATCAGTTCCCTTACTCTTATTTTTCTACTGGGACTCTGGTGAGAGACTTTTTACAAGGGCATGTAGTGATAGAGGAAGGGTGAATGGCTTCCAACTGGAAGAAGGTAGATTTAGGTGAGCTGTAAGGAAGAAATTCATTATTTGATTGAGGTTATTATTGGAACCAGTAGCCAAAATTATAGGTGGTCCATCCCTGAAAGTGGTGTCAAGGACAAGCTGGATGGGCTTTTAGCAACCTGGTCCAGCAAGAGATGTCATCATGGAAGAGGGGTGGGACTAGATGGTCTCTTCCAACCCAAACCATCCTATAATTCTGTAACTTCTTAATTCTTTAAGGGAGCCTCCATTGCAGTGGAATGAGTGTAGCTGGCTCTGCTACATCCCCAAATCTTTCCTGCACATCTTAATCTCACACCACACTGGGAGCTTATGAAATCTTTAATGAGACCGATTTTGTGTTCATTGCAAGAGCAAAGGCAGTTCATGAGTATATACAGCTATGGATGTGTTCTGGCTTTCATCATTCAACTTGGAGGTTTTCCTTGTTGACTGTATATACATCAAAAACACATTACATGTTCATTGCGACATATAACACTGGGAGAGAAAGGGGCAGCCGGGGGAAAGCGTGTAAGTGCCAGCAGCACCCTCCAGCAAAAGCATCTCAAATGTTTCAGTCACTGTAATTCCAGGAAGTGAAATTTCAGTTTCTCTTATTGCTCAAAATAACTAAATATAGAAACAAATGAAGAAATCTGTCGCAGAGGGATGCTAACATGAAGGGCATCTTTTACACCTCAAAGCTTTATGACCCTGCCTGAATGGGTGTTAAAGGGATGTAAGTAGAAGCAGCATATGACAGATAATCCTTCAGTTTCCTTTGAGGTACAAAAGGTAAGCCTTAGAGGTGTGAAGTTGGTCTGTGTTGAAACAAAATCACAGTGAAATGTGAATAAAATGGAAATAAATGGAACATTCCCTAACCAGGATTTGCAGTGTCACCTGCAGCTCAGTAGACAGCCTGAACCATGGTCTTGGCAGGTACTTCTGCTTTAGGATGGCTCTCTGCTCCTGCTGCTACCCACAGAGCCTCTTAACAAGCAGAAGCTGTTAGCTGAGATAATGAGGCTGGAAAGGTGCAATGAAATCTCTTGTACACCAAAGTTTCTGCTGTAATTCTGGGTCTTTTCAGTTCATTGTGGCAAATATTATGGTAAAGGAAATAACAAATGCTTGCTGGATTCCTGTTTTTGGAAACTACTGGAAGATTTCCATTGCTTTGAACAAAGGTTTTGCTGGAAATTACAGAGAAGGATGTTGTCTTTGTTCTTTTTACACTGTTCTCAAAACCTAGACAGCCCTAAAACCTAGGAAAATTGCACACTTCTGCACACACCCCACCCTCTACATATTTCCCCAATAATTGATACTGGTAATTAATATAAGCTTTATCCTAGAGCTGTTTGGTCCAGTTGAAACTCCAATGTAACTTATGCTTTTGAAGTTATAAAAATGGTATTTTATTATGGATAACAAAAGCATTTTGCCAACTTTGCCACAATACTGGAGTAGATTAGGCCATTCTCAGCCACTCAATTAGTATGTTTTGTATGAAATTAATTTATATAGAAATTCTTATCCATTTTTATTTTTCCATGCTTCCTTCCACTTCTTATGTTATTTTAGCTGTTTCAAAAGAAAAGCTTCATTTAAGATGTTCTTAAAATGTTCTCAGTTAAACAAATGGTCAATGGCAGCTTGTTTCTCACAGTCTGCAAGGCTGGATTTTACTGTCTCAGAGATACTAACCTGGAAAGGTATTTCCTCATGAGAAGATATCCTGTAGAGCAAAAATATTGCTAATCTGCATACAGTGTGATTTACAGTACCTGTATATACACCAAAGAAGTGAAATTTTGCCAGATCTACTTGTATTTTTTAATCTAAGCAAGATATTAGAATGATGAATGATGTTGATGCTTCGTGCAGGTGCTTTATGATCTGTATAACAAACTTGCCTTGCCATAATGTGCATCAGACTATTTGATATGTTTGTTAAAGCATGAGTTCCTGAAGGCATAGGAATAGGAAAGCCTTCCAATTTTTATTTGAAGACATCTGAAAATCTCCTCTTGTGGCTACCAAAGAACCTCTGGAAAAATCTGTGTCATGCAGGTTCAAAAGTCAGAAAGAAAATAGATAGGAATGAAAATATACTTTTAAAATATCCAGAAAAAGAAAAGGATTGTTTTTAGTGCCTGACTTCAGATGTTTTATTGTTTAGAATTGCAGAAATAGTAATGTCTTTGTGAATTTTATTACAAAAAAAAATATAGTATCATTGAAGGGAAGGTTAAATATGTTTGAATTTGTTCTTTTTTTTTTATGATCTACATGTAAATCTATCATATGTCAGTGTTGAATTTCATATGCATTAAAAACTTTTTTGCCACTAAAAATCATAATTTCTAGTGAAAAATTTACTCTGATAACACTTCTTTAAAATATTAAAATTTAAAATCCACTACTTTTTGGAGCCAAAATTGACATTTGAAAATTGGTGGAGGACAACTCAGCAGTTATTTTAAACACTTTACCCTCGTTGACTTGCTAAATCAAGGTAAATTATAGTCAGCCCTAGACATGTTGATGAGCTTGTTGAGATTACAACCTACAAAAATCACAGGGTATTCCCTTCCATGTGCAGCTTCCAGCAGCAGTTTTAAAGCCATGAGGAGACACCAGATCTGAGCTCCTGCTGAGCATGAGGGTTTTAAATGGAGAATGTTGATGGCTAATTCCTAGGATGAAAATCTGTTTTCTAAATGTTTTTCTTAAATATTTCTGTCTGGAGCTGGCTGCTGGGAACAAGAGGAAACATAGATCTGATGGGAGTGGGTAATTGCTGCCTGGTTTTCTTACCTAAATACCCACTTTTACAGGACATTTCAAAGGGCATAAAATGCTCCCTCTTCAACCACAGGAACTTCTGGGGATGAATTCCATCTTTGCTAAAATGTGGTAGACACCCTCTGCAAGGACTTTAAATGACAATGGCCTCCTGAAAACATTACACAGTGCTATATATAAATATGGAACTCAGAATGTGCAATATTTTAGATATACACATTGCACTTTTGCTTTCATGAGTCTCCAATTCGTTCCTGTGACTTTCATGTGAACCATGTGGGTTCTGAATGAGGGAACAAATTGTTCTTTCTGTCATCTCCGTCATAGCCGTTGATATAATTGACACATTTTGGCCTTTTCCATGTCTTTGAATATTCTGTAATTTGTTGTATTTCACAGCCACCCTCTCCACTTCCTTCCACCACAAAAAAATCAATGCTACTGCATTTTAATCCTATTCACATGGCACAACAGATTAAGAACAATTCTGCTAACCCCATATTCTCTAATTATTTACAAACTATCAATTCCTGCATTCCAAACAACTTTCCAACCAACTTAATGGGATATTTTTCCTTATTGTGACTACATTAACCTGAGTGAATTTATTTCACAGTTCTAGCTGCAGAACAAACTAGGGCATATATACAATGATCTCTTTCTGTTTTATGTGTAAATACTGGCTTAATAATATCTTTATTTGCTCCAGCAATAGTTTGCAGTATGCAGATGGACACTGATCAGCCTGCACTCTGCAATCATACTGAAGGTGAAGGTGGAATCATGCTTGGAGGGCCGTGCAGTTCCAAAATCAGTGCCTTAAGGTCGGGGTAGCTCCTTTTGCAGTGTTTGACATGTGATATAGGAGCCACCCAGTCTTCCACAGTATTCTGCTCCACAGATGACACAATCACAATTCAGTACCATGGGATTTATTTTTCTCCCTGCAACAAAAAAGAATCGAGAAATCTGTGGTGAGCCTTTTTGTTAATACTGCAGTAATCTGGTGGATTAGCAGATGATTTATGCTGCCTTTGGATGCCCTTTTCACTGCTTACTCTGAGAAGGTCACAGCAGCTGATGTAGCTGCTTCTGTTGAGTTCACTGCCACCAGCTGCAAGGGCTTTTGTTTCATTTCCTTTTTTTGAAAGCAGGTGATTTGGGGTCAGAACTAAGGGAATAATAAGTTATTTACAGGGGTTTTTTCACAATAGCACTCTAATTACCTGATATCTGGTATTTATTTTCCATTATTACAGTGCAACGAACTAAACTGACAAAAAAAAAAAATACAATCTTTGATAATTCTGGAAGGAGAGGCTCCAGATTAATGCCCACAAAAGTATTCAGACTAGTGTGTGCAAACTTCTTTTCCTTTGAGGTGAAATTTGCACATCAATTTTGCAATGTTAGTTTAGTGCTTGGCAGTGGAGGATGAGCCCTGCAATTGCATTACTCTTTCTGGGCCTTTTCAGAAAAAAATATTGTCACCAAACCAGTATCTTTGAATATGGCTTTGGATTGATGCAAAGAAGCAGAAAAATTTCCTTGGAGTGATGTAGCAAGATATACAGAGAGTTTATTCCCTTTGTGTGCCATGAGAACAACTTTTCATTTTAGAACAGACTACTTTGTGATGCTGATATTGATGTAACTTTTTATACATATACATATACATATACATTATATTATATTATATTATATTATATTATATTATATTATATTATATTACATTATATTATATTATATTACTATATACATATATATAGTTATATATTGTTGAATTAAAGGGAAAATTCGTGTTTTGTTCATCATATAGTGGTGTCCAACCAGGTACTATGCACCTTTAACTTCCATTGTGACCATATGATGTACAGACTTGGATTTAATTGTGATGTTACCTTCAGTGTAAAGTAAGAGCTGATGCTTCCAGAAGAATAAATGTCCATATTTATGTCTATTTTATTGTATGGTTTTATTTATTTTGAAAACAGAAGTGCTATTTTTGACCTGTGTGAATCATCCAGTGTAGGTGGCAACAAAACTGTTTCCCATGTCAGTGTTGGAATGACCACTTTACACAAAGAGATTCTAGGAAAAGCCCAGGAATTGTATCTTTCTTCCCATAACTGTTTTCCCTACTGATAAACATTGAGAATCATTCATTATTTTAAAATATTTGGTTTGATGCTGTTTCTTTTTAGACTGGGTTGTAAAGCCCCTGTATTACAGTGAGAACCTCAAGCATTGCTAGGAGAGGGAGGGCTGCCAGAGCCTCCTAAAAATCCCAACAGCCAGGCTCTGATGTCTGTGCTGGTTTAGCTCCCACAAAGAGGGCAGCTGGTTTAGCCATGAGTTTTATGTTCCCATTCAGAGAGAGGAGGAAAAAATGAAAATATAATAAATGAGTTACATGGATATTCATGCTCTGGTGGAAGGAATTTTTCTGTGTCTCCTCTTTGTACCAAACCTTTTATGTACTGTCACACTACCATGTGTGGAAGAGATAACTTTTTAAATAATGTTCTGTTGTCCCAGAAACTAGGACATATGCTGTTGTCCTGCTACAAAGTCATAACTTATTTCTTCCTTCAAGAGGTTTTTTTCCCCATAATTGCCAATGATCTGTGCAAAGCCTAGTTTCAGTCAAATAAATTTTACTAAATAATTTGCCAAAAATTATAAAATTATTGTTCAACTTACTGTATAAAGTTTAAAGGGAAAAGTAAATAAACAACAAAATAGACATCATTTTTTAAAAAACTAAATTTCTTAATTTTTCAGCTTCTTTAACTATTGATAGAATCATATAATAGTTTTTGACCATACTATTTAAACCCTCCAGCAATTCTGAAACCATAAATATCATAACCAGTCATAATATTTATCAGTAACAATCCATGATTTTGAGAAACTAATCTTAAAATAAGTACTTCATAAATATTTTCTCATGTTAAATTATATAAAAAAATGCCATTTAAATAATATTCATACTAGCACAGTACTTGGTTTTGAGAAAAGATAGTATTTGTTTCTAGAAAAAGACAAGGACCTCAAAGTTCAGTGTACTAATTCAGATTTGTCTTTTAACTGTCCTTTATACCACTTCAGTGCTTTTCTTCTAAGAAAAAAAGTGTTTTTTCTTGCTGACTTAGGGAGAACATTTTTTTTTTTAATCTGAAAGTTTTAACGGAGATCCCAAGTTATTGCAATTTCAGGTTTTGGGTGTGTTTTTTTGTTTGTTTGTTTTGTTTTGTTTTGTTTTTTTTTGTTGTTTTTTTTTTTTTTTATGGAACTGCTAGAAGTTTTACTCAAAAAGGAAAGGTGGTACTAAGGAAGGCATTTCCAAACAAAATTAATGTGACCAGAGCTCACTGTCTTCCTGTCACTGACTGTAGCATTGAGAAGCATATAGTGCAAAACCAATAAATTCTAGGGAGATACTACAGTTGCTTTATATTATTTTCTAAATTTCTGTGGTTTAGGTCATATATTAAAAGCATGAAAAACAGAAACATGGGTTAAATTTTTGTCAAAAGCTAATGTATTGTAGAAGAATGACTATGCTCAGGGTCTCATTTCCCTCTTTCCTTACCAGTTTGTGCAGCTGCCCATGGATGGGAGTTCAGCTGTCAAACATTCCAGTGGTTGCACAGTAGTCTGACAAAAAAAATGGTTATTACAGAAGCAAGAAGAATATTTTACCTACTTTGGATGTTTTCTTCCCTACAACATTATTTTCTATGCTGCAATATGGATCTAAAACTTTTTCACTCCTGTGAAAATCAGGAACTATTTTTTCCCTCATTACCTATCATCAGAAATAACAGATTTTCTAATCTTTGACAAAATAGAGTGACCAAGGCATTTGAATTCTGGACAAGGGGTGGCATGGAGAAGCTTTTTAAAATTCTCTTCAAGGCTGGGTTTAGTATGCATGGACATTTTGTATTTCCACATCAGATTAATATTGAAAGGAACATTTGTTCTAGATGGCCTTTCCATAGAGTACTTTGGAACAGCTAATGTTGGAGCATAAAGAGCACAAAGACCAAGTGAATTTTGGGTCAGATGTAAGTGGGTTTTAGGATTTTCTCCTAAATCCTTTTCTTTATGAGGTTTTCTGTGAAAAAAACCTCCTGCTAGCGGTTATGTATGCCCACAGAAGAAACAAATGGAATACCCAATAAACAGCAAATTTAATTTTGTCCAAGTTTTTTTTTTTTTTTCCTGCTTTGTTAACCCATGTCAGTATCTGTTCCAAGGCCTTCTAGCAGGTAGGACTTTCTGCCCCCTCAGAGTGTTTCTGTGCAGGCAGGATGTGCTTTTGGGTCTGATGTGCACTCCAAGTTTTTCTGTGGCAGAACTGGCAGGAGGGAAATAACTCAGGCAGGATCTTACCAAGGTAATTCTTGTTCAAGTTTGGCTGTCGATGGACGTCACTGTCCCTGATGTTAGAGCTGTCTGGGACCTGCAGCCCAGACCATCATTAATCACTGCTGGACATGCAGAAGAAAGAGATAAGGTACTGGAGTTGCAGGGGTAAGGGTTCCTGTATAACGGGGTAATGGGAAAGAAAATGGGCAGAGAAAGATTGCAAGGAAGGCTTAAAGAAGTGCCAGCCTCATAACCTGTAAAAAGCAGAGGGGACTTCAATAGGAAGAGGTCAAATGGACTGGGGTCCAAGACAGCTGCACGGCTGAGTGCCCAGCCAAAGGAGAACTCTGGCAAGACTGTGACAATAAGATGAATATTGGCATCTTTCTCTGAATAGAAAAAGAAGCATGTGCTTCTAATTCTTTCACATAATCAATTCAAAACATATGCTTGATAACCATGGAGAACATTTGATGGAGTGTTTACAGAATAATAGGCAGAACAATTAAGATAACAGAACGCTGTGTGTCTCTGGAACTGCTCCTATTTCCCTCACTCCCCCTTTCTTTTATTCTGCTGGGGTTTTTTTTCGTTGTTTGGTTTTGTTTTTTTTTGGTGGTGGGGTTTTTTTTTGTGTTTTTGTTTTTGTTTTTTTGGGGGTTTTTTGTTTGTTTTTTTTTTTACCATTCTTAAAAGAGATTTTTGCTCTTCTGGCAGTTTGGTGTGATTTTAAATCTCGCAGAAGACTATTTTATTCACATGGACAATATATTTTCTATCTTTTACAAAGTTCTGCTGAATACCTGGGTTTGAACTTGAGCTTGGTTTCCCCCCCATTTCCCTGAATTCAGTGAAGTTTAAATTAAACACAAATTTTAAAAAATAGCAAGAAAATAAACAAAATGTATACAGTTTTGTAATACCTTTGGCTACTCGAAAATCCTGAAGTTCAAGCCCTAACCTGGGACTTTGTGACATTTCCCTTCATCTGAAAGACAGGAAAATGAGATTGAAGCTGATGCAGAGTTTATGATCCACCTGAGACTGATGTTATGGTATAAATATGTTTCTATGTCATCACAGGAGATCTTTGATACAATCTAAAATCTTTTTTTGTTTATGTTTACTTGGTTTTTGCTTTAGAAATATCAGTTCAGATACCTGCAGGTTTAGGACAATCAGCAACTTTTTATAAGGAGTTTGTCTCAAAAGAGAATAAACATTTTGATGTGCCTATAAATGTCTTCATATCATAGATGGCAGATGTTTTCTTTGGTGTGTGAGGAAACAGCCAGGAAAAGAGAGAAGGGTTGGACAAGCAGTTTAAGACAAATGTTTTTAAACTTTTAAAATATTTATCTACCAAGTAAAATTTAAAATAACTTTTATTTTTAGATTTTCTTCATTGAATGTATTTTGGGAATATTTCCACATGATAGCATTAATGAGACTATTTTTTTATTAAAGTTACTTCAATGGAATCTTTTGAAGGAACAGAAATTCCATCATGAATATTGCTTTTAGCATAGGATGTGAAGGCATTCAGTGGTACATATTTGAACTAATGTATAGCAACTATTAGAAATAATAAAAGTCTGCTTTATTATTAGAAATAATAAAATGCACAAGTGGTGTGTTATTTCATTTTTGCTTGCTCGGTACATTAATAAAAATGTTACCTGGTTATATTAAAGTACTTTATGACAGTGTTAGCTGGTTGGAGAATAATAACTTTTTTTAGTCCTTCAGTTTATAATCACAGCAAAACTCTAACTGAAATCCACTGTTATTTCATAGTTCTAAAGAATATTCATTTAGTCTGGAAGATCAGAATTAATGCCAAATAGCCTGGTTTGATTTGTCTATACGTGTCTAGGAGAACCATGGTGAGGGAGCCACAGAAAAAAAAACAGACTACAGCAGCTTTAGAGGAGCTGAGCTACAGCCCATGAACCACCGTGATGAAAGAAGTGAAAAGTTAAAAAGTTTTACTTTCTCAGAAGAAAATATATGCTTAAAATTCAGCTCTGTACTAGGTTTAGTTAAGCTGTGTGTTCAGGGTTGCTAAAGTGGCTGAGAAGGGCAATCTAATATTGCATTCATATGGAGGTTTGTTCATTGGGTTTTTCTTCATAAATAATGTGCATTTGGGCAAGTCAAAGTTCAGCTATCAGTACTTTCAGAAGTTAGAAAATGAAATTTTCACAGATTAGATTAAAAGGATAACTCAGGTAAAGTGAGTATTTTAATACAGGCAAGCACAAAGTACAACTGACACTTGTTTCTAGTGAAGTGCCATTATGATAAACTCAATAAATTATGGGTTAACTTTCATTAGTCCCCAGCCAAACATAAAAAAAGAAAAATAGGAAAATAAGTTGTAAACAGATGGAAATGCATTTTTGAATCACCTTACAAATTTACTTTGACCGTATGCAATATGGATGGAGTACTTTATATAGCAATATACATTTTTATAAAAGTTCAGATTATAATGGTGTTGGGTTTTAAACTTTGCTGGAAATTAAGAAACTCAATGCTCCCAACTCTTCTGTCTGTCCTAGCCCCTCCCCCAGGAAAAGGATAAGGGATGGGAAGGAGAATCCAAGTAAAACTTGTAAGATGAGACAAGAACAGTTTAATAATTGAAAATACAATAGAGCAATAATGGTAAATTAGAATAATAATGGTGGCAGTAAGAAGCAAAACCAAGTAATGCACAATGAAATTGCTGACCAATACCAGACTTGCCTTCCCAGCCCAAAATTGTCCCCCCTTCCAGGTAACTCCCCTCTATTTATATACTGAGCATGACATTTTATGGTGTGGAATGGCCCTTTGGTCAATTTGGGTCACCTGTCCTGGCTGTGCTCCCTCACAGGTTTTTTTTGGATCTTCAACGGCAGAGCATGAGACAAGAAAAGAATTAGGAGAAACACAACTTTGCAAAACTCAAGACATCAGTGTGTTATCAACACCATTCACATTCTGAATCCAAACCACAGCCCTGTAATCTCTACTGAGAAGAAATTAACTCTGTCTTAGTTGAAACTAGGACAAATGGTAAGGACAATTTTTTCACAACTGGAAATTTTAATGTTCCTTGTTCCTCAGATAATGCTCCTTAGATAGAGCTAAGGTTCTTTCAGTGACTTAATTTTTCCATTGTCATACCTTAGTACATGCAGTAAGACACTGCAGTATTTCTGAATTTTCCAAGAATGCAATTTTTACTGAAGTCATTGAAATATTACTGCAGTGATTTCACACTTGACAAATTAGCAGCCACATTCCCAGACCTAACTTGTGTTGAATGTGCATTACATTTGGGATTCTTCTCTTTTTTAATTAGTAAAATTTTCATACAGGAGAAGTAAACAAGAAACCTAGAGAGAAAAATAACACCTTATATTTCCAATAGCATGAAGCTATGTATAAATATGACATGATGCATCCACTTCCCCAGTGGAGCAAATATTTGTAATTGTCAGGATGATTGATGTTGAAGTAACAATCAGCTTTTCTTTGTTGCAATTTCAGAGAGAAGCCATAATTACGTGTGACAAATACTTTGGAATTGACCTGTCTTTAAAAACTTCCATAAGTAATCTCAGTGGGAGAGACACATGCTAAGAGATTATTTCAATTTGAAAAGGAAGAAATTTTTCTTTCACTGTTCACTGTACATTTGACAATAAATAATGGGGATTTCATTGTCACATTTTTAGATATTTACATAATGGTTAGAAATGTGATTGCAAAGAGAGACTACAAACACACTAATTTACTTGCTAAACTGTTCCATCAGGATTTTATTGAGCTTTTCCTATTTTTTGTAAAATATATGAAGTGATAGTTCAGTCTCAGGATTTTGCATAGGAAAAACTGTGTTTGTAATAAATATTTTTATTTGCACTTTTTTTTTGTCTTTCATTCCATAAAATCTTACATACTCTAAGTACCTTTTAATTTGAAATTTCCATCAGACTGCTCATTTTTAACTCAAACATGCATATGCGCATGGCACATTATCATCTTTGAATGACATACTTAATTTATAAATGAGACCCTGACTTGACTCAGATCAGATAAAAAATAGGAATATACTCTGCATCCACCCTGGAGATGGTCCAGCCCCCCTGCTCGAGCAGGGTTCCTTAGAGCTGGTTACTCAGGATCATGTCCGGATAGCTTTTGAGTATCTCCAGGGAGGGAGACTCCACAACCTCCCAGGGCAATCTGGGACAATGGTCAGTGACTTTTGCAGGGAAACAGTGTTCCTTCATGGTCTGACAGGCCCCTCTGTGTTTCAGGTTGGGCTTGTTGCCTCTTGATGTGTGGTGCTAAATATAGTGTTGCAGAAAATAAAAGCAGAAATGTAATCTCTGTTACACCTGTGACCTACAGATTAAAAAATGACAAAAAAGGCCAACTACTCACTGAAAACTTTGTAGTCTAAGTAAATTCCTCTCTGTTGTTGTTGTCAGTTGAAGGATTCCCTAAATAAATTTGTCCATGGGAAGTACTAGTGGTACGGCCTTTATTTCAAGAAACTTTTCCATCAAACTTGTTTTTTGACTCCAGTGCAACAAGATAAAAAATAAAATATAGGCTTCTTTTCTTATATATGGGAGAGTATCATAACTCTGCACATTCCATGGCCCCTGACTTTTTACATTCTAGGTGATATATCTTTAGTTTATGCAAAAGCTTATTGCTACACCCACTTCTCTAGCGATGTACTGCTTCTCACCAGCCTGTCTTTAGCACCTGCAGACTGATGTCAAATGCTTATTAGGTTTGTTTATGCCCACATCATACAGTAACAGGACAGTGGTGTTCTGTACTTTCTCTGTGTCTTTTGATTTCCTTGTTATATTCCAGCCCCCACCAGCAAGCTCCAACATACAAAAGCGGGCTGTGGATAAGATGCAGCCTTAAGTAAAATTGGCTTAATGTCAATTGCAAATTTACTTCCTGTTGTGTTTATCTCCAGGGATGGTGTCTGCACAGGACTGGGAGGGGTTTAATGCTGTATTTCAGGGTCTTGGTTCTGCTTTATTAGCTCTAAAGGGGTGTGATATATATAATAAAGAATGAAAGCCATTAGAACCCCACATTCTGTTGTCCATACTATTTTATGCAGTAGTTTATTGCCTGCACATTATCTTTCAGGAGGGTAGGAAGCATCATTGATTTTAACTTGAATTTTCTTTTATTCAGCTTAGAAAACAGACATTGCGAAAAAAAGCCCTCACAGCTTTACCTAAAATTCTTTCCTTTAAATGTCACAAATGACTGAGTCAGGCCCAAAATATAACCCTCTGTGGAAAATGGATGCAGAACCATAGTGTGAATATGGCTGTGGATGGAGTTTTACATAGACTTACTGAAATATTTAATTTAAAAAATAAGATGAATTCTGACACTATTGAAACCTCTGAGACAGCAGTATTTTACTGTTTCATAAGGACTGGTGAATGCAATTCACAAGTATCATTTTCATTTGTCCTAGATCTGCCAACCTCCCTTCTGCTAAGCCTTTATGTCATTACACTCCTATTCCTATCATAGCTGCAATCAAAATAACAGGGTAAAAAGTACTTTCCTAATTTGAACTAGACTTGATATTTTTTAAGCTCTCTTTTTATATTGGAAGTGTGTATTAGGTGTGAGCAAGAAGACGATTAGTGACAGGGATCTTACAAACAACTCACAGCACTGAGAGGAGTGAGACCAGTGGCTTAATTTCTTCAGAGTCCTATTCTGTGATGTGGCTCAGCCAAAATACTAGTGGGCCAAAAATTCTAGAGGGGTTTCCATTGTCTTTGGATGTTTCTTTCACTCTCAGTCTTAAATCTACATTAAAAACACTTTGAGAGGCTGTAAAGGCTTAAAGGTCACTCTTGCTTGTCTCAAACACAGTTACCACTGAAGGACTTTGCCACAAGATGGGCATAAAATGGAGGGAGAGGATAGTGCTGATGCCAGGTCTGGTGAGATTCTGGTTATCACATCCTGGGTAATGCATCCAGAAAAAAATTCCCACTGTGGCAAACTTTGTAAAGAAGATACTGCTCATCTACTACCACCAAAACCATCCCCTTAATTTAATTTAACCAACAGAGTAAGAGAAGTGTGCAGCCAATGATCATTTGTTCCTTTGATTGATAAAATGTATAAAAGGCAAAACAAATCAGAAGAAATGTGTATAATGAAGACTGGTTGATTAAAACAATTAAATGTGACCATTTTGTCCATTTGTTGGATGTCCTTAGGCTGTGATAATTCCACAGTGTATGTATCTACTTTACTATTTAATGCTAGATCATTTTAAAGAATGGATCTATCTATTGATGTTTATAGCAAGGTAAGGATTAAAATACTCTGCTTGACTGATTAGGGATTTTCTGTCTTATTGGAGATCTCTGAATATATTAAGTAAAATGAAAAACTGATTAAAATTCCCCTCTTATGTCTTCTCTAACCACTGAGTTTATCCTCTACTTTTCTCTTGTTTTGTGAGTCTAGTCCTTCTCTCATTTGCTTTTCTTCCTAGTATGTAACTAAAATGTTCCAGAAAACCTCTAGCTTTAAAAGTACTCGGCATTGGCTTAATACAGCAGCCAGGTAAGACATTGTCCAAGTTTATTGTAGGTTTGGTTTTCAGTCAGGAAGGGAGTCCACTACCTGCAGAAGTGGTTCCCTGTGGGGACAGGGCAGAAGCAATCAGCTGCCCAGTTTGGAAGATTGACACCTGGTTGGACCACTCAAAAGCTGGTTATGATTCTGTGGAAAAGTACATTTAAAGATCAACAAAGCCTGAGAAATCTTCTTAGCTTCTGGCCTTTGAGGAGATGGTTGGACAGGCCCAGGCTGGCCCTGTGTGGACAGCTTGGCTTGGCCTGCAGCTCACCATGTGGTTTGGCCGGGGTTTCTTCTGCCACTGGGTCATGCCACTGGGACTGTCTTGGCTCCGCTGAGACTGCTTGGCCAAGGTTCTCACGGCCACAGCTATGATGGCATGGCTGACAGATGAACTTTTTGTAGTCCAGGACCAGCATCAGGAGTGGCCAGCACTGGGGAAGGCCCTGAGGCTGGGAGTGGCCAGGGGTGGGAGTGGATGCCGCCATCCTGGATTGGGAGCAGCCACATGGCCGGGACTGCATGGCCGACATTGGTGCCACTGGGGCAGCGCCGTGCCATCATGGCTATCTCAGTATGACTTGCAATGGACTTTGTTTGCTTAGCCACTTTTAGCCAGACACGCTGTGCACAGAAAGACAAAAACAGCGGCAGCAGTTTTGTTTCTTTTCCTGGCACCTCACATGAAGGAAAGGCAAGGGCAGCAAGCTTGACTCACACAGTGCTGATGAGGTCCACATGGTCAGAAGCGAGAGACACAGCAATTCCTCGATTGTGGTGCTTGGATGAGATCAACCTTTCAACGCTGCAGAACTCTATAAAAACTGTTTCAGCTGATAAAGCCTGAGAACAAATAAACCTGTGAACACCAATTCTCTCCCGAATCAGGTAAAGGGTGAAGACATGTAGAGAAAACAACATGGAACTCTGAAGCTGGTGAAGAAGGAGTCCAATTCTAGATGGGGGGGATTTGAGGAGATGCCTTAGTCTTAGGCTGAAACCTTCTGATAAGGCTATAGAGAAGATATAATTGATACATCAAACTCTTTTTCCCTGTAACTCATAGAAATGCATTGGGGCGATGTAGCATTCTAACACCAGAATTGAAATAAGCAGATGTTGCAGTAGCTGTAATCCAGTGAGAAGCTTGAACAAAGAGAGATGAGAAACTCCCCCAGGGATGGAAGCAGAAAACCTGTTCCCAGAGATAAGAGAACTCTTGTTTCTGTACTAGCACAGCTCATCCTTTAAATTGTACCCCAATAAAGTGACATAGGCCATGAAAGCAGCTGTGGCAAAGCATCATGGCATGGGAGGGACTTTACACACTTGCAAACAGATTTTCCTTTCCTGGGTGGCTGATTTGCTGTGACACTGAAGCCAGGAGAGAACTGTTTCTTGTGAAGAAGTCTTCCTACATGACGAGAGAGACTCCTCTCCCTAAAAGAACTGAAGAAAGACTATTCTAGAGATGGTAAACTAATTGCAAGTCCAAAGTTTTGTCTCTTTACATCATCAGTGGGAAAGAAAAGAGGGTGGGAGGAGAAGGAGGAGAAATGTTCTGTAGGTTTATTCTGATTTTATTATATATTTTTAAAAAGTTTTGTTAATAAAGTTTTTTCTTTATACCCTTTAAAGTTTTCAGCCTGCTTTGCCCTCTACCTCCAGATCCATACCTCACAGCAGGAAATGAGTAAATAATATCTAGTGGGTACACTGGCATTTGACCAACATTAAACCCACTACAGCCATCAATTATGGCAGTGACATTAACCCCATTTTCTTTAACAAAGATATATGGGAAGTAGCAATCTATGGAATAAGACTGTCTTGTCACCTTCTTGTAGCATGCCATAGATTTTCAGCCCGTATTTAAAATCATTCTCTATTTATGTGGTGTCCCATCTTCAGGCAAGATACCTTGTCCCTATTAAAAGAGCTCAGAGGTGTTACTTTCTGGCACTGTAGGACTGACTCCTTCAGTGGTTTTTCTGGGAATAATTCTTCAAGGGATTTGTCTGACCACTGAGTATTGGTATAAATTAATCTTGCTTTGTTTTTTATATTTTATATGAAAACACCAGGAGAGCCCTAAAGATTCAGGAAGTTTTAATTATAGAATGATAGAATGGGCTGAGTTGGAAGTGGCCCATCAGGATCACGGAGTCCAGCTCGTGGCCTTGCACAGAGCACCCCAAGGGTCACAGCATGTGCCTGAGATTATTCCAAATGCTTCTTGAACTCTGTCAGGCTTGGTGCTGTGGCCTCTCCCTTGGAACTGAGGAGCCTGTTCCAGTGCCCAGACACCCTCTGGGTGAAAAACCTTTCCCTGATATCCCATCTAAACCTCCCTTGACTCAGCTTCGTGTCATTTCCTCAAGTTCTGTGACTGTTCATGAGGCTGAGGAGAAATTTGGTACTGTCAAAAAGTTTCAGGTTCAAGGACTGCGTCAGAATACCTGGAAAGTTCTTCCATGTGCTGTCACTGCACAGGTGTCACTGTACAGAGTATTGTCTCAATACCAATTTTTTATGGAAGAACACAATTTCTCCCCTGTGTTTTGTCCATTTCTATTCTGTTTGAAATCCAGAAATTTAAATTCAGAGTATACACTTTCCATGACATTGTTGTGGTTTTTTCCATCCATTGAATTGCTGGATTTCTTACTACTCAAACTTGCTTATTGCTCAAAGAACTGGCCATTTTCAAACTGTTTTGTAAGCTTCAGTATTACAGGATGGACTACTGTAGATAAGAAATTCTTAGACTTATCTTACTGGGATGTTGATACCATGGGATTATTTTGCTCTCCCTATCAAAACAGCATGGATTTTTTTTCACACTGTTCCTGTTTTTTTTTCCTTGTAAGTTCTTTAATTCACTGACAGTTTAAGTGATCAGTGTGACAAAAATTTGGTTTAACCACTGATTCTTATAAATGCTATAGGCTGAAGTAAAGCATCTTTTTAACAGCTCTTGGAGAACTGAGATTAAAAGCAATCAAAGAGTGCAGATATTTCTTGACTTGGGGGTATGTTTGAACACATGGAGCAGAAAAGGCTCATACAAATCTAGTTAGGCAAAGAGATTAGTTTCCACAAACCCACAAAAAGCGCTATAAATGAAACTGATATGTCTGAATTTGGAAGTTTCTTTGAAGTTTGTTTCATAAAATTGGTTTTCCACCCTACAGGGTATTTTCAACTGTCAACATTCCTGCACGATTTTATTTCCTGTCAGCACCATGATATCACTGCCAAGAATCAAGGGCATGCACTGGTGATGATCAGAAAGAGCTCAGCCGGAAAAGTCCCTGTGTTACAGGGCCTGGGCAGCTACTACCTGAGAACATGTGGATTAATGGTGGAAGCTTCATTGCTTCAGTGGCTGCCAGAGGAAAAAGTGATTTGGCGCCTAAAAACGCCAGAAAAGAATCTTATCCTTTCTTGGATGCATTTTCTTCTTTTTGAGCTGTAGAATGTCAGAAGAGTTAAAAGCAGACATAAAGATCAAAAATAGGTATGTACATGACTGTGTATACTCTTTTCAAGTTCTGTTGCATGATAGCAGTAGCAACCTGGTGTAGGATTATTAGTGTTAATATACATAACTACCTACATGTGCATTCCTTCTTTTCAAGAAGTTTTTTAGATCACTCCTACCAAAATAATTACATATATTTTTATATATATGTAATAAAAATCAAAATATTTTTTATTCCCTTGAACCCTAGGAACTTTGCTGCAGATTAGCTGTAATGAATCCATTACATCCTCTTTCTGCTTCTACCTACATCTTATTTTAGGTAGTATCTTAGGTTGGTCTCTGCATCTTGTGCTGGAAGAGTATTCCCCAACAGTTGAGGAAGGTAATTTGAACTGCTACCCATCAAGGACAGTGTGTGGAAGTTGCTCACACTCCTGAGAACTCCGGGGCACAGCATTGAACTGCTTCAAATCCCAGTCTCTTGATGCAGAAGTGTGACAGCAACTTAATTTGAAGGTTCCTATGTGAAATCGGGTAATATTTCCTTCTTTACTCTCTTATTGAAGCTCTTGGTTCTTCCAGTTGATATTTGACCTTGCCTTTTTTTCCTTTTTAAGGGAAAATGCCCAAAAGTTCATCTCCTTTACAGTTTCTGCATTCTTCCCTCCTGCATACACAGGAAAGGCTGAATCAGTGTCCACCAGAAAAATTTGCTTTTTATGCATATTTCTTGCCACAGACCAGACACTGTTGCTGCAGTACAAAACCAATTTCACCCTTGTCAGGTAAAATAATTTACTACTTAATTAAAAAGTAGCCCAATGTGGAGCTTCTAAATAAAACATGCAAATTACAATGCCATCCTTACCTTTAGGTTTTAGGACAAGGCCACTGCCCACCTTGAAAAATAATCTTTCTTCCTCATACTTGTCCTGATTTTTCAGTGTCCTAAAGTGAACACAGGATGGTACTGCTCTCAGCAAAACTATTTTTTGATTAATGTCAGTGCTAGTCAGTTCAAATCTGGGAGCCTAAAAAGAGGTTTTTAGTCTCAATCTCCCTGTTTAGAGGGGCTGAGATTGTAGGCAATAACAGCTGAAGCATTTTACTTCTCATTGCTGGACACATATTTTTCCATATCATTCTAGGGAAAAGCTGAATGACAGAGATCAGTATTTTTGCCGTTAATACTGTTCAAAAGAAGCAGAATTCTCTGAAGAGGTTTTTGAGGTCCCAAGTGGCTGATAAACCATATGGAAACGAATATAATGGAAACTTAGCTTTTTCAAAAAGCAGAAAGGAAACACACAGAAAAGCTGTTAAAAGAAGATTATAAAAATTTACAATAGTCTTAATAGAATTTATGATACTCTATTTTCCTCTACGCTTTATCTATATTATGGGAGACAATGTTTTTTATCTGGGATTGAATATAAACTGATTTCCAAAGTGTTATTTCCAAGAAGCTTTTACAATGTTGTAGGTCCCACGTAATGAATACATAAGATTTCCACACAGAGACATTAACATAATATGATGTTTGCCCAAGATCACTTTTTATACCCTAGTACAATGTTTCTATATGAGTCTGAGCAAGTCACAACATTTTTTGTTGTGCTCTGAACCGAAGGATACATCAGACAGGTTCTTCCAACCTGAATTACTGCTTTATTGTATGGTCCTATCTTCAGACAACTTGATTTTGCCAAAGCAGTCTAGCTCATTTTATGTGAGGTTGGATGGACACATGGTCCTGAATTGCAGATGTGATAAGACTTTGTGAAGGAGAATAAACTCTTTTTTATCCAAGCCAATAAAATATAAAAACTATATTTTACACTTCAACATTAAATTTTAATTTTTTTCCCAAACCCAGGCCTTATGAATTTTGTATTAATTCAATTTTTGAAAGTAATGTGGTATTTTTGTGCTTCACTGTTTCTATAAAATAGTGCAATGGTCTGGTGTTGCAAAGTAAATGTATATTTATGAACTAGTAATAGCAACTAATATAGTGGAAAGTCCTTGAGGAAATTAATAATTCTGTAACAGGTTTTTAATCATGGAAAGGGAAGAAGTCATAAGATTGCATATTGAATAAGGGTGATAAAACCCAGAAGTGGGTGTCTTCTCATTGGGTGAAAAAAGTCTGACCCCTGAATTGATTTGATTCACAGAATCAGAGAATGGTTCAGGTTGGAAGGGACCTCAGTGGTTCATCTGCTCCAGACTCCCTGCCCAAGCAGGGTCATGCCAGAGCACATGGCACAGGAGAGTGTCCTAATAATTCTTCAATATCTCCAGTGAGGGAGACTCCACACCTTCTCTGGGCGCTCTGTCCCAGTGCTCAGACACTGCCACAGTAAGGAACGTCTTCTTTATGTTCAAATGGAACTTTCTGTGCATCAGATCCTGCCTGTTACCTCTTACCCCTTTGGAGTTCTTGGAAAGAAATAGGAGGTAATGATGTAATCCAAACAATGTCCATGTGTCCAATGTCCATGGACCTAGATAGTGGACACACAGAGACCAGGGGGGATTTAAAGTTGATTTGACAAGTTCTTACCTTTTCTTTGCATCACTACCAAGCTTAGTGTTTCCTGATGGAAAAGTATTCTGGATTTAATAACTTAATGAGGTCTTCTCTCAACAAGAGTATCATGCCAACTGCTCAAAAGAGAACCAAAGTAAAACTTTCAGATAAATAATATTTTTCAGATAAATTCAGGTAATATTAGTTAAAAATATTTGTATGCAATTAAAACTCATGCACGGTTTCCATCTCTCTAAGATTTGATCCAATGTATTCATTCTGGGTGAAATTAGGCCTTCATTTACTCTCACAAAATACTAGCTCTCTGAAATTATTTTGCACTCATGTGAGAACAGATATTGGCCCACTCTTTGAAAACAATACAAAAAACCCCAAACCAATTATATATATGTATATATATATATATACTAAATATAGATTTTATTTATGTATGCAATCCATTACAATCTATTCCTTCTCCACTGACTGTTCTTGTGTATGCATACTGTACATTCTGAGGTTCTGGTTTACACAGGTTATGCATGGTATAAAATGTCATTCAAGCTGGTATGTGTGTATATTCATCTAAGTAATAACTATTGCTATATTATAATGTATATATATATGTGATATCAATACAGAAATAACTAATTTTAATAGAATGGTTTATGGTTTATACTCTTCGGTTTATGTTCTGTTAGTGTGATTTAACAAGTCAACAAAAATTGTGATAAGTTGTTCTTAACAGGCATGAAAAGCAATTATTATCATTTTACATATAGTGTAAAATATTCAGTCTTCTGTGACAGAAAAATGTGCACTATGTAGGCATGACAAAAAAAAAAATAAAATTTATGACCCCCACCTGAAGTGCTCCAGCTCTGGGATCCCCAACACAGGAAGGACATGGAGCTGCTGGAGTGAGCCCAGAGGGGGGACAGGACACCAAGATGATCCGAGGGCTGGAGATACTTCTCCTACAAGGATAGGGTGAGAGAATTGGGGTTGTTCAGTCTGGAAAGGAGAAGGCTTTGTTTTTTTTTTTACTGGAAGGCTAATTGTGGCCTTCCAGTACCTGAATAGAACGTACAGCAAGATAAAGACTTTTAACATGAGCATGTAGTGACAGGAAAAGGGAAATTTGTTCAAATTGAAAATGAGTAGGTTTAGATTGGATTTTAGGGAAAAGTTCTTTACTGCAGAGATTTTTAAGCACTAGAACAAGTTGCCCAGAGAAGTTGTGGATGTCCCTTCCCTGGGGCTCTGAGCAGTCTGGTCTAGTGGAAGGTGTCCTTGCCTATGTCAGTGGGGACTGGAACAAGATGACCTTTTAGGTCCCCTTCCAACCCAAATCATTGTATGATTCTATAAAAATATTGATCTGATTTTTTTGTTTTGATTTTTTTTCTTTTTTTTTTTTTTTTTTTGTTTATGCTCCAGTAACTTTATGAGAACAGCCAGGTTGTAAAATGCTTTTCTTGAACTGAAACTTCTGTCCTTGGTGGCCCTGTTCAGGTGCAGCTGCAGCTGCTGTCACTGTGAGCTTACAATGTATTGAAAGATTTTATTTTTCATATGGTGTGAAATCTGATAAAGGAGTACGTACATTTCTCTCAGAGAAAAAAGTAAGTTTTATATATGAATTTGTAGATCACGAGAATTACTTTAAATTTTAATGAAATCCATTAGGGTACCGACTGCAAAAGCTCTTTAAACCATTTTTCTGTACATTTGGAAAAGTATAAATAAATAGGTCTTTACTCTGTTTCTGTATTTTAGTTATTGAATAAAGTTTTCATAGGTAAAAATTTATGCAGGAAAATAAACTTATTTTGGAATAAGATGGCAAAACCTCAAAACATATCTTTACAAGTCAGACCAGAGGGGGATTGTTTATGTATATGCTGAGTGGAAAGAACATACAAGTGAGTTATTGCTGATAGGCAAATGGCTCAGCTTGTAAAACGGTAAAAGCAGAATTGTTCTCAATACAAAGTGCTGTAAGAACACTTGCAGGCAAATGTGCTTGATGCCATTCCTGAGGTAGATAATGACCCTGTAGTGGCCATGAATCTCCTGATAAGACAGGTCTAAACAGCTGAGCATGGCCTAGTTTATATTTGAAATGACTCAAGGCACTATTGCTTTAAACCTTTGACTCATTTCCAATGAAACTGTTTCCTACAGTTGTGCATGATCCTCTCCACTCTTCACCTTGTGCTTTCACTGATGGTCAAAATTTCATTGGCCTTTAGATATTGTCCAGGTTGAGCTGCTCAGAACAGAAAAGGATTCACTAGGAAATTATGTATATAAAGGAGTTTGAATTTCACAGGCTTTGAAACTGAGCTTTTTTCCAGCTTCCATATTTGCATAATTTAAAATAAATTAGGAAATTTTTTTTTAGGCAAAGAAGACATGTTGCACAGGTTAACATCTAGCAAGTGATTTTTTTTAACATTTTTATTTGGATATGGGCAAAAAACCATTGCAAAATTCTGCAAAAGACTGGAAAAGTAGAACATATTCTACTTTTATAAGTTTCTTTCTAGCATTTACATGCAGAGGGTCTATTCTTATGTAACCAGCCATACTAAAATGTTTGGCTTATTAGATGAGGGGGGGGAGCAATGGATATTGGCTACCTGGAATTTAGAAAAGTTTTCAATGCCATGTCCCATAAGATCCTCACAGAGAAGCTAAAATAGTGTGGAATAGAAATCTGAGTGGGAATTTTATTGACATACATAAATACTACAAGAGAGTATGCAGAGACTATGAACCCATTCTTGCTTGTGGTGCCTAGGGAAAGGACCAGAAGCAATGCACTAAAACAGAAACACAGGAGGTTTCATCTGAATATCAGGAAACATTCTTTTACTGTGAGGGTTGCTGAATAGCTGCATAGGTTACCCAGAGAGGTTGTGGAGCCTCCATCTGTGGATATTCTCAAAACATGTCTTGACACAGTCCTGGACAACTGCTTTTGTAGGGGGTTGGACCAGAAGTTCCTGCCGTCCTCAACCATTCAAAGTTTTTCTGTGATGCAGGAGTGAAAAAAATCCACCAGAACACCTGAGTACAGCCACATACACAAGCGTTGCCATTTCACATAACAGGAAAAGAATGGAAAGAACTCTCCTTAGAAGTTGTCTACATTTCAAATCTTTCAAAAGTAGAAAGAGTTGGTTGTTTTGGGTGTTTGTTGTTTTTTTTTTGTCTTTTTTTTTTTTAATGCAAAACTGATCCCCGTGGAGTTATAGTGCATATTAAAGCTAAGGTACATCATACATCTGAACTGATAAACACAGCAGAGGAGGAATGGAGCCTTCGTGTGTCCTAGACTTGCCCTAAATGAAGAGTTGTTTGTTCTACCTTTAAAAGCATCCATAAAAATTTTTCTTTAGATATCATGAAAGGTTTTGCTCATTCTTTGGGGGAGACTATGCTTTTCATAAACATGCTGGTAATTTCCATCATACCTCCCATGGTTCCTTAGCAGAATACTGCAACCTTTTTGACAATTCAGTCTTTCCCTTATGGCAGACAGCTACAAAAGTGTGATATACAAGAACATCTAAGAGAACCTTCACTATGAAAAATAGTTCCCAGATATGTTGCCAGACTCAAAAATGAAAAATAATAATTTGTTCCTCTGTTTCTTTAGAAAGCAATAACAAAAGGACAATGTATCTATATCCCCAAAAAGATAAGGTTTAGCCTTTTTTGAATCTGAAATGTCAAGTGAAGTATGAAGAATATTCAGCCACGTCTGTAATAAAAAGGAATTAAAAAGTCTAGCTTTGTTTGTTTTTAAGTGTGGTATGAAGAAACATATTTAGCAACCAGCCACAAGGCAGTAAAATTGATTTCTGGTTTATCTGGTGTAGCTCTGAGTCTCTCACTGAGCTGGGAAATAATTGATTGCTTGAAGCCTTGTAGCAGTAGTTAAAAATTGATAAATGCTAAAGTCAGCCCAGTGTTTTATAGATTCTCAAGAATTGTGGAGGCTCCATATTTCTTTCTCATCACCAGCTTTAGATCATGTGGTGAAATTTAAAAAACGCTTCATCTTACCCTTAGTAAATTATATCTGGCAAATCTAAGACCTTTTACTGTGGAATAGAACACAAAATCTTTAGTCACATAGCATTGATGAGTAACATATGAAACCAAGCATGTTTTTGCAGGTTAGCCTACTGGTTTAGATCAGCTGCTTAGATTGCAGTAAACACCTACAAAATGTCTATGTCTGTAATCAGAGTTTGTTAATATTTAGAAAAATTATTAGTATTGATAACTATAATGTTTGTAAATAAATAAAACTGCTGAACAAAATAAAGAAATAAACTACTGTAAAAATCACTATCAGGTCCCATTTGGCAAAGAAGTGCCTAAGTATAAAACAAGTTTCCTTTATTAATGCAGGAAGTTGGCTGCACTGATATATCAGGTGACTTTTATACTTGGGCCTACGTTCTGGTGTTATACGCACCTTAGTACAAATTATCCCAGCATAGTGGTGTTGCTTCCACATCAAATTAGTCAATAAATATCTTCGTTTCATAGTCCTCCACTAAAATAGGAAAAACAGTAAGTGAAAGAATTGATTGTTGAGGAAAATTTGACTACTAGTCCCTTAACTGAATAGAAAATACAGTGAGCAACAGAACTCAGCCTCTTACACTTCGATTTAGAGCTAAAGCTCAAATTATTTATTTGCTGACTATTTTGCTAAGCAATCAAAAATATTTTAAATAGTTTCCGTAAACTCAGCAACTCAGCACTTAACTTCAATATTGCTGGTTACATCTGGCATCAAACTGCAGTTTTCCTTTGCAGATGAACGAGACAGGTGATTAGCATCAAAATAGTCTGTTTATTCAAGAAAATCCTGCTTTCTAAGGCTGTGGGATGAAGTCGATCTTCAAGTCAGACCACCTCTTGCATGACAGAGTCCGTAACATATGCAATGCTTGTAGCAAACTCAGTGGCCTTAGGAACACTGCAGTGTATTGATATTTTTCTTGTCAGCATTATTAATATATTTTTAACAGCTAATGTGATGAAGACTGGAAACAATTACAATAATGATGGAATTAAATCCTTGTCCTCCACTCGCTCCTTCATTTCCTACTTTAGAACTGTTTTATCTACTGCGTTGAAAAAGAGGATAGAGAGGGAAAGAAATACAAGCAAACACAATCATATTCCGAAGGAGCTGCTTTCTCACCAAATCACATGACACCTTATAAACCCTAATTTAAATGTCCCTGGGGGGACTGATTTTATATTTTTTATCAGGTTCTTCTTCCCCCATTTCACCTCCAAATCACACTGGGGTATCTTCTGGAGCTCCATCAGGATTGTGGAATATGTGAGGTCTCAGGTTCCTCCTTTTCCTGAACTGTTTTCTAATTCAATTAGCTTCAGTACTCCAGTTTCAGTAGTGTTGGGAAAACAGATATTAAACACGCAGCTTTGCAGTTAAAAGTACTACAGTCTCCTCATGCAAATAAGTGCATGTGCATGGGTTTCATCAGTTTGTGCTAGGTGAGGTATTTTAATATAATCAGCATTACCTAGTCTCAAAGGCATGGTGATAGCTTGTCACCACAAGTTTCTTGCTGAAGAATGTTAAGGTTGCTTTTAGAAATGCATAATTCCACATGTATCAAATTAAATTAAGTTATATACATCAATGGAATACTTTCCAAAAGGCCAAGGAATTTTGCTTGGCCTAAACAGTTAGAATTAAGATGCTGAGAGATAAGATACACTCAACCTCTTTGGTCTTTGCATACCCTAATAAAATGTTTATTTGAACAGTTTTTAAACAAAAATCGCTTTAAACATGAGAATTTTGAATTATCAGAAATCTAGTCTTTTACCCAAATGAAACATTGTGTTGAGATGCTGTGCAAACCCTGCATGTAATTGATCTTCTTAATGTTATATCCCATTAAAAGTAGATAAATAATAGCATAGGATATAAAACAAACAAGCAAGCAAAAATATTTTTTACTGCAGAAATCTCTTGCAGGTTAATAAGCAGTTTGTGGGGAGCATCTTCTGATTTTTTAAAAAAGCTGGATTTTAAAAAGTCATCAAATTTGTAACTGTCAGAAAAACCCAGCTGAAAGATAAGCAGGGGACCATCAGTTCCTTCTCAAAGCTCTAAGCTGTCTTTATCTAAAAAGAAACATGATGAATCATCACATTTGCACAGTTATTTTCTTTAAATATTTTCATTTTCTTCACAATTCAGATCACTCTATTGCAATAAGAATATATTGTCATTATGTGACTTAAAGTATTGCCATATAATATGACAGCATCTTTTATTATGGGATCTAATTTCACTCTTCTGAATTTAAATTACTTTTCCTTACTCATTACATGTCTTTTCTGTAACTTTCATTATAAGCATTTTTCTTTTCATAATTCACAAACATCCATAACTTCTGATAACTTTGTCTTCAAGGACAGAAAGATAAATAGGGTATCCATGAATAGTTGTAATCTTCTTGATCTTGAAAATGCAACTATATATTATGATGGGTGTTAAGAAGCATAGAAACAGGGGAAAAAGCGGATTAAATGCTCTTTAAACAGATCCAGCAGTAGAAATGCAGACAATATCTAATAGCGAGCTAAAATCTTCAAGTAGCTGTCAATCCTGTTTCCGCACGATATTTAAAACTTGAATCGTGATGTGTTCTAAGACCCCATAAACAAAAGCCTTAAAAAAATACTTCATGTTTTATCTGAAAAAGGGAAGGAGGGGTAAAAAAACAACCAAACAAAGAAGTATTCAAGCCACGAACTCCATGAATAAGATTGTGGAAACATCCTCCTAACTAATGTGGTAGGAGATCCACTCTGCACTGCAGCCATGTGGTACATGAAAGGTTATCACCACCACGAGGATTTCTGCAGTGTCCTGCTGGTCCTTCTTCACCCTGCACTGTGATGGAGGAGGAAGGATGACCACTCTCCTTATTGACTAGGTAATTATTTTGCTCACAGGTGCACAAGTCATGATTTGCAAGTTACAAGTTAAGGATTAGAGAACTCAGAAATTAGAAAGTATGTCAATGAATTAGCAAGGAGATAAACAAAATCTACATTAGACTAATCTTTACAGGTGGGATTCAGCCCTTGTTTGGTGTTTGCTTTCTTTCCTAATGAACTCCTAAAATAAAGATTAATTTCACAGAATATGCTATCCTGTAAAACCAAGAGATCCAACCAGATTTTAATGCACCCTCCTAGACTCATTGATGAAGTACAAACTACATAAGTGATCAGTGGGGTGGACTAAAAACCAGCTAAACTGTCAGGATCACAGGATAATGATGAGTGGCATGAAATCCAGGTGTATGTCAGTGACCAGTGGTGTGCCCCAGGGAATACATTAAGGCCATTACTATTTAACATTGTCATAAATGCCTTGGGAAGAGCACTCTCAACAAGTTTGCAGGTGGTATAAAATCAGGAGGAATGGTCAATACACCAGATGGATTCACTGCCATGGGGAGGCGTGTGGACAGTCTGGAGAAACGGGCTGATCAGAACCTTCAGTAAAGGTTCAGAACTTCAACAAAGGGAAATAAAAGAATCCTGCTTCTGTGGATGAGTAATCCCATGCACCTGGCACGCTGGTTGGAGAGTAGCTTTGCAAAAAATAACACAGGGTTCCTAGTGGACGCCAGGTTGGAGAGAAGTTAGAAATATGCCCTTGAGGCAAAGTCCAACAGCCTGCATTAGACAAAGCACTGCCAGCAAGCCAAAGCAGGTGATCTTTCCATTCTGCTCAGTGTTGGAGCATAGTGCTATAGCTGGCCATGAGGACATGCTATATAGGATATATGTCTGAAGGGTAGAGTTCTTGGGGAGTTTTGCCTCTTCTCTGAGCTGGACAAATATGTGCCAGTAATGTTTGGTCTGTGCTGATAACCCTGCCTGCAAGGCCAGGTGTGTAGTAGCAGCCACAGCAACATGGTCATCAACTTCCGCAGAAGGTGTTCATAGTTACCAAATTCAAATAGAGCAAGTTTTCTCCTCAAGACACTGTCTCTTTATAAAAAAAAAATCAAGAACTTAGATCAATTACATAGCAGGGTCTTTTTATTTTTTTTTTAATAGGATTGTAATACAAGTCAGGTTTCTCACTAGGACTTACGACTTTTTCTGTATATTTTGGCCCCAGTTTGCTGTCCTGTGAGGAAGAAAGTCCCTGCAGATTACAAAGCTTTCAGACTGGGTCAATGTCCATAACATTTATAAGTAAAAAGGCATATTTAGAAATGCAAAATGGTAAGTAAAAATGACTGCTAAAACAAAACACAACCCCATCAGTTTCTTTTTATGGACTGCTACATTTTTCTTCAAAGTCAACATTTTTATCGCTACTAGAAAGATTTTTAGTGCTGAAAATGAAATATAGGAGTAATCCTAAAACATTGGGGTTTGGGAGAATGGTCACATTGGTAATTACCCATAAGCCTTCACAACAGCAAGAAATGTTTCTGTGATTTATTTCTATTGCTTAGAAAAATCTAGAAAGCCTGTACAATACAGTATGCCCTGATATTAGCTTTACCTCAGCAACCTTACTGAAGCTTAACTTAATGAAGTAATAAATTCAGAAATGTGTTTCTGCATGCATTTGTTTCATAGATTTATTATACATAAATCCACTTATAAAATGCATTGGGATACAAAGTCAACACTGCAGAAACTTCTACATACTGATGCATGTATTACAGTCTCCATTACCAATAATATATAGAAGGTAGAACCTTTAATGATGATGAACAGAGGTTAGACACAGATTGATGTATGCATAATTCTCAATAGCTGCTAAAGGAAAATAAGAAATTGCTTCTATATAATAGGGAAATAATTTTATATCTGTGCATTATATTTGCACTTGTTCCCATTTATCCTATATGGACTCTATAGACCTAAAAGCATTTAAGTAACTCTACTTATACCAGTAGAAATAGCTTCATTAGATTGCATCAAGTGCTTCTGGGTGAGGAGTTTAAGGAAAATTGTGACTTGCTTGAAAAGAATAGAAAGTTTCCAGTAATATTTCTGGAATTCTACACTGACAAAATTTGGGCAGCCTGACCACACTATATAACAAATTATGCTTTTCATAAAGCATGGCTTTACATATAAAAATAACACTCTCATAGGTTTTAAACTTCACACTTGAAGTGAAAAACATCAGTGAAAGCGTAACATTTATCATGTCTGTGAGAAATCCTGCCAGTAAAACTACAAGAACACCTAGCAAAATTTTACTCAGCACCCTGATGAGTTCACCACTGTAAGAGAACACAATATCTGTCAAGTTAATTTTACCTCAGAATCACATGGACTTACATGAAGAGTTAAAGATGATTCACAAAGAACTGTTGCAATATTTGTGAACATGCCCCTCCTTTCCTTCCTTTCACCTGCTTTTTTTTTTTTTTTTAGGAAGCTGTTTCTGACATGCTGGGTTGTTCATGGTTCTTCATGGGTTGTCACTTGAAAGGCTTCACTCATGGATGACAATGGGAAATAAAGTATTTAATACTGACTGAGGTAAACCATGACATTCAGACTTCTGAGCCACTGAGGTATCTCATAAAGCCTTATTCATAAAGTCCCTACAGTATTCCAACTGTAAGTTAAGGCGACCTTTCAGAAAAACCTGTCCTCTGGGATATGCTTCAGAACGCTCAAGGAGGTTGGTTACTGCTGCAGGGTGTGCCTCCCATGTGAAAAGAAGAATAGGAGCAGGAATCCAAACTGTGAGAAGACTGCCTTCTCTTGAGACTTTAGGCTTGCACAGGTGCATGGAGGAATCCATGAAAACTGACTTGAGATGTTTGATATATCTCTGAGAAAAAAATTATATATTTTCAACACATTGAAAATTGTCTTGACATTTTTATTGGATTGCACCAAAAGTAATGTTTCTGCAAAATACAATTTAATCAAATATACATTTTTAGAGGAAAAGTATTTTATCAAGAAAATTTTTCACTTGTTCTTTCATTCATAAACATACTGCTTGATTTCACATTTTCCCACTGTTTATAATGCTAAGCACATAAAGCAAGTATAGGCATTTTCAATTGAATTTGTTCAGCAGCCCAATGGATCTAATTTCTAATTTTCTTTCTAAGTAGCATCAGAAATGAAGATGAGCTATTAATCAGAGAATTCATACTCATTCTTTTTGAAATCATCTTTAACAGCAGGTATTGGTGTTCACGTGTTCGAGCAGGTACATTCTTAGGACTTTGACATACCCACAGACCTTTGAGGTGCACATTCCACACACCTGTGTGTGTGTAGAAATATTAGAAGGAATTAGATGTACATGGATAATAATTTCCATCAGGGTCTGTTGGGAAGGTGCAAAACACACCTTGAAACCTTGACTGCAAATCGCAGCAAGATTTGTCTGTATGAGCCCACTTGTCTGCTGCATCTCCATGGAGGGAAGAGGTTATGCATGGCCTCTAAAGTTGTAGATGGGGGATTATTTATACATTCATACTGTAGAAGAACATTTGAGAACAGTTCCATTTCCAAGGGTGTGTTGCAGCTTTCAGTGTGTTACCTTGAGTTTAGTAGAGTAGGCTACAAGAATATATCACTGTACAGTTGTATTTAAACAGACTGGCAAAATTAAGAGGCAGGATTGCACAGCTGGAATTATTTGTGTGGTACCTACCATAAAGGTGTGATTACATCCTGGAACTACTTAGTAAATGAATAGTTAAAAAAGAAAATACTAGGAATTTTCATGGGGTGGCTTTTGCAATTCCCATGCAATATGTAGCCTTCAGGGACACTGCAGAACACTTTATCCATTTGAAAACAATTTGATGCTCAAATTCACTTGTGAAAACACTGATCTGTTTTTCTTTGCAAGTGCACATGTGCATGCAAATGAGAGCAGAGTTTGTCCTGGAAGGGACAGACACAGTCCACACTGTTACCCAGCTTTTCTAAGAACATCTGCAGCATATCCTGAGATTTTTTTTCTGTGACTGAAGGCGAACTCTACACTTTTGCATCTGAATATAGCGATTCAAAGCCTGCTCAGTACAGGGAACCACTGTGTATTGTTTAGTCTCTGATACTTCATTTAGTGACCAAACTCAAAGGGCATTTCACTCATGAAGGAAGTGGTTTGCGATGCTACATGTCCCAAGGAAAACCAGCTAGAGATCTATACAGGTGGTATATGGATCTATGTACAATTGTATCTGTCTGAAGTTGATATTTTTGAGCTATATTAAAAGGTTATTGGATTCAGTTGTGTTCACATGAATGTCCTTTATGAACAATATGTGATGGTAGCAATAATCTAAGATAAAGGAGGCAAACCTATCTTAATATATGTACACTACATAGAGATCACATTTTGTGAGCATTATACATCTTCAGTTCAGCTGTAGAACATATAAATACTCTCAGAACATGTTATTTAATTTTAGTTTATAGTTTATTCTATTCAGCAAACTTAAATCCTAATATATAAATAGATATGCTGTCTGGTACTGCTTAAACACTCTCATAGCTAAAAGAAGCTTGTCATGGTTTAGCCCAGGAAATCAACCTGGACCATAGTGGAAGAGCCACTGGAACACTAATAAAATCAGTAATTACTAAAAATGAGAATGTAGTATTATATTTATATATATATATATATATATATATATATATATATATAAAATATATATATAAAACATGCATATAAATATTACATTTAGTATGTATGCAATATAATACAGAATTATATATTAAATCTAGTATATAACTAATAATTCATAATTAATATAAATTGACAAATTGACAGACACCTCAGACACAACATTCAGCTTCAGTATTTCATTCTACTTTTACTCATGTGCAAGACAGAAGGGAACATTTCTACCTGTTCGGTTACTTCTCTGACGTGGCTGCAGAAAGTGCCTGGGAATGCTTCCTATACCAATTGCATCTACTATTTCTCTTTATTGCACTAAATCATCTCCAGCCATTTGTGTTCTCCATGTGCTAGAAATGCTGCCAAGGCTGAAGGAGCCTGAAATAAATCAGGAAAGTGATTGATTGGCATTTGCAGGAGGAGCTGCTCTTATTCATCAACACACTAAGGATGGTTGTGACACTGCCTTCCTGAGGCCATGAGAAACCAGCTACAGTCTGCCAGTGACACATTGATTAGGGGTTTTGGTCGAACGAAAGGGCATCTTGTACCTTCCATTTCTACTGCTATACCCTTGCTGATTCCAGTACTGACAGCTACCTCAGATGGACGAGAGGCTCTGCACTCTGCTGTGGCTAAGAAATCACAATATCATCAGAACTTGAAGGGTTTTAAGTGAGAAGGCAAATGGGAGTGGCTGCCCTTCCAAAACCAACACTTTCTGTCTATAATTGCACAGTGAAACATAAGAAAGCATAACTTATGTGTAGAGTGTAGCAGATGGTCTGAGAGCCTTCTAGTTGGGTTGAAAGGTACCCTTTCAGGTGTCTCCAGTTCCAGAACTAATTTTACACTTGATATAATGGCCAGAAATGATTGTCAGTGTCGTTTGTTTTCAACATTCATGTAGGTAAAGCATTGGAAAGACAGATATTTGAATAAAAAAGAACAAAACCCATTTCTGGAGAGGGCAGGGTGTGACAATCACTGCTACTTGTATAAGGAGCAATCCAGGAAGATCTCTGATGTCACAAGAGTGGCAGTTTTGTCTCCACAACCTGCACAGGACAGACCCTCTGATGGAAAGGATGACCTGGAGAAAGGAAACAGGCCAGACAGCTTGGGAAGTCTGGAACCTCTAGGCAAGAACTGTGGAGTGACACACCTTTAGTTCACTGAGAACCTGAAGGAATTTTAATCTGTGGTAGTGGAGAGGGACACAAAATAGTCCATGGATATTTGCAGGAATGCGTAGCTCCAATAACCCAAAATTTCTACTTTGAGCAACACTGATGGAAAAATGCAAAGTACAAGGAGAGCCAGGAAGAGACATAAGGAAGAAGAGATTTAAGTGAGGAGCAGGAAACAGGTTTGTGGCCATCATCCTGCTGGGCACTAACAAGAAGCACAATTTTCAGGGGAGGGCTTGGCCAGCTGGTCTCTGAAAGAGGCTGTGTCTCTCAAACCATCCTGTCTGTCCCTGATAAGCTTCAGTAAATTTTTAAAATGCACTCTACTGTTGCTGTTAGCAATAAAATGGACAAACACTGCTTGTCACCAATTGAAAGAAAGGGTCATTTACTGGGGAGCTTAGAAAAAAATTATTTCCCAATGAACTGGCAGTCCTGCTGTTTAACCAGATTTAATAGTAAGCAGTGCTGTATCAATTACTTCCAAGGCAGCAACTGTCACTTGTTTTGGAAATTTGCATCTTTTAGATGCATATTTTCAATCAACACTTTAGACTCCCGTGCTGTCACTACCTTCACATGTCACTGCTGTTAGCACAATCACAAGTCATTGCTTATCAGACTGATTGCCAGCAATGCGCTTCTGCCAAAACTGTCAATGCAAGTGTTTACAAGCTTTAATAAAATAGTTTAAATGGTGTGAGTGTGCATGTGTGAATGGGTCAGACAGAGTGGGAGAGAGGGAGAGACCAATTGTACTTTTCATTGCTCAGGTGGTGGAGCTGTTAGAGGATTACACAGACAAAACCCAATGAACTCATCATCTGTCCTAATTTAACAAAATAAAACCAAAACCAACACAACAAAACAAAGAACACCCAACTTTAAAACTCTCAGGTAATAACTGAGTTTGGAGATGTGTATCTAACACCCTTTTGGCATGAAATAGACAACAGAAGTCGGGAAACCCCCAGGTATTGCATAACAACCCTGGCATGAGTATAACTCACGTGTTGCAACCTAAACCAGGGATTTGAATTACATTGTGTTTTCTGAAGAGAATCCTGTTCATTCATATCTGAGAACCACCAGCAGATGAAAGTCTTGGGTTAAAAGCTGTCAAATAGTACCTAACAAAGTCTGTACAAAATCATCAGAAGTCTCTAAAAACTCTGTCAAAATTATTTTTTATTATAATCTCATACTCCAAAACATGGAGAGAAATGTGTGACCTTCTGATTTAGAATAACAGGTGTGAAAACTTTTGTAGTTCCATTAGAGATGTGATGTGTAGATAATCTTTTTGTCATAATGTGTCATAATCCTTGCACCTTAAATCAGCTGTTATAAAGTACTTAACCAGGGTAGAGTTTTGGAGCTGAGCAAGGCTGACAGTGAATGCAGAACTGGTAAAATCTTCTGAGATTTGTGTGTGGTTAAAACAATAACTCATCTGACCAAGCTTATTTTGCTGGAAGAAATACCACTCAAACTTTTGTGACGAGCATTGTATCATTATTATTAATGTCTTACAAAGCATTTTAAGCACTTTTAAGTATTGTATCATAAAACTTAAAGATGATTTCCAAGTCATATTGCAATATTATTTAATGAAATACTTTGATCTTTAAAATATAAATTCCAATATTATAAGAGGATTTTTCTTTACATTCATTCGTATTCCCAAAACTCATATCCATGGTGAGACATTTGGTGAAATTCCAATTAATTAATTAATTTTTTCTCCCCATGTCTTGATTTAAACTCATTTTATTTGTCCATTCCCTAAAAAAAAAATAAATAAATAAATAAAAAGTGGCCATGCAAGTTAAAAGCAAACATGATAACTGCATTCCGGCTGAATAATACCACATCAAGTTTATGGTACTTCATGCAATTCTGGAGAGCCAAAATACAAAATATGTTTTGTATAACTAACGCTAAAAATATTTGTTATGAGACTGACAACTCTTAGGCACTTGATAAGACTGAAATAAAGTAACTAAAAGCAATGATTTGCATTCCCACTTGTGCATATCTCATATAAATATGTTAAATGGAAGTCTACTTTGAGAAGAGTCTAATTCTTCCAGATGGCAGTGCTCAGTGTCTGTGCACTGATATGCTAATTTGCAGGAAAGGGGTTCAGAATGATGATCCTGTCTCCTCACCTAGTGGTGCTTGAAACTTGTCTGTGGAAAGTAGACCTAAACAGGAAACAGTTAGGCAAGTATTTTTCCACAAAAAAAAAGAAAAAAAAAAAAAAAGAAGAAAAAAAAGTGCAGCTTGAACAAGCCTCCATTTAATACTGCACACATCCAGCACAGCCTGACGTCAAAGCAGGTGTGTTCCTTTGCTGTAGGCATGGCATAATACCTCTGCTGGTGTTAAAGTGGAATAGATGAATGAAAACCAGGATTTAATATAAGGGAATAAATCTAGGGTAGCTAAAGTCTGTGACTAACTGACAGCTAAAATAGCCCATGGCTTTTTTTTTTTTTTTAATTCTGTAAAATGGAATACTAGAACTAAACATTACTCCATTAAAACTAAACATTATTCCAAGTTCCCTTCATTAAACAAAGGAAGAATCTCTTTACCTGGAACTCTATATTTGCTGATATGTCTGAGGGATCTTTCTCAGCTTTCACTGCACACCCAGCTGGTTCCTTCCTCATTTTGTTGGATGACCTTACTCTGTGGAAGTTAACATTTGGTTCCAGAGGTGTACAAGTAGATATGTTGCTTTGGTAGTTACTAATGTTAAAAACGCATTAATTTCACTCTCCATTGTGATTTAGACGCTTTGATGTTTCTCATGTGTTTATCCCAAATTTAAAAAATATTTACAGAAATAACATTCCAGTGGGGGATTGTAATGGCACACTAATTTGTTTCTAAATGAAGAATTGGGTACATCACCAAAAGTTCCCTTTGACTGTGTGCTTTAGGTGGTTTAAATTTCCCAGGTAAGATAATGGCATGATTTTCAGGATCATTGTTACTGCAAGCCTGTGTGAGAATGCACGTAAGTCTAGAATCTTCTGGAATGAAGCTTTGGAAGGCTACATGTGTGTATGAAATTATGGGATTCAGCTGTTTTGGATTTTTATCTATCTCCTTGTATTTTTATAAAACTCTGCAGCATCAGCTGCCATTGCAATCAACACAAGTTTAAGAGATTTCAGTCAAAGCTGAATGAAAACCAAATAAGCAGACAGATCAATGAAGTGATCATTCAGATCTTTGCATATGTGAGTAGGTCATACTACAGGAGCCTAAATGAAACAATGGATTTAATGCCAATCCAGCTGTTAATGAGAATTCTGCTAATGATGTCCTAGTAGTGACAGGGATGATGGCTTTTGCAAAACAAGGAAAAGTCCTGTAATGCATTAGTTTAACTCACTACTCCAGCCTTGCCATCCAGGACATCTTTTTAATTCTTGCATTTGATATAGCAAAATATGGTCCTGCTTAATTTGTTCAGTGACTCTGATGTCTAAGTTTTAAACATATCAACCAAGGATCTCTCATTAAAACTACCTGTTTTCTACAGTTCCAAGTAGCATCATCCTGAGGCAAAGCTTTTTTTCACACCATTGATTTGACTGCAATATGTATCCACAGTATTCATGACAGCAATATACAACATTCAGTAGAAAATCCTTTACAACCATGTGATTCCTTTTAGTTCTTATCCCACAAAGAGGAAGATGCAAAATGAGGATCTTAGCCACAGTAGAAATATATTTTTAAAGGACAATAGTTTTATACACATGTAGTGCAAAATGGAATAGATATGTTTATATCCTAAAAGCTCATTGAGAAGGCTGTAATTCACATCAGGTGTCTTGTGTGCTTAAGGTTTTCTTACACTGAGTTTCCATTTAACTTGAGAGCGCAGAATGTGTGAAGGATCATCCTGAAATCTGTTCAGCCGCTGATGAAATGATATCCTGCTGTCCTTCTGTTATTGCTTGGAAGTGTGGTAGATTCCAGCAGGGAAGTCCCGTGGCTGATGGAAGCAGAGCTGAGGAAATCTGGTTGCTGGCAAGGCCTCCAAGCCTCTGACAAAAACAGCATGCTGCAAGGGATTTTGACTAGTGTGCTGGAACCCACCAAGTCTTCACATCTCTTTGTGCTCAGAAGGCAAAGTACCTGCATCAACTGCCTAAAGCTCTATCAGCAGATAGTTTGCACTCTGGGAACACAGAGACCTCTGAATTCCTGTGTAACAGCACAGGCCTCTAAACATGGGTTTTAGCTTGTTATGATTGAGTTAGCTCCATCTTCTGCAGGGTTACATCAAATATTTTTTTGAGAAGAACCAGGGATGTGAGACATTGCAGCGGTTAAAGTGACCCAGATTAGAAGGACTGAGATCATGGAAAAGGAGTCTGATGTCAACAGAAACAACCACATGATAAACACTAAAGAGCAGCATGATTTCTTGGCCCTATAAGAATTTAATCTGAATTTGAATTGATTTTGGCCTGTGTAATCTGCCTCAGTGTGTTTTGGATTGTCATTCTATGTGATGGTTCTCTTGCTTATGGCACCTACTACCTTGCATTCAAAAGCCATTACCTGAAGCCACTAAAAGAAACAGCTAAAAAGAAAAAAGAAAGAAAAATCCCTCTATGTTACACTCCTTGGACAAATGTTCAATTCTTTCCAGCAAAGCCACAAAGGACAAAACTTACTGCTTTGTGAAAGACATATTTTCTTATAATGGCTTCAGCAGCTGTAGCATTAAGAAAACTTTTAATTGCCTGAGATGAATAACAAAATTAAGAAAACTTCATGCAATTTTTAAATGGGCAAGAATACGAACAAAGCAACTCAATAGAAAAAAAATCTCTGAATTTGCCTCAAAAGGAGTGTCCAGAATTATGAAGAATTATTACTTTTACTAATTCAGCACCTTAAAATTCTCCTCTCCTTCCCCTGAAATTATCACAGCTTTTTTCCTCCTTTATGTGATTTTTAAATTATATCTGTGGCCTTAATTTTATGAATAAGTGTGTGCTTAAGTAGTATAACTATGGAAAAGCTCTCTACTATTACATTCTGCTAGTTTCAGAAGGACATATTTTCACATTACATGTGTATGTGTGAGACAGAGAGAACATATAGACCATATGTTAAATAACAGCTCCCAGAGATGATTTCTTTTTTTAAATCTTGACCAGGGTATCCTGTCCTGAAGTTTGGATATTCTTGAATATCTTGTTTGGTTAAATTCACTAAATTCAATATTTTGGTACAGCTCTGAGTCTTCAGAGTCTCATGAACTTGAAGACAGATAAAGTTCACTGGCAGGGAAGGCAGCCTTGTTTCTCACCTTGCCTCATGACTGATAACATAAATACCTGGGTCTTCTACATCCTAAACTAATGGCCAAAGAACTGCCCAGCTACAATGACTACTCAAAGACAATTACTATTCTGAGGCTCATCCCTCTGTTATTCTCCCTCAAGCTGTTCAAATATTTAGAGAGTTAAACAGAAATGAGAACTTTTCTCTAGTCTGAGTATCCACCAGGGATGCCCAGGCCTCTCCTCAGCTCTCATGCAAAGCAGAACAGATTCATGTAATTAAGATGAGTTCCAAAATAAAAGTCAGACAAAGTATGAATTAAATTTTACGAGTTTCACATCCTTAATGGCAAAGGGGATAGGGTGTTTTGTGTGTGTCTTCCTGGGATTCTTTGAAAGGCCAACTTCATATTTTTCATCTTCAGAATTTTTTAAAAAATTTCTTTCTCTTTACTACAGTGTTTTACACCAACAACATTATTTTCATTTTAAAATGTTATGTGACAATGTTTAATTAACAGATTTTCATATTGCCTTGAGTTGCATTTTCTGTTTCTTTTTTTTAGCCACATTGGCTGTATAAGTCAGTACCATTGTATTCTCTTGACTTTTGCTGTTCTTCCAGTTGCTGTAGGTTCTTCATCTCTCTCTAGAATAATATCTGCTTTTTTCCCCAATAAAATTTCATTTCATAGGAAAAAAAATCAAAGTATTTGAAGCTATTTTATGAATAGTGTAGATTTTGAAGAAGGTTTTAATGTCAAAACCAGAACAAAATCAAATCAAATAATTATGTCAGATAACTTTCAAAATTAAGATTTTTTTTTTCTGTTTAAATTAAAGTTTTCCCTTTTTTAAATTCCATTTTTTATTTTGGCAACACTTCTGCTACAACATTACAGAATAATGCTCTTTCTAATGAGGTTGAAATTGTGCATAAGTTAGAAGAGATTTTTGTTGTATTTGTTGGTATCTCTTCCAAACATTTGACAAGATTGAAAGAATTCAAGTCTTTCCTCAGTTTTCTCCAGCCAATGACTCCACACCCTCCTCAAGAGTGAATGTATGGTGTCAATTATTTGGCCACAGTTTCTGTTGAATACAGTACATGGGTTCTGCTGAGCTCATCCATGTAACATCTTTTGTTATCTGGCTTTTGCTCTTGGAGTCTGTACTATACAATCTCCTTTATTAATCAAGTGAATGGATGCTCTCCCACATCATTCACCATGCAAAGGGAGTGGAGGACATAAGGAGATATTTTCCTTGGTGCAGGCAGTTCAGCATGATCCTAGTGCAGCACAGAGATCCCTGCTGGGAGAAACACCTGTCACCACTGAAATCAATGGCAGTTTTGGCTTTTACTTGAGTGGCTGTGGTGTTGACTTCACTGAGGTTTGATCCAAAAGTTAATTGGCAATACCTAGCCATTAAGATGATTAATTTGTGTGGCTCACATGAACGCCAACGCCAGTAAGAGACAGAATCCCGTTTGTAAGTGATCCGATGAGCAAACTCTAAATGTTACTCATAAATACATTTATTGGTCCTCACAGAGACACCATCCTTGTACTGGAGGGGAAGCCAGCATCCATCCTCACTGTGGAACTGGAGACAAGGCCAGAGTTTATCACTGAGATGCCTTTGCTGGCCTTGTTGATGCCTCCCTTATGCCACTTCACTATGTGGTTGTAATCTCTGTGCAGTCTTTCAAATATTCAGTGCTCACTGATACACAAACTGCTTAATCTCCCTGCAATTTAGCTGTTTGTATCATCAGCCTTTCACCTCTGTGCAGATCACTTGTTTCAATTTCCCAGTGTGCTTTTAGCAATCAAGTATACATTAGTTTCATCTACTTCTTACCAAAACATTAATGCATCTGTCTCTCAATTTCTAAAAGACCTCTTGGGGATTTCAATTTATTTGGTGAGGTTTCTTTTAAAGGCACTGAAAATGAAAGAACCAGGAACACAAGACTTCCAACATTACACCTGGCAAGCGACAGACATTTCCCAGTCTGTAATGAAAATATATATTTGTTTTAAATTGGGCATATTAGAGCTAGCCGAGATGCTACACACAGTCATCTATTAAGAAACTCTTGGAAAGAGTCTTCAGATTCCTTCTCTCTGGGTGTTCCTTGTGATTCACCACAAGACCATCAGTTGCCTGTACTAGCATGAAATTTATGTTTTCTGTTACCCACGTCAGAACCATGGCAGGCATAATCGTAATCTGCCAAAGGAAGCATTTCACTTGCTTCTCTTTTAAAGGTCTTGCATTGAATTTCCAGGTTAGTCCACAGATGGGAGCAAAGGGGAATTCTTTGTGAGGAGAAGTGTGAAAAGGATGATGCTAACCAGTAGACAGATCATGTTTCTACTACACCTCTTTACGACTAAAGTGTAGCAGAACTTGTGTTGGCTTAACTGACTCCTGGGAATTGACAAAAAAACTGCAGACAACGCAGAATTTGTTAACATTTGTATAAGAAATAATACAATAGAGAAAAATTTTAATAGTATACAGTCCAGAGAGATAAATGGGTAATTTATACGTGGGACATAAATTGCTATTTAGCAGGAAATATTACAAAACAATAACAACAACAAAAACAGAAAACCAGCTTGCAAATTGAATATATTTGAGACAGATTTTGGTATTAATTTTGTTGTTTTTAACATAATTTCTCTAATATAAACTTACTCCTGCCCAACTAAAAATTAACCGAACTCTCCTTCGTCTACATTTATGAGTTTTGTTAATTCTCATGGGTGTTCTCCATTCTTTATGAATGCCACTAATGTTTGTGCACCCTACTGATCCTTGCAATGTAACATTGCCCTTCCAAATATCTCTTTTTTCATAAAGGCCTGAAAATCCTTTGTGAGTATTTGCTCCAAGGTCTCAGCAGATGGAGATTTTAGCAGACTTTGAAATTCATGCATTTTTGTGGCACAGCCATGAATTTAAATAATCACTGTCTTTCTACACTATGTTTAGGTCTATGGGCATGGCTAGAAAGGGAAGTAAAACTTGTGTGAATTCTTATTTGCAAATAACATCTGTGCAAACCCTATTAATATAGAATAGATGGGACTAAATACAGAGGTGAAGTGTTGTTATTGTGAGAGTGTCCATATAACAGATAATAATGAAAGTATGGTTCTGGTAATGTTGGTTTCCTTAGCACTTCCTTCATTGCAGCTATTACTTTTCTCAGAAAATAAACTGAAGCAATTTGTAAAGAAGGGAGTTTTTAATGATCTGAGAGTAGCACTCCACACACTCTTCAATATGGGCTTGACACTTGTTTGGGTACTGCATGACTGTATTTATCTTTTGAGTTGCAAGCAGCAGAAGCAAAAAGAAACAATCAAAGTTTAAATTGGACTAGGTACTTTAAAGACACTATTTATGAAGAAAGAACATATTGGCACTGTGTTAATCTTCCTGAGTACGAGGAACACCAAGGAAAGTGTAAACTTGATTCTTTTATGTAATTTTTTAGGCTGCAATGGACTTATCCCTCTTTGTCATGGAAGAGGACAGGCTGGTATCCTCCTCAAGCAGCCCTGGTGAGACAGAAGGCAAAGTCCTACTTCTTTGTAGGAATAAGTTGTTTCTTATTGGACAGATCTTTAAATAATAAACTTACTTATAGAAAGCATGATACCAGCAGGAACTCCTTGGCAGTACGAGTATCACATGCCAGCTGCCTGTTAGCTAGCAATGTAGATATATTTTTGTCTTCTCCTGATAAGTACACTGAAATCTGTCAGAATATATTTTATCATCTCCTAGTAATTAAAAGTCTAGCACTTTATGTTGGTGAAACTGAGCCTGATTACCTCACCTGAGAAAAAGAGCTATTGTCACACTGAGGACTAGGAAATGTTTATCAAAGCGAGCAGAACTGAAATTCCAGCAAAATTTCTGAGTATTGTTTGGACAATAGCTCTTTTTCCTTCAAGTCTCAGGACAAAGTTGATTGGTGATAAATATTTTTTCCTTACCAATTTTATTCATACCTTAAAGTTATTGGGTTTTTTTGTTTGTTTCTTGCTGAATGCCTAAAACTGCAAATCTTCCAGGATAAATAGATTCCCATAACAATAACCCTTCATGGATCACTATGGGCTTTTATGCTCATGTTTGGAAACGTAATAATGAGAAAATTACTCTCTGTCTTCTATTTCCCTTCTCCCTTCATATTCCTTTTAACTGTCATTCAAAAACCAAACCATGATTCATAAAATCCAGGCAAAACTCATTCAACATCAAAGCACTAAACATCTTCTCATTTGACAAACAATCTTGTCATGGAGCAGGCTTGCAAAATGTGCCTTCTTCATTCTTACTTATCTATCCATGAAATGTTGGAGGCATGCAGAAGGAACCTACAGATAGATGTTTTATATAGCCTTATTAATTCTCACTTGAAAGAAGAATATTCGATATTATTTCAAAAGGTAAAATTCAAAATGAAAGCAAAAGATGACTTGCATGCTATAAGCAAATATTTCGCAAAGTTCAGTTGCCAGGTTTGTTTAAGTTCCATCTCCAGTGCAAATGTGTGTGAAGCAAAGCCTTCTCTATCCATAGCCTGAAATCTAGCACACTTTAAGTGTGTGTTGATAGCTTAAAATATCCCTGCAACTTTGTAGGCAATAATATTTTGCTTTTGTAAGCAATCTATGTTCACAAGAGGAAAGCATTTCAATGGATTTGCAGTCAGTAAGAATCTAGGGAGTTTCTGCAGAACAAGGCATCCATTTGGAGTTATGGCCTATTACATAAAATAACAGTAACTTTAAAAAGGTCAAAGACAGGAAGTTGGGTTTCTGAACATGAACTTAGTTATGCAAATAAGACTAAATCACAGGTTCAAACAAAATTTTAATATTATTAAGTTCTCCAGACCCAGAAATTTGCTTTGAGCCTTTATTTTAACATCTGGAATCCAAGGAATAATTATCTTAATTAAGGTGTATGAAGAGACATTTCGTAGTTGGTATATGTATATTTAGCAATTATGGAAGTGACCACTGCATTAGAAGGTGCATACGTCAAGTATGTTTTTCTTAGCTTTTCTTATTGTGATACAGAACACTTTCTTTTCTGAGCATCTTTTAAAATGCAGAAAAAATGGTCTAAGATTAAATTAGGATGAAAAACATACCTTGTCAAATTCTATGGTGAAGAACAGGGAGAAAAAAAAAGAGGCTTAAGAAGAAGAAAAGAAAAGAAAATAAAAGAAAAGGCACCTTGGTGAAAAATCTTGATGACTGCTGTCAGCTGCAGGATAGAGTCATGACTTTTCCTTCAGGGGAGCAGGGCTTCATATCCTATGGGTCATGCTAGAAGGCTCAATTAAAGATTGTTTTCTCTGTTTCTCATGGACAGGAACGAACAATTGGATATTGTGCAGGGTTCCCTGTTAAATCAGCTTTCACCTCTGTGTCTGATGTATTTGCCACCATTGCCAGCAGTGTGAGAGGGAAAATGATGAAACCCTTCCCAGCTACTGCAAAAAATTAACCCTGTCTTGGACAAAATGAGGACAAGGCGGTAGACTGTGTTTGCAAGGAATTAATTTTTGTGTAGAATTATGTGACTATGCAGAAAACCAAAGTTGTCCTAATCTCTTGTATTTTTTTTCCCCTAGAGACAGTGGTGGTAGGCTAATTTTTTTTTCAAAAATCAATAAATAAAAAAGTTTTCCTTTTTCCTTATTTAGACTAATCAAATGCACCTCATCAGGAGCTTTAAGGGGCAAATCAAGACACATTTTAAAACCTTCTATAACATAGTCCCAAAGGATTCACAGTCTGTCAGAATTCAGGGAATTTCTGCAGAAAAGAGCCTCAGTTCAGAAAGCTGTGACCTACTACAGTATAATTTTCAATATAAAAATATAAGTAACTTTAAAGAAACCCAGCTTCATGGTATCTGACTGTTATAAGTAAAAATTTTGTCAGATTGTATTTTAAATATGTGCTACACAAAGCTGTGGTAAGATGTGGTATTGATCAGGAAAGACAGCATACGTATCTTCATTATACTTTCTTTAAATAAGCAATGGTGTTTGGTCGTGAGGCCTTTATTTTCAAGCAATTTGTGGGGAAAAAACCCCAAAAACATGTTAACTTTCACTCATAATTGTTAATTATGTTTATTACTAATAAACCTTTCCTTTACAGATGTCTTGTGAGGAAGAACTTCAGGTCCAAACACATTTCCAAGCCTTATTTTTCGTTGACCTGTCCTTAAATAGCTCCTTCTCCCATCTGCAATCCAAATAAGCATGTTTGCCTTGCCATTTGTTTACAAATATTCACTCTTAATCTCAATTATATCTCAATGTGATATGTATGACCATGCACACTAAACATGTCATGACTTCTAATGTAACTTCCAGTCAAGTAGGAATGGTAAAAGATGTTTCTACTTTATTATCAGGAGCTGATATGCAAAGAGGCTCAGGATTTACTTTAAAAAAAGATCTGGGGAGCTCTGTGCTGAAGAAAAAACCAAGCCCCAAAAGCAGAAGTTTCTCATGCTTCATATATCAAGCATAAGGACTTCTGCGGGTTTTAGATACTTCTAAAATTGTAAACAGAAAAAAAAAAAAAATAAGAATGAGAAAAAAGAAAAAAAAGGTACATACAGGCAATTAAGCTTGGCACTTAGAAAACAAAAGCCATCTAAGTTTTGACTCAGCAGCACACTCCTTCATAACATCTAATTCTAAACTAAGATTTTGTCGACTTTCTGTGTGTGACTAGAGACTGAGTAACAGTCCACATCCTCACACTGACCATTAGCTGTCAAATACTGTGTGAGTTGGCCCTTGCAAGGCTAATAACCTAAAGAACAGTCATAATTTTGTTATGTTGGCTGTTATGCAGTGGATAGCACAACATTTTATTTTATAAAGTATCTTTCTGAAAATTCACATAAGTCTTAATTTAGTCTCCAAGGGAATACATATAAAAATAAAGCAAAATAAATTGGGGTACCATGCTTTGAAATAAGTTGAATCCTACAATAAATGAAAATAAAATCCTGTTCTCTTTAATAACTAATTTTTTTCTTTTTTCTTTTTGCGGTACATCGCTGTTAAACTGCATGATAGAATTTTTAAATATTTCAAAGTAAAAGTCTTTCTGGATCGCTATCTTTCTGTTATCCTTGAAAATATACATTTTAGTTCCTGATGTCAAGGCAAGGCTATCCAATTATCAGAAGACTTCAGCCAAGACAAGATGGTTAAAAATGCTTTCCAGATACAGAAAAAATCTTCCCTGAAGTGGGAACAGATCCCTGTGGTCTTCCATCAGTCAGACTGCATATGGAAGGCCTCTCCACCTACTTCCCTGGGAATTGTACAGAGGGAGCTCCAGTGGTCCCATGGGCATTGGATTTTTGGAGGCAGCTCTTAGACTGTTGTAAAGAAAGGGTTCCTCATCCTTAAGAAACATTTCCCTGGGGCTAAAGATTATGTAAGTGAAATAAAACAAATCAGAAGTAGTCAGACTAGGGTGATATTTCGCTCTTTTCCTTTGCAGTTGATGGCAACACCATCTGCTTGAGGATTTTCTGCAAGCAGGCTGAATTCATTAAATAGTGTTCACTCCAGATTGTTCGCTCCGCTCTATATAGCAATCTACAATTGTTGATTAATTAAAGTGCATAGTTTCCCAGCGAGAAAGGTATGCACTGCTATTCCAGATGGGGAAGCTGAGGAGCAGAGCATTTATCTGATCTATGAAAATTAGCTGGAGAATTTAGTTTTAAACAGTAGATCACTGGAGGAACCTTTCCCTGTCATTACACAGCAGCTTGAAGTGTTCTGTCATATGGTTTCTATTTGCTTTTATTTTGAGCAGCAAGAGTTTGGGGAAGTGACTGTCCTAAAAGGCTGTTTCACATCCCTTCACAGAATCACAGAATTTGCCGAGTTGAAAAGAATCTATCTGGATCATTGGGTCGAGCTCATGGCCTTGCACAGAACACCCCAGGAGTCACATCATGTGCCTGAGATTGTTGTCCAAAAGCTTCTAGAACTCTGTCAGGCTTGGTGCTGTGACCACTGCCCTGGGGAAGTGTCTGCAACTGCAGCTGTTAATTAATGAAAAACATACATTGCCATCGGATGTCAAACTGCCTTGCCTGGTTTATACCAAAAGTGTAAAAATTTTCCGAAATTTTCTGAAGTCAGGGGGTTCTCTGAACTGGATGAGTTTGAAGACAATACAGAAGTCTCTCAAAATGAAGACAGTTACACCTTCTTGCTCCACAGAAGAACTAGAAAATAACTGCAGATTTCTTATTTACAAATTATTTGTATAGAAATATTTGTTTCATGCTGTGTGTGCAGTTCAGGTAGGTACAGCTCTGTAAACTGCATTTGGATTAACATCAATAAGTTAGCATAGGCAGGATTTAAAAACCACAAAGGTTATAATCACTGTACCCCTAGGCTTACACTGTAGTTTGAACAAGGATGGTTATATTTCAGTATCTGAGGAAGTGAAAAGTATTAATTTTATAAGAATCTTTGGGGGTATTGAGAGTTAGGGAAAAGAGTCCAGGTTCTTGGCAATGAGAAGGAAAGTCCCAAAGTGTGCTGAGTTTTGCAGAGCACCTGCTGTCAGCAGAAGACATGGACAGCATAAAGCACGTGCTGATTGCTGTGGTATTTGCCAGGGATCTTCCTGTCACTGTGGAACCATGGGTTGCCATTAATATGAAAGCACTCAGCAGGACCAGAAATACTAGTGTAGGAAATAGAAACTCAAGTGATCTCTGTCATGCATTAGAAACAAAATTAAATTAAGACGACATACTGTGTAGGGTTAGGGATGAATGGCTTAAAGGGAGAAATGAAATATGTGCAAAGTAGAGCTGTGGTGCCAGGACAAGATGATGGTTGGGTGAGATGGGAGCAAAGCAGCATCTCCATACTGAAACTACCATTTGGTCCTCATTTCCTCAGCTTTATATAGACAATCTTAGAGATAAACCAACAAACTACTCAGGCAATGGGTGTATTTGAGTTGTGACTCAAAATTCAGGACAAGTACAGTCAAATTAAGAAGAAAACTGCAAAATGTACCTGGGCAAAGACATCAGAAAGGGAAGAAGAATATTTTGTAAGCTTGCCACAGGCCTTTGCAAAAATGTTATTTTTCAATTGCTTCATCTGCTCATGATATATGATATTAATTGATAGGAATTGATGATATACCCTTTTCATGATTCATAGACAGTTACAGTTCTGACAAGTTAATTCTTCATTAACTGGGATTTTTTTCACTTTATTTTAACATTTTCTTCCATAACAGATACTAAATAATTCTCTACTTTAGTGCTAAATTTAACATGTCCTATTCATCCCACATCAAGAAAATTATCACTATCTGAAATTGCATCAGAAATTTCACCTGGCCACTGCTGCATGAAAGTCGATGCTAACAGGGAAAATGCCAAACAAACCAAATGGTATTGGCTGTGTTATAGCCTGTTCCCAAATGTACAATACCCTTGACAAATAAGTATATCAGGCTAAATTCTGATCATACTACTTCTAGTGCAGATCCAAAGTAAATTACTTTAATGAGCTGAAGAACAATTTTCCTTTTACCAAATATATAGGTTACTGGCTCTATTCCACATAAGATGCTAATGTTGGTTATGAGGTTATCTGTTGTGGGCAAAAATGTGGGAAGAGCTAAGTTAAAATATTTTGTGGTTGTTCTGAGGTGCTGGAAAGAAACTAATATTTATGAGAATATATTTTGTATTAAAGCCAAGGGCTTGATGGAGACATGAGTTACCTAATATGTAGGAGAACCTTAATGATACCAGTAAGTGTTGTGCAATGTAACATTAACATTTTCAGAGCTGGAGTCTTGCTGCAGTGTAATACTTTGGCAGCAGTGTAAGAAAGATACTCAGGTTTCTGTCCCAAAGATCTTGCATTCCAAGTAGCTGTGGAAGGGATGAATACACTGATGAAAATGATGAAGGAAAATAATTAATGTTTCATCTCTAAGAAATAACATCAAAAATATATTCTGATAAACAGGTATTGCTTTAGAATGTGTCATGTAAGATTTCTCTTTACCATTCAGAAAGTGATGCTTTCCCTGTTTTTTTTTTTTTTTTTTTTTTTTGGTAAGCAAATGAACACACTTGCATAGTATTTTTTCTCCTGTACTAAGGCCACTAAGTCCAGAAATTCAGAATAAAGTAATATATTTAGCTTAATTTACAAGACAGTGATGGATAATCTATCTGAGGAAATCTGATGAAAATTCTATCACTCAGAAATCTATGTGCGCACACACACACCCCCCACACATGGAGTTTTTCTTCAGAGAACACAGCTTCATTTTCCACACTATCTGCTACTTCAGTGGCATTTTATTTTTCTCTTTGTGCTGCCTCGTCAATCCAGTATTTGAGTGTTTTTCTTGTAAATAGTCCCATTATTTTTGCTTATGAAGTGTTACAATTTCCATGCAGCAAAATGTTTTGTACAGCTCTGTGTTGTTGCCACACTGCTTCACTGTAAGCTGTTTGACTTATCACTGTTGACAAGAGCACCCAGCTTCTTGTATATACATAATGAATGCCTTAAATGTTTTCTGAATATCTATCTGAAATACATTACTCCTAAGAAAAAGATATCCTGCAGATTTATTGTTGAGACTAATGGTGTAAAAAACCACTGAATTATCTCTCTTAGTACTTTGTTAGTAAAGGCAGTGGGCCAGTCTGATGTGTACATTATATTTACTCCATGCTTTTTAAATTGTGGGACAGCTTTTAGAATTATGCCTGTAACTTCAGCCTAGTGCTGGACTAAAACACCCTGACTCATGATATAGGCAATGGGGTGTAGTTTCTCCTTGGGTCTGTCAGGATTGCAATGACTTAATGATGGTATTACAGTAGAACCACCACATTGTGCCATTTAGTGGTGTCAATATACTACAAGAAAGCAGGCTAGGGGACGGGATTTTAGTTACTAAATGCTAGGATACACACACAGAAGGAAGAAACTGGCTTGAAGGATTAACAGACCTGTTCCTTGTTCTTGCCTTGTGATAGAAGCCCTTAAGGAGCAAAAGTGGTTGGGTAATTCACAGCCTCTCTGATTTATAGCTGTGCTGTATTTGGGAGCAGTTTGCACACTTTTGGTTTCATGCCAACATTGTGCAGTGGTTCAGAACTGTGTTTTTTCTTCTCTGTCCTTCCACAGGCATCCTTGGAGGGCTGACTTATCTCTTCTGCCAGCTCTGGGCTCAGCTGCCCAAGCCTGGATCTCTTGGGCTCCTCTAACAAAATCATCTTCATTCCTTTAATATTTATTGTGGTTCATTTCTGCACCTGATCCTGTCTGAACTTCCTGGTGTGTGATATCTTGAGTTGTTAGCAATTCATTGTTTTTGAACTGTTATTTCAGCTATTGGGTTCCCTGGTAGTCATTCTCAGTCTTCCACATGCTGATACTGGACTGCAAAGAAACAAATGTTCAATGCCTCTTTTACATTGTCAGAACAGAGTCTTTTCCCTTATTTCTGTCTGAAAAAACCCTTCTTTTCTTTTTTAATGAATTCTCTTAAGTTCATCTTTCTCTACATTGTTATAGTGATTGAAAATTGGAAGAAAAAATCCAGAAAAGTACCAGATTTGATTAAAAGAATCTGCATCATGCCTTAAAATCTTGCGGTAAAATACAGCGTAGCTATAGTTCGACAGATGTGATTTCAAATTGCTTCACCTATGCACTGTTAGGAACACAGGTAGCGTGGATCAGTATCTGGAGTTTTCAATAATATGCAGCCCACTCTGAAGGTTTCAGAAAAGTATCCACTGTTCAACTTACATACATATACTCTCTCCTACCCCAACAGGTGAATTGTGTCACACCAGTGATTTCTAGCAAAAAAGTTGCTTTCTCAGCTGCTTTTCCAAATAGTTACTATTAATGTCCTTGCTATGGGCATCTCAAAAATGAGTGCAAGTGTTTCCATGTGCTTAGACCATATGTGGACTTTTCTTGTACAGTCTTTCTTCCTTTTTCATATTTTTCAGTAATTTTTTGTCTTTCAGCAGAGTTCTGCCACGCTGTTAATTATAGAAATAAGAGTGACTGACTCTGTTATCAATGTATTCAAGCTAATTAAATAATAAAACTGATCCAGTAGCATTGTCCTCCAAAGAAGGGAGCCTTTTATTCATCTAGACTATCAAAAGAAGGCTGAACATGGCAAACTGAACACAGTGCTGGATGTGAGCCATAAAAAGAGGATAATTGCTCATAAAGCATTAAGCTCTTCTGTCTCAATACAGTTTTTAAAAAAGTTATGTTGTATATTTATATGATACATGAAAACCTTCATTGGATGTGTATTTTAATATATATATCTCCATAGATAGACATAAAAAGATGTATAGACAGGCAAAGTTGAAAAAACATTTTTCAAAGGGTATAAATTGTTCATTTCATTAATATTGTATTAATATCAAGGCAATACCATCCCTGAGTTTAGACAATCAGTCATGTATTTACTTCTCATAACCCTTGAGAAAATAGTTACGTACACTTTTTCGTGCAATGCTACAACCTGTTCCCAAGGAGTTAAACTGAGTACAGCTGGGTTGAAAGGTTGTTTGAGTGGGACATGGAGAAGGTAATAATGCTCCTCAGCAAACAGTCATCTGACAAAATCATTGTCAGCTTCAGTGTTCCTTACTCTGTTTTTTCTCTGCTTTGAAGGTGAAGGCATATAAAACTTCCTAATTTTGAGAGACACAAGAGATTTCAGTTGAGAATATTTAAGTGGAGCCATTGATTTCTTTCTTTTATGATTGTCAGTTCAGATGAAACTATCCTGTGTAACCATGGAACCATAGAATATCCTGAATTGGAAGGCACCCACCAGCATCATTGGAGTCTAGCTCATGGACTGTCACTGGATATCCCAAGGGTCACACCACATACCTGAGAGCATTGTCCAAACACTTCTTGAACTTAGACAGGTCTGGTGCTGTGACCACTGCCCTGGGGAGCCTGTTCCAGTGCCCAACCACCCTCTGGTGAAGAACTTTGCCTAATATCCAACCTAAACCTCCTCTGACAGTTTTGTATTGTTCTGTTGGGTCCTCTTCCTGGTCACCAAAAGGAAGATGCGATCTTCCATTTCCCCTCACGAAGAAGCTGCTATAAGGTCTCCCCTTAATCTCCCTTTCTCCAGGCTGGACAAGCGCTACGTGACTCCAGCCTCTAGTCATATGCCCCCACCAGACCCTTCACCTTCAGTCTTCTAATGACATGTCTTTTTTATGATTTGGTGCCTAACACTGCACGCAATATTTAAGGTGTGGCTGCCCCAGCTCAGAGCAGAGCAGGACAATCCCCTCCCTTACCAAGCTGGTGATGATGTGCCTGATACCCTGCAGGACATATTTGGCCCTCCTGGCTGCCAGGACACTTCTGATTCATATCCAGCTTGCCATCAATCAGGACCCTCAGGTCCCTCTCCGGAGAATAGCTCTCCAGCCTCTCATTCCCCAGTCTGAATTGCCAGGGTTGCCCCATCCCAGATGCAGAATCCAGTACTTGTCTTTGTTAAACATGGTATAGCTGGTGATTGCCTAGTCCTCTGATTTGTCCAATCTCTCTCTGGGGTCTTTTTGCCCTCGAGGGAGTCAACAGCTCTTGCCAATGCAGTTTCATCACACAGGATCTTCCTCCACTACTTGAAGTTCATATTAATCTCAGGCCATTTGAACACAAAAATTGTACTCACTGGCCCTGCCATTCCTAGAGTTCCCTTTTTCCTTATTCTTAAAATAATGCTGAAATATTCTTAATGAAGTCCTTACAAGTCTTATATATAAAAGATTTCAGTTGCTGTCAAGAACAGGCTTAAGCACCGTCAGCCAGGTGCACATATTCAGGCTGCATGGGGAACATCAATCAGGCAGAAAAACAAATGAAATGTGGTGTTTGATTTTATACATCATAAATCTATTTAGGGAAATGACCTGTTGACAGTAACAGATTATCAGTTGCAGAATCATTTAAAGGACTGCAGTGAAATTACAGCAAAATCTGCCTTCTGAAGTGCTGGTTATGACTGAAAAGTTTCATTGTCTTAAGTCATCCTGGGAGGGGATCATGCAGAATATTCATGGTTTAAGACTCTCAAAATGTCTCAGGTGTGAAACAAAATTAAGTAGTAACACAATACACAAAGGGCTGGAGTCTGCCTACTAGCAACAAGCAAATCAGAGTTATATGCAAAAGTAGACACAGCAGCTAAGTTAGCGTTATTCATAAAAGGTTCCACAAAAGGCTCCCCAGAGTGGAATACTGATAGTAAGCCAATATGGGAACTCGTAAGAGTTTATAAAATGTATAATAACAAGCAATAAAAGTTTGCATTGAGAGGAAGCAGCTGACACACTGAAAAAGTATTTTCTGAGCAGAAACTTATGCAGCATTTTCATTTATGCATTTATTTTTGCATTGAGTCACCAAAATTAGATATGTAGTAATCATAGAATACACATACAAAACTAGTTGTGAAACAAGATATAAGGCATGGGAATTAAATAATTTGAGAAAACAAGGAGACTCTAGATGGAGCAGAGAAACTGGGCAAGGGCCAAGAAACCAGCTCAGGGAGAGCTGTCCTTGCACTTTCTTTTCAAAGTACAAATATAAATATTTTTTTAGATTATCCCTTCCTTTATGACACTAGAGGTGCTCACTCCCAATGGGACTCTCACCTCCCAACCAGTTCTAGCCTTTATTTTCTTGGTCTGGCCTTGCTAAATACCAAGCATGGTGCTCAAAAGTCAGTGTATGAATATGAAGTCAGATTTATCTTTAGGTTGCTGTGAAAAGGTGTTTTACCTTCTCATTACTGAGGCTCTACTGATTGTAATCTGCTGGAGATGATTTTGTAAACTGGATCTTGGGTATTGAAAACAATAATTAGAACAGCATGCCCATGGCTACTGAATATAAGGTGTTTCTAGATCCAGGTTGCTATTATTTTCCTGTGTGGTGGTTTGTAAGCATCAAAGACTGAAGGGGGTCAAAAATTTCTTGGCTTTTTCACTCTGGGTGTTTTTGTCAAATATTTAGGCAATGAAAAATTTCTTCCTCTACACAGAAATGACAGAAAACAATGGCACTATTCTCAGACACCTTAAAACAAAATGGAACAGAGACACAGCTAATTTCTGTTAAAGAGCAGCTTGTTTGCATGCACAGTGCAATGCAGGTGCTAACATTAATAGAGTGGATGTTAGAAACTGCGGGAGAATTGAGCTTATTCACTGCTAATTTTAACACTATAATGAATACCTAACTCCTCAAATGCACTGAAAAAAAATGAAATTACCCACTCCGTATTTATCATTGCACCACTCATTAACATGGTGATAATCAACCCTGTGTAAAGTTTCACAGTCTGAGGCACTATAATAATTAATTTATTAACAGGCTTTATATGTCATTATTCATGCTGGTGCTTCCGACTTAGGATTACCTGACTGATGTATAAAACTGAACATGCCACTGCACTGATCAGCAGTCAAAATTAAAGTTGTTCAGTCATATAACATGCAGTATAGCTGGGAAGTATCTGTTACAAATATAAGTACTTCAAAATGTGCCTAGGAGTTTGTTTCTTCATTCTTTCACCTCAATGCCTGTATGTTTCTCCTTCTGTTGGCCTTTTTATTTCTCTTCCTACAGCAACCTCAACTTTCTTCTATTTATCGTATTTGTTAATTCTATTGGTGAGAAGAATTTTCTACCACTTCCTTTTTTAGAAAAAAAACTTTGATTTAAACAAATAAAAAATGTTAATTGATTCTAATGTTTTCTATTCTCTCTGGTCAGAAACTGTTGGGATGGAATATTTCTTCAGAACTTAAAACCTATGTTGAGAAAAAATGTCATATGTGGATTCAGAACTCTCTCTGTCTAAGGCCGTTGGATTTTGACATTCCCTGGGGGATATCAGAGCCATGCAGGAATGACAAACTGCACTGGAAAGACACCAAGAAGATTCAGAAGCTGAGCTAATTCAAATCTTACCTTGTCAGACCTCAAGTAAGTTAACCTGCTGGCAACTAGCAAAGGTCAGAGACAGATGTAATTCTGATTTGTGTAGATCAAGTGCAAATTTTGGTGCCCAGACTTTTGATTCAGACTCTTGAAAGAAAGCAGTTGCAAGGTCTGTAAGTTCCCTGTTGTAGATGAGGAATACATTTGCATAACTTCCAGATACACCTAAATCCTAATGAGATAGCAGGCAATTTCACTTCTGAGGGAAAATGATAGTATTTCCAGTGCAAGAAAATATTCTTTTTTAGAGTTGCCTGAATTCTTCAGCTTTTGAGGAAAAAACCTAAACCAGATTTCCAAATGTTCAGTCATAAACTGTACAGCTTAATCTTGTTAAGAAAAAAATTAGCTAAGTCTCACAGGGACATCCATTCAAGAAACTAATGTCATAACTCTCTTTGCAGGCCAAAAAATGCCAAGTCCCCTCTTGACAGAGCCACAAAGGACTTCCAGTCTATGCTTCATTTGAATTTGGATATGAACTTTGAATTCTGGATCCCTGACATATTTTCCTGAAGTTTTATATTTCTGGATCTTTGTGGTGGCTTTGCTAAAACAGTAATTTTTGGTATTTACTTTCTGATGAATTTTCAACAAATCTAACCATAAAATTTAGGTAAAGCCACAAGGGACTCCTGGGACAGGATATTCTACTCTCTTCCCATATTTCCATTTTCTGCAGAAAAGCTGGCATTTCCTGACGTGCAATACAAATATCTCCATCCTTTTCATTGTCTTCTCCCTGAATCTGACTGTTCCCAGAGCATCTACAGAGTTTAAACAAATTATTCTATGAGAACAGAAGCAAACATACTGTTGCAAAGAGGTGCAGAAAAAAAAAGGTGTCTAGATTTTATCAACATCAGAATGGGGTAAATTCCATTCTTAATTTTTTGTGTCCTCATTCAACTGAATAAAAATGTGGGAAGTGAAGAAAGTTTTAAAATAAGCCTTGGGGATACATAGGGGTAAATACTGTAACCACAAGTGTGACAGTGATGACATTTTGTTATCTCCTCAGAAAATACATTCAATGTTTGAGATAATATAATTTTTAAAATTGGGTTTTTAGCCAGGTGGGATTTCAAAGGCTCTCCCCATTCTCCCAGAAGAAGCAAGAAAGTAGAATGTATTTGAAGCAGCCATTATCCCTAAATCCTGTTCTTGATAAAGCTTGATAAATGTATCTTGATTCCTTGCTCAGGGGAAATATCATAGAGCCACTGCTACCACTATTTTCAATTTATAATTGCAGTGATAGGGGTCTCTTAACAAAGAAAAACGAAAACAAAACAACAAAACAAATTTACACACAAAGAAAACCCAAAACAAAACAAAAAACCCATAAAAATAAAAACAAATATAAAAAAACCACAAGAAAGAAACCAACAGCATACTCCCCCCACCAAAAACCCTAAATAAACAAAACCTAAACTCCAAAAGAGCCAAACAGCCTGTTCATCAAATGGCATCTTCAGATTTTTTTTATCATGGCCCAGATGACCTGACTGAGCATACTAAATATTATTTCTGTTAGCATTGAATAGAAAAGGCATCTCTGGGATAAAGCTACTTTGGTACTCATATTATTCATGCAATTTGTTTAATTATTACAGCCTTGTGGTTTTCAAACAGCTAAAATGAATTGGGCATACCAGTCTTGTAGAAGTTTGGAGGGGTGAATATCAAAGGACTGAGATGCTGTTTTAAGTTTCCATGGAAAAATGCCTTTTGTTCCTGAGCCTGGGTTCAAACTGCAGGTAAATTTCCAGGCATCACATTTACAAATAGTAACTGAAACCTACTTCTCTGTAAACAGGGTAGATTTGCCTAGAAGTTGTTAAAAGAATAGACAGGGTATTTCTAATTCCACATTTCAGGACAGAATATATATGAAATATAATTATTTGGGGGATCAGTACTTTTATTTTTAAACTACCTAATGTTTCACAAAAGGAAAGGAAAAATATGTTTACCAAGTTCCAGTCTGTTAGTGCCACAAAATTGGACACCTGAAAAAACCTTTTCCAATCAATAACTTCATCAAGGTCAACAGATTGAGAATCATTAGTAGAGAAATTGGTGCCAGTGACACAGTAAATGAAACCACACTAGGTAGGGAAAAAAATAGCATCTTTTACAATTATTGTTTTCAATAATATAGTGCATTGCATTCAGTTAAACAAAGAAAAGGAGAAAATAGGAGAGAAAATCCCATTAGATAGGATCTGCAGAATGCAGATTATTTTCCCTGTGTTTCCATTACAATCTGTAATCTTGGATTTATTAATTTTTTTAATAAAGGTACATCATTATCCAGTTCATGTTTCTGTGCTAAAAGGAATCTTGACATTATGATAACATATCTGAAGATTAATTTTCAATTTTATGCATATTTGGTAGATTCAGAGGAATTAACTTTATTAAGTAATTGAAAATAAATAGTACATATTTAATTAATATTTCGATATTTTCCCCCCCAGAAACACTGTAAGTTGGCAGGAATTAATTTCAGACCTTCTCTGAGCATAACATTGAAGGAAGCAGGTGGAGGAAAAAATACCATACATGTACTGTAAATGTTCATGGTGTGAATATATGAAGATTGAGTGAATAGATGAGGATCATGCCAATGCAGCTACAATTTCACAATATTTTATAAATTTGATCCATACACAGCCTGCATCAATACAACATTTTTGTTACTTACTAAGTTAATCCCACTCCTGTGGGGTGATAAGTGACATTCTATAGAGGGAGTGACCTAAATGAGCCTTAATGGCTATATGCCCAGTCCCTCAGTCACATGTGCAGCACAGGGTCTGTTAAATTCTGAGTTAAGATTTAGTCTATGAGGGGTTTAGAGCACAAACAGTTAACTCAGCATCACAAAAACTGAAAAAACACAGATAGTGGCATCTGTTATCAGAGATGAGACCTGGCAAATGCACCTGGTAGAAAGAAAAGAGTGGCAATTAATCAGGATCAAGCATCACATTTGAAGGTGACAGAAAGAAAACAATAACAGTATGAGGTGCAGTTCTTCATGAGGATCCTAAACAAATTTGAGTTTATTTTGTCACAAATTGAACCCAGAAGAAATCCAGACAAGGTCAGTAAATTTCCTCTAAGGTCACTTAAAGCACAGATGACATGATAAATGTTACTCTGCTCTCTAGCAGGCTGTGATTTTACTGGAAATTCTCACTGGTTTCATAGAGAAAAATTCAAGGCTAACACAAAATACAGTCTTGTCAGAGTGACAGGATATAGCTGAATAATTGGGAACCGTCTGTCAGACCTAACAATAAATTACATATAATCTCCCCCACCTTTTTTTTTTTTTTTTGAACCAAAATAGTTGTCAACTTTTATTTTAGGCCAAAATGAGAGCAGCTTATCCATAAAGTTGATCAGATAAACAGTGTGATTTATAACCTATTCTATATAGTTTAAAAAATAATTTGGTTTCTCCATTGTCTTAAAGAAGTGCACTTAAAAGCTAAAAGCAGGCCTATGGAATATATGCTTATGTGTCCATTAAGATCACATTGCAAAAATCCCATTCTAGAAGACACTGATAAAATTGCCCCATATGTGTCTTTTTGTTAATGGAATAGATTTTTTAAAACCTTTTCCTGCTACAGAAATAATTCTATTTAGATGCAATATTACCTTTCTACTAGGTACTCAGCATCCCTGTTCATGCTCTGCTACTCCTGGCTGAGTTCATCAACATAAAGATTGTTTATTAGAGCTTGGTTCTGTTGCAAAGAATTTTTCAAGTTTGACTGGTTTTAAGCTTTGTGGCAGTTCAGTCTTGTGCAGAGACACACCTAAATGCTAATTTCCCATAAGATGTAAACCATGAGTGATGAAACGCAGAAAGTTTCTTACCTTATTTCACAATAGGCTTATGGAGAAATCTTCAGTATCCAAAGCTTAATAGTTTTGGATCTGAACCACTCTTACCACAGAGAAGTATCACAATAACCAAGCTATAGGATGAACCATTAGTGAATAGGGGGAGCATATTTCAAATGATACTGAAAGTGGTTAAAAATGCACAGAAACAAATAGAGTCACAAGAAAAGTCCATATTTTCTGTTCAAAGCCCTGCCCAAAAGGGAGAGATATACATCTTCTCGTCAGGCTTCTTCTAGCCTTTTGAATCTTTGTCATGGATAACCCATAAAAAATAGGTATTGTATTCCACATCTTTGTGCCAACCTGCTCAAATTTATCACTGTTCCATTGAGACCCAGGGTATGGAAGCAGATCTGGGGTTTTTCACACTGAGTGGTCTGGAGTTCATTTGAGAGACAGGGAATGCTCACACAGAGCCCTCTTTTTGTTTCCTCCTGGCTTCAGAGTAGAGGCAAAGGCTCTTTAGATTCTCTCTGGGCTGCCAAGAGAGTTGCCTGGGGCAGGTTCTTTGAGCCCAGGCAGTGAGATGCAGAGGCTCTTTTTTGCGCTTTGGAGAATTTCATAACACCTATTGGGCCACTGTTGCCATGGCAACTCTGTTACTGGACTAGAGGAAGATATTTTCTTTGGACCTTTTTGCTCCTGCTACTCAGGACAGCTATGCTGGGATGTCTGACTGTTCTCTCCACATGTTTTTTAGCTGTTACCCTAGTTCCAGCCACCATTGCCAACGGAACTGCCACCACCAGGAGAGCCCCTGTCAAGTAGCATGGAGCAGGCAACCCAGCAGAATTGACTCTTGTTTTTGGAAAAGAAAGTTGTCCTTCCAGACTTTCAGTTTTGCCCGTTTTCTAGGTGAAGAAGGGGTCCTGTAGTTGTGGAGGCTCTGTTTCTGTGTAATTTTTCCTTTGACTTCTCTCTCCACCATATAGTTTGGAGAAAGCTTCTCCACCATCATGTGTTTGGCTTCTACAGAGGCCAACATCTCGTTTTCTTCATACTCAGGGAGTCCATGGGATTCAGCACCTTTGTATCTGGTGCTCATTACTGTTATCTTGCTTGTTGCCTTTTTGTTTCTTAGTAAACTCCTTTTTTTCCACTTATGTCTTTTCTCAGTTGTGTTTCCTTAATGGTGAAAGAGGAGTGGTTAAAACTAAAGGGAGATTGCTCATTTTGGAATCCCATCTCCGTATAATTGTCTTAAAATAAAACAATAATTTTGCTTGTTTGGCCAGTCTAATATTTGGATATAGAGGCTGAGATGAAGACTCATGCTTTCCTAGCCAGAAACAGAACACTTCAGAAACAGCACCTCCTGTTATGCATCATCATACCTTGGCCATTGCTTGACTATTAAAGTAAGAGGTGCCAATTGCTGCCTTCTTCCTTGTTAAGCAGTTGGTTGCAGATCTCATCACTGAACATCCAGACGTGCACAAAGGTACATAACTTTTAGCTTGGTTCTTCATGAATTCATTGGAGACCTTGGCATTTTCTTGTCCAGACCTCCAATATTCATGACCCCCCTGTAAGAAGGACCTCATTTTTTGCCACAGATAAAAGACGCCACATTAGGCACATAATTCAGTTGGGCTGACACATCCTGCTGCTGCAATAATTGTCTTATTTTTAAAGTGTTGAATTCTGCTACAGGTGTCTGTATTCACCAGCTGGAAATCAACCCAGAAATGTTTAACTTAAAGTGCTGACTGCTGGCAAGAGGAAAGCCCTTTCAGCTTTTGAACCAGGAACTCCTAATTCAGAGTAGCCAGGGAGAGCCTCCATGAAAATAAATCGTGTTCCAAACAAAGCTGCCACCATCAGCCAGGGGATTGACCTCCCAGATGAATAAAAGCAGAACTGTTTCCACATTAACTCTGTTAGCAGGCTGAGCCTGAGTCAAAGCCCACAGTGGAGTCCACAGATGAGAATTTTCTCAAGAGACAATCCTTCCAGCTCACAGTGTCCTCATGACACCCATGTCCAGCCGAATCAGTCCCTGGTGGCTCCAAGATGAATGTGCTGCTGGTCGAGGCTGGGCCAATTAGAAATGGTAACATCTCTGTGATAACAGATTTAAGAAGAGAAAAAAAAAAAAAGTTATTGCACAATTGTAACTGTGGCCAAAGAAAAGCAGGGTGAGAACATGGGAGAGGAACAGCTCTGGGGTCACCCAGGTCAGTGGAGAAGGCAGGACAGGAGGTGCTTTGGGTGCCAAAGCTGAGATTCTCCTGCAGCTCATGGTGCAGACCATGATGAGGCAGCTGTGCCCCTGCAGCCCATGGGAGGACCATGGGAATGCAGAGATCCACCTGGAGCCCGTGAAGGAGACCCTCACTGGGGCAGGTGGATGTCTGGGAGGAGGCTGTGATATGGTGGGAGGCCTGTGCTGGAGCAGGCTCCAGACAGGACCTGCAGACCCATGGGGAGAGGAGCTCAAAACCAGGATTCCTGGTAGGACTTGTACACCCATGGGGACCCACACTGGAGCAGCCTGTCCCTGAAGGGACTGTACCCTGTGGAAGAGTGACTCACATTGCAGCAGTTTGCAGAGAATGAAGTTGCCCTGAGGATGAAGTCATATGACAG